>NC_133313.1:13147618-13268116 GCF_012295235.1 Primulina huaijiensis
ATCAGGAAAAAATATATAATAAGAACAACTAGATTTTGAATCAATGGATTTTCTATCTTTTGATTAGTTTGGCTCGTTTGTCTGTCTGCATTCTAAAAAACCATTTTTCTGAGCATTTATCTGTATTCCAACTCCATGAGAGAAATCGTTGCCATAAATTGAAACATTTATTAACCTGTGAGGATATGGAGTTGAGACTTTTACTAGGAATTTCTGAAAGCCGTGTACATTTAACTACTTGAAATAAGATTTGAATTGATCATCTCAAATTATTTAAAAAAATATAATTATGATGATCTTGATATAACTTTGACAGTTTTCAAATTTAATTTAAACACTTAGATAGTTTTGATTACATTTCTATTTAAATTAATCAATATGTTTTGTATTGCTATTAACGCTTAAATTGCTAGGGACTAGCAATAAGCTGGTTGGGAGGTGTGATAAACATAAAAATTGTACATTAATTAAATGTTTTATAATATAAATATATAGTTTTTGTTTTATTAAATGTTTAAATATTATATGTTTTATAATAAATTGTATAAAATATAAGTTGTTGTGTAATTACAAGTTTTTATTATTTTTTACAGGTTTGATAAAACAAGAATAAACTTGGCGTTGCAAATGGGATTAAGATGATTCTTGGAACTGTAGAAAGTTGATGATAATATCTACAATATTGGTGACAAGTATGAGATAAAAATATTATCACAATTGGGATCAAATTAAGCAACAAATAAAGTTACCAAAGGAGTGACAATTTTACCATGCTCTAGTATTTTGACCATATCTCTCAAATTACTTGGTCAAATGGTTTGAAAAAAATACCACAACTAGACAACTCAATTATCCACATGTTTTTTTTTATGAGAAGAAGCGAATTCGGAGAAAAAGATTTTCAAAAGTGATGTGTAATATAGTATAATATCTTGGAACACCAATGAAGACTTATGTGTAAAAAAATAATATTTTATTTGTGGTTGTCTCCCCAAATTTGGCTATAAAAAAGGGTGCATTGTAATGTGTTGAGATATCTCTCATTCTATGAACAAACCTTTGAGTTCATAATATTTCTCTCTATATTTTTCCTTTATTTCTTCATTTAAATACAATTAGCATGTTAATTTCATATTCAAAGTTTTACATTTTGAATAATGAATAGCTAACTTCCTAAAGTTGAGATGATAAGGTGAAACTCTTGGCATGATAATAAATTTATTAAAAGGTAAGAATCTATGTTTTATATTATTTAATCATTATTTATTGCTTATGTTATATTTATTTCTTTAAGCATTTTTATACCCTACTTATAAGTGAGAGTTTTGATTTATTGTTGCTATATGTTTCACTAAATTTTTGGAACCATTTAAATGTTAGTTTTGTATTACCAACCATTTAAAGTGGATGTCATGATTTATTATATATAAATATATTATAATATTAAATTCTTGTAACCATTTAAATGTTAGTTTGGTTTTACCAACCATTTAAAGTGAGAACCTTGATTTAGTGTTTACAAATATATCTAGCACAATAAATACTTGACCACATTTATAAGTTTTGGTATATATTATATACTTATAAGATAATAATTTATAACATAATATAAATATGATTATTTAATATATTGGAACCATTTTATTAAGTGGATTTCAATATTATCCATTAATGTTAACTTAATTAAAATACCAAGAGTATATCCTTTAATCTCAGCTACTTAAATTAAAATTTGAACAATTAAAATTTACCCATTAAAGTTTCAAACAATTAAAATTAAAAAGAAACAAAAACAAAAACAAAACAAAAAGACATTGTAGTGGACTTGTAATTTCTTAGCTTCCCTGTGGATACGATATCGGACTCACCGAATTATACTACTTGTGGACAACCTGCTTTTGGGAGTGCAACAATCAAAGTGACAACAATTAGCTACCATCTGGGTAAGGCTAATGTGGTTGCAGATGCTCTGAGCAGGAAGCACGTAGTTATTGCTCATTTGTCGGTACAGAGGCCGCTGCAGGCAGAGATTCAGATGTTCTAGCTTCCAGTTTATGCCAGGGGCGATGCCCCAAATCTTGCTACTCTAACAGTACAACCGACGTTGAGAGACAGAATTCGGGCAGGGAAGACTTCTAACGAGCAGTTGCAGAAGTGGAGGCAGATGGGAGAACATCACCATGGACTTTGTGACCAGGCTTCCGAGAACTACTGGAGGATATAATGCCATCTGGGTGATAGTTGATCGGCTCACTAAATCAGTTCATTTCCTACTGATCAGGAAGACTTTCACCATGACTCAGTACGCAGAGCTAGACATCAGAGAGATAGTCAGACTGCACGAGATTCGAGAGTCCATCGTGTCAGACCTGGATCCGAGGTTCACATCTGCGTTCTGGAAGAGTTTACACCAGGCATTGGGTACTTAAGCTACTATTCAGTATTGCCTTCCATTCTCAGACAGACGGGCAATCAGAGAGGGTGATTCAGATTCTGGGTCTCAGACAGACGGGCAATCAGAGAGGGTGATTCAGATTCTGGGTGACCTACTCCGAGCTTGCAAAATCGACTTCCAAGGCAGCTGGGAGCCAAAGTTACCTCTTGTGGAGTTTACATACAACAACAATTATCAGGCATCGATCGGTATGGCTTCATACGAGGCAATGTACGGGAGGAAGTGTAGGTCGCTAGTGTATTGGGATGAGGTAGGAGAGAGAGCAAAGTTAGGTCCAGATATTGTCAGGCAGAGAACAGAGTTAGTGGGAAAGATTCAGGATAGGATGAGGACCGCTCAGAGACGCCAGAAAAGTTATGAAGATCAGAGACGCAGAGATCTTAAGTTCGCAGTAGGGGATCACGTTTTTGTGAAAGTCGCACCGATGAAGGGTGTGATGAGATTTGGGAAGAAGGGCAATCTACCCTAGATTCATCGGACCATTCGAGATCCTAGAGAGAGTTGGGACACTTGCTTACAGAGTTGCATTACCGCCGAATCTGACGGGAGTACATAATATGTTCCACGCCTCTATGCTGCGGAAGTACATGTCGAATCCTTCGCATGTGCTGAACTATGAGCCACTTCAGCTGACACCGCACCTGTCATTTGAGGAGAGACCCACTCAGATATTGGAAACACAGGAGAGGAGGCTCTGAAACAAGGTGAACCACATGGTCAAAGTCAAGTGGCTGAATCATTACGAGGAGGAGGCTGCATGGGAGTCCGAGGTCGAAATGAGGATTCGCTACCCGGAGTTATTCGGTATGTTTTAAATTTTGAGGATGATATTGTATTTTAAGGGAGGAGAGTTGTGAGGTCCAGGAAATTTAAATTTCGTAACCTGAATGCACACAATCTGGGGTTTTATTTAAATCTTGTGTTTATTGATTTTATGCATTTAATGCATAATTACTGCATGATAGGATTCATTTCATGATTATTTTAAAGTTTCACGCATTAGGGTTTTTAATAGCATTTCGCGCTCGAACGAGGAACGGAGACCGGGGATGTATCAGGAAAAATATTTTTATTACATGATTAATTTTAATTAATTAATATGAGTTTTTTTTAAAGGTGTTTTTCGAAAATTGGCCTTGGTGGGTATTTTTACTCGTCGGGTTATATTTTTAACCAGTACGCAAATTTTAACGATTCAGAGGACTTTTTGAAGTCTCGGGCAATATTTTAAAAAATGTACCAAAACAAAATATTAATCGGGAGTGTTTTTGGTCTTGATGGATTTTTTTAGGGATTAATGGGCTCAAAACCCTTTTAAAACATTTAATTATAATTAAAGGCCCATTCAAGCTTAAGCATTTTATTTATTTATATCTCTAATTAACCCTAAACCTACCCCCATACCTAGAAGCCGTCCACTCCACATTTCAGCAGCATTCCCCATCATTTTCTTGAGTAGCAAGTCGGCCATAGCTTTTTTCTTTCAAAGAAACCCTTCCCCGTTCCTCCGGTGCTTCCCGACGCGCTTTTCTTCAAGCTTTCGATCATAAAATCATCAAGGCACGCCATGTATCTTATTTTACGCATCATTCACGTCGTATATATGCTGTCATGTGTGTTATTGTAGAACCCGTAAATTAGACTACATATAAGCCATGCATAATTCTAGTATTTTAAATTAAAATGATTTTTATTGCATGAGTATTTAAATTCTTTAAATTTATTTATTTTACGTAGTAGTTTAATTGTCACCTTTTCAGTTAAATAAGTGAGGCCGGACTGGAGATGGAGTATTGAGATAAGTTAATAAAGACTTATTTAGGAAGTGGTAATTTAGCATGTTAGTAAATATAATTTAAAAAGTTGTCATGCATGCAAGTTATTGAATTTCCTTGGCATTTTAATTAATTTTTTTAAAAGCATTAAATGCATGTTTATTTCATTAATTTGTGTTTAATTATTTTTGTGCATTTTATGCATTATTATTGCATGATAGGATTTAATTCATGAAATTTTAAAAGTTCACGCATTAGGGTTTCTAGGTACATTTCGCGTTCGAACGGGGATCGGAGATCGGAGAATTTTCAGAAAAACTATTTTATTCCACGATTTAGTTTTATAAATTAAGTCGAAGCGTTTTTTTAAGTGTATTTTTCAAAAATGAGAATTTTTGGGTATTTTTATCCGCAGGATTTTTAATTTTTAACGGTACGTGAATTTTATCGAATCGGTGGACTTTTTAATGATTCGGCTATTATTTTCAAAACCTTTTTAACACGAAATATTTTTCGGGAGTATGATTAGATTTAATGGACCTATTTTTAAGTGTATTATGCTTAATTAAATTTTAAACTTTTAATAATCAAATTTAGGTCCATTACCTTTTATTCAATCATTTAATTAATCCTAAACCTCATAATTTATACCTAATTACCTCCCTTAACTCCCTACTAAACCTACTTATGTTTCAGCAGCCGCCCACCTCCCCCACTCACAATCCCTCTCGTGAATTGCTGCTGCAACTTGTCGGTGACACCATTTCTTTTCATTTCAAGAAAAAATCTTTCCCCTTCGGCTGGTTCCTCGATCGTTCTTCCAAAAAACGACCATCAAGGCACGTTTGTATATTCCTTTTCTCATCATGCCCTCCAATAATAGGCTGTAATATGTGTGTTTGTATGCAAAAGTTTCGATCTGTTTGTAGCATGCACATTCGAATTATTTTGGCACGAAACTTTGCTCATTTTAGCTTTCAACTCACGTTTCTGTCTTGTATTGCGAGGGGGGCTGCTGTATTAAGTGGTCAAGGGCCTGTGCAGATCAGGAGTGTGAGGTGTAGGCGCTGGAGTGTGTAGATGATCGGGTTTGGCTGTGATCGAGAGGGGCTGTGCAGATCGGGACCCTTTGGCGTAAGGGTTCGGTCCATCGTTTCTCTACACCAGTAGCACGAGGGCCTTCTCCAGCCTTGGACCAGACCCTAGTGGGTCTGAGTCAGGGTCTGGAATGGCCCGAGCCATGCTGGAAAGGAGGGAACAAGCAATAGAGCTAGGGGTGATGGGTTAGCCGCGGTGAGAGCAACTTTGGGGGTTCTCGGTTTCTAGCGGTTAGAGGCTTGCATGGGGCTTGTGGCGTGGGTCTGGTAGGTTCATTGGGGATTGATCTTGGTCCCTAGTAAGTTGGTTCGTGACTGGTACGAGGAGTTCAGCTTGAGGCGTGAGTTTTTGGGAGGAATGTGTGCATGAGGTGGTGAGTTAATATAGGACCGAAAATGTTGGCATGTTCTGGAATTTTAGCCGTGGGTTTGGGGAGCCTAATGACATTGTTTTAGGACCTATTAAGTGTTTTTATGATATGGTAAAAGTTGTAGAAGATTTGGGTAAAAATTGGATCGATTCGGATTAAAACCGGAACCCCGATCCGATTTTAAAACGAATTAGATAAGCGGTGATTTTGGCTCGAGTTTACTCCTAGGAATGCCTTTAAAAGTATTTTGGGATATTTTAAAGAGTTTGGTAAGCTTCGGGTCGCTTTTAGAGATCCAGGGATGAAACGATAATTTTCGGGTTTCGAGGGGCAAAATGGTCATTTTGCACCCGGGGTGAGATTTTAGTCCTAGCAGCGCCCTGAGCACAAATCATAATATTTTTAAATGTTCATGCATCACGGTTACGATTTTTACGCTATTATAATAATTATGGTGCATGCTTGGTTTAAGGGAATTAAGAGAGAAAAAGTAAGAAAGTGAAGAGCACTCCGTCTCCACCGCGCCGCGTCGTTATTTCGTTTGGTTTTTGTCAAAACAAACCAAGGCATGTTTATATCTTCTTTCACTCTTCAATCAAGCCATAGAGGTAGTTTTATATATCGCAAGTACATGATTTTAATGTAAGAAGGTAGAAATTGTTCATGTTTAATGATGTTATTTATTTATATACGTGCAAAAATATTAATTTTGAGATTTATGCGATATTGCTTGTGGTCTTTCTACTCTCATGATTAAATCCGGCCGCCAGTTACCGGTCCGGTCGTCAGTTACCGGTTAGTTCAGTTGTTTCACTCAGTATACTGTGGCAGGAGTCTGATCAGACGTACATTATTAAATCCGGTCGCCAGTTACCCGTCCGGTCGCCAGTTACCGGTCAACTCAGTTCAGGGACCACTTGCGTAGATCATAATCTCAACAGAAAATTTATGACATGCCATTTTATTACAGGGCTCTAAGGAGCAAACATTTTCACTGATATTTTCAATTCAGTCATGCACGTACTATAATTACCTTTGAAATGATATTTTACGTTACACCTCATTACAGGATATTTTCACTTGCATGCGACTTTATTATTTATTTACTTGTTATTTACGATATATGCATGCTGAGTCTTTAGACTCACTAGACTTGATTGTTGTAGGTAGTGATGATGTCGGGACCGAGGGCGGGGATCAGTGAGCCAGCTCGAGTCGGCAGTAGTGGGACTCGAGGACCTCATTTTTCAGCATTTATTATTGTTATCGCTCAAAAATTTTTACCTACCGTTGGATAAAATTTTTACAGTTATTTTTACAACATTAATTTCTTCCGCTGCTATTTTTAAACATGATACATTATTTAACAGTTTATTTTATGAACAGGATATTTCATATAGTTTAAAAGAAAATTTTTAATTTTTCCGCAAATTTTCAAGTTCGTATTTAGAGGCCGCTACAGTTATGTATATGTATCGCTCGGTATTTGCATGACAAAGCGTTTATGCTCTTGGTTTGACATGAAATCCTCATGTTGTTGCATACACCTCACGTTTTTGTTACTATGGTGCAAGGGGCTGTCGAACTAGGGTCCTAAGAGGCTGAACATGTCAAGGTTCAAGGTGGCTATTGGCTGGAGTTGAGACGTTGAGAGCTTGTTGTAGGCCGAGAGTTGCTTCACCCATGGGTGTTATGGTTTTGGAGAGACAGCGTGTAAGGGGCTGAGACAGCGGTGCAAGGACCGATACAAGACACGTACCACACCTTGGTGGGTCTGAGACAAGGCCTGGGAGGGTTCGACCCCTGCTGGAACCAGCCTCGAAGCTGGCTGATCTTGGTGAGAGGCAAAGGTCGCGGGTAAGGGTGTCCTTGGGAGTTCACGGCTATTGGCGTGCTGCAGATTCATGGGGCTGTGGCCGTGAGGGAGTAGGTACATTAGGGTCCTATGGGTGGTTAGGAAGGCTGGTCCAAAGCTGGTCCTCAAGGGTTAGGGCTAGGATGAATAATTATGTGTATGGTGTGACTAGGGTTCCAAAGGAAGCAAGGGGCCGAGTAGTCCAGCAGCTGCAGCGACTGTTTGAAGGCTTGGGGGGGGGGTCTTGTCTTGTTGGCTTATGGACTGTTAGAATGTGTTTAAGTGTGGTAAAGGTCTGGGAAAAAAATTTGATCAAGTTTCGGGCTGATTCGGGTTAGAACCGGGACCCCAGTTCAAGTTTTAAAACGAGTCGACTAAGTTTTGAAACAGGTTCAAGTTTACATATGAGAATGATTTTGAATATGTTTTGGGATGTTTTAAGAAGTTTGGTAAGTTTCGATTTGAAATCTAGAGGTTCAGGAGTAAAACGGTCATTTTGGGTTTCCAAAGGCAAAATGGTCATTTTATACCCGGGGTGAGTTTTTAGTCCTGGCAGCGCCCTGAGCACAAATTTTATCATGTCCTTAAATGTTTGTGCATCATGAATATGATTTTTATGTAATTATGAAAAATATGGTGCATGCTTTGTTTTAAACAAAATTTACGTATATGAATGTTTTTATCAAGTGATGAATATGATGACACGTTTTGAAAGATGGGAGTTAGTTGTGACTAACACGATTAGATGAGATATTATGAGTTGAGGCCAAGGCTCAGTGGACGGGTAATGCTGTCTCTGATGTCCTCGTCGCCGGGTACCGCATTTACATTAGATGGATCCATCGAATAGAGCTGATACGATAGAGCTGATATGAAAGTCACAACTAATGAACTTAATTCAATTAAATTAAAATTTTTACGTATATGATGATATGTCGTGGCACGTTTTTACACGTTATGATTTTATACGACACGTTTACATTTATGCTTTTAAGTTCATGAAGTGTATGTTGATTATAGTATTTTTCACTGTTGTGTGCTATGTATGTGTATTTGTAATTGCTGTACAGGTGTGTTGAGTCTTTAGACTCACTTGGTGTGAATGATGCAGGGGAGCATGTCCATGAGGGGACAGTAGGTGCCGAATTCTGAGTAGGCTGGGCTGGATGTGCGCACACGACCCGAGGACCACACTTTTTCGCACATCACGTTTTTGAGTTATGAGTAGACATGATCGGTTTTATGTTTGTTACGATACGTTGTTGTTTTCCAGGATTTTTACTTGCCTTATTTCTACGCACTTTATCGATGGCCGAGTTGGCAATGATTTTAAACTGCTGTATTTTAAATTGTCATTTGATTACGATTATTTTTAAAAGGTGTATTTTTCAATAGGGTTGCATGCATGCAAAGTATTTAAATGTTTATTTTTGAAAAAAGTGAGCCTTACAAAAAAAAAAAAAATTAGCAGCTTTTTAAATTAGTAGACGTCACATAGGCAAACTCATCAACATTCCTCTCTTCAATGAATTCTCGGTGAACATACAAATACCATCTAGTCATGTCATCCTTAAAATAGAAGACATTGGAGAAAACAACAGTTAAATCTTAGTCTATATCAGTGGTGTTGTCAGCAATGTTGTCAACACCACTGACAACATCATCTGCATCTTCATTCTCTCAGCGGCTGTTCAGAGTCAGCATCAGTGGACTTTGCATCAACATCTTCCTCATTCTCAAAATCTGAAGTGGATGAGGGACTGAAGACTGAAGTTGGGCTATTTTCCTCGAATTCTCGAGCCATTTTCTCATCAGGCTTATCATCAGACTCCTGTACTGCTTTTTTTATGATTTTGGCTTCTTTTAGACTATTTAGGTAGTCTTCCAGGGACTGTTCATCCTCTGAAGAAAAAGCAACCTCTTGTGGTTGATCTGGAATGTCCTCAAGCTTTGTTGCAGAAGAAGAAGTGGACGGCTTCGGGGCAACAGCAGGTCGTGGGCGTGCAACCGGATCACAATCATCATCATGAGAGTCATCTCCCGAAGAGAAATTTGGATCGAGGACATTTGTGGAGAAGGGAGAGACACGCGGTTTTTTCGCAAGAGTAAAATATGGTCCATACCCTGCTTGATGTTTCGATCAGCGTCTTGGTGGTGGTGGAGTAAATGCCTGGGTAACGCCATATAAAGGCGGATTATACACATCATATGCATTTCCAGGTTCGCCTGGCGCAATAATCTCTCAAGGCACGACTTCTTGGGCAGTATCAACCATCTGTAACGTATTTTCAGCATGGGGCACTGTTGGTGGTGTTGCTGGTGGTGTTGGCATAGAGGGTAGAACACCACGGCTGGTAGCAATTTCATTGCGGATATCCAATGGATCAAATTTATTATCAGCCATCAGTAACTGTGGAATAAAGATTGGGGCAAAATTTAGCAAAAAGAGATTTGCAGAGATAATGAGATTGTGCGAGAAAAAGGGTGCAAATGCGGTGACAGTAAAATGATCAATACGTTAATAAGTCACAACCTAAATAAACCTAAGGTATAAGGCAATAAAATCAACAATGATCCCTTCTCCGTTTCTAAGCATCATCGTACATTTACCTCTAACGGTAACTTTCTGAAATTAACTCCACTTCCTAATAACTGTTTAGCCCCTCGTTTAAATGGTAAAAAATGATTCAACCTTGTCCAGTAAAGTTTCAAGGATAATATCATTATAACTTCACATCTACTATAACCAACTGACATAATTAGTCACATTAATTCAAAGTTTGGGTAATTAAGGTTTTTATCAACCGTCATAAGTTAAATACTGATATGTCACTGTACATGGTGAATTCATGAAACAAAATCAATATGCATGTCCTAAATATGCCTCTAATATGATGAATTATCAAAATGTCAGACAATGTATAAATTGTGTTGTGTTTGAACTTAGGTGTTGGCAACACCAATGACAACATGGGTGTGTGGTTATCATACGCACATACTGAGAGACTTCCGAGGATTAAGAATCTCTCAAAGTCAAAAGATTTTGTGAATATATTAGCCAGCTGGTTTCAGTCCTAACAAATTCTACTCGAATTATGCATTTTTCAACCAAATCTCGAATAAAATGATGTATTATAAAACATCTACTACTAAAATACTACTAGAATTTTTTTTTTGAAAAATACATTTAAATGCATGTATGCAATAATTTTCGACAATCACACATTTTAAAAAGTACTCAACTACTGGGTAAAAATATTGTAGTTTAAAAGAATTCAAATAGATAGCATGCAAAGTCCTATCAAGCCATCAACATATAAAGATAAAAATGTATAAAAATATCCATATTTTACTCCTAACTCATAAACGTATAATACAGAAAAGTATGGTCCTCGGGTTAGCGTGCGAACATCCAGCTCCGCCTACTCAGCCTTCAGCGCCTCCCGTCTCCTCATCTATATGCTCACCTGTATCATTCACATCTAGTGAGTCTAAAGACTCAACACACCTGAATTGTCATAACAAGTACATATCTATAACATGCAACAGTAAAAAATACTGTGATTAACATACATTTCATGATCTTAAAAACATGAACTCAAACATAGCGTGTCAAAGCATAACATGTCCATAACATATCTCATCACATCAGTGTATACGTGTTCATTTTCTTTATTTGAATTATATTCATTAGTTGTGACTTTCGTATCATCTCTAATCGATAGATCCATCAACAAATGACCGCGCTACCAACTCTCATCCTTCAAAACATAACATCATATCTGTCACTTATAAAAAATAATGCATATACGTAAATTTCCTTAAAATCACGCCTGCAACGTATTTTTGTATTTTAATCAAAATTTATGTTCATAATATCATATACATTTTAAACATGCAATTTTTGTACTCAGGGTGCTGCCAGGCCTACTAACTCGACTCGGGTGCGAAATGATTATTTTGCCCCTGCAAACCCTAATTGGCCATTTTACACATGGACCTCAAAATTTCAACCCGAAGCCAACCAAACTCCTCACAACACCTCAAAACATATTTATAATCATTTCCTAGACGTAACCCCGTTATGTAACTTTTACGATTCATTTTAAAACTTGGACCGGGGTCCCGATTTTAACCCAAATCAACCCATAACTTTATCACACTATCTCAAATTTAAACCACAACTTAATCACACCCTACCAGCCACTAAACAACCTGAATCAGACAAATTAAGACCCTCATAATATGCTGAAACCTTGCTGGATTTTTCTGCGTGTTACAACCTACAAACCTAATGCACTAAACCCTCAAGCTTTCGACTCTAGGCCTGACCAACTCGAACCAGCCTTGAACCAATGTTACCTAGGACCAAGATCAAGCCGTGGACACCCTACTGCACTTGCGCTACCCACGCCTACTGTCCATGTACTCAACCATGCGTGAAACACACGAGAACAAGCCACACCTTACCTTACTCGAATTTTTGAGCCTCAAACCACTCGTAGGCCGTGACCACCGTGGTTGAGCCACCTTGGACCACGACTCAGACCCCTTGGGGTTTGCACCGTGGCTTGGTTCGACTCTCCTACAGCCGGTCCCTTTTCCCAAAGCCCGATCTAACCCATGTACCAATAATAATCCATAGGCACGATCGGCTCTCACCAAGGCTCAACCAATTCTCGACTCCAGCCCCTTGAAGACTTAGTCCTCGATGTGAAAATCCCTTTAACACCTAGCCCTAGCAGCCCCTTGCACAAGAACCATGAGAGTGTGAGTTACAAATAAAAGTGTAGGCATATTTCATGTCAAAATCGAATAAAACTTACACAACATGAAACAACTAAGATTTTCTCATAAAAAAACATACAAACCAAAATATATTGATGTGAATGATGAGGAAAGCAAGATGTAGGCGTCCCTTTGCGTATGTACGCTCAAAAACTTGGAGATACTCGCGTAGAACATGCACTAGAGAGGCAGGGAAGGACTTCTTTAAAAACCTTGAATAATTTCGTAGGTTGCAGCTGGTGTTATTCGAAACTTCTGCTGGAAGAATGAGGGAGGGTGCGGTCGAAGGTGAGTGGGATTAGGTTATGGTTTGGGTGTATGGTTTAATTAAAATATTAATTGCTAATGGGCCCTAGATAAAAATAATTAGGAGGAGTAGGAGTTTAGGCCAAAAATATTTTAAAATAGATCCATAAGCCCATTAACACACTCGTAAAATAATTCGTTTAGGTACTTTTTTGAAAATGATGTCCGAACCCTAAAAAATTCCCCCGACTCGCTAAGATTTGCGTACCGGTTTAAAATATGACCTGGCAAGTAAAAATACCCCCACCAAGGCCCATTTTCGAAAATCTCGCTTAATTACACCATATATTAAATAATTAAATATAATAATTTAATAAAAATATTTTTCATTATTATCCCCGATCTCCGTTCTTTGTTCGAGCGTGAAAAACTACTAAAAGTCCTCATGCATGAAACTTTAGTAAACCATGCAATAAAACACATATCTATGAAATAATCATGCATTAAAATAATTAAAAACATATTTTAGTAAAACCATAGATTGCATGCAGTAAGGTTACGTAGCTCGAATTTTCTAGACCATATAATTATTCTCCTCTTATATAGAATTTCGTACTCAAAATTTAGAACGTACTGAATAACTCTGGGTAGTGATTCCTCATCTCGGTCTCGGTCTTGCAAGCAGCCTACTCCTCGGAATGATTCAGCCACTTGACCTTGACCATCTGGACCACCTTGTTCCGGAGCCTCCTCTCCTGTCTATCCAATATCTTAGTGGGTCTCTCTTTGAAAGATAGGTTCAGCGTTAGCTGCAGTGGATCATAATTTAGTACATGCGAAGGGTTAGACATGTAATTCCGCAGCATCGAGAAGTGGAACACATTATGAACTTCCGCTAGATTCGGCGGTAATGCAATTCTATAAACTAGTGTCCCAACTTTCTCTAAGATCTCAAATGGTCCTTTGAATCTAAGACTGAGTTTGCCCTTCTTTCCGAATCTCATCACACACTTCATCGGTGCGACCTTCACGAATATATGATCGCCCACTAAAAACTCTAGATCCATGCGTCTCTGATCTGAATAACTCTTCTGTCGGCTCTGAGCGATCTTCATCCTTCCCCGAATCCTGACCACTAACTCTGCAGTCTGTCTGACAATGTCTGGCCCCAACTCTGCTCTCTCTCCTACCTCATCCCAATACACTGGTGACCTAAACTTCCTCCTGTAAAGTGCCTCATATGGGGCCATACCAATAGATGTCTGGTAACTGTTGTTGTACGTGAACTCCACGAGAGGTAACTTCGGCTCCCAGCTGCCCTGGAAGTCGATCATGCAAGCTATGAGTAGGTCCTCCAAAATCTGAATCACCCTCTCAGACTGACCCTCGGACTGCGGATGAAAATCTGTACTGAATAGCAACATGGAACCCAATGCCTGATGTAGACTCTTCCTGAATGTAGACGTGAACCTCGGATCCCAATCTGACACAATGGACACTAGAATCCCATGCAGTCTGACTATCTCTCTGATATACAGCTCTGTGTACTGAGTCATGGTGAAAGTCTTCTTGATCGGTAGAAAGTGTGCTGACTTAATGAGCCAATCAAATTTCATCCAAATTGTATTATATCCTCCAGTTGTCCTCGGTAGCCCTGTCACGAAATCCATGATAATGTTCTCCCATTTTCACTTGGGAATATGGAGTTCTCTCAGCTTCCCTGCAAGTTTCTAATGCTCGGCCTTAACCTGCTAACACTTCAAACACTCAGACACGAAACGCAAGATATCTCACTTCATGCCCAGCCACCAATAAGGAGTCTTCATATCCTTATACATCTTCGTACTCCCTTGATGAATTGCGTACGGGTGCTGTGGGCCTCCCTCATGATATCTGCTCTCAGGGAATCACCGTTAGGAACCCACAGTTGGTCACGATATCTGACTATGATGTCCTCAACATGGTTATACGGTTTTCTTGAATCTTGACCAAAATTTTACAAGAGTCATTCAAAGTATGATAACTGGAAGTGCTGGAGGATCTCGTGAGCCAAAATTATTACCAACCCAGGTAGCCATATATTGAATACTAATGAATTGATTCTAAAGTACTTATATAAATGCATAGTATTAAATTATTTTTTTTCCTAGATGGTAGCTATCATGACAGATATTATGCAGCAACAGATAAATACTCCACAAAATGCACATGAAAGTCGAAGATCTCCATAAATGTCAGAGTCGGACAGTGATTAGAATAACTTTGAAAAACATGTTTATTTTATCCATTGAATTTGAATTATTTTGGGTTATTTTATACTAAAAATGGAGTATTATTGATATTTTGTGTGGATAACAGTGCTTTATTAATTATTGATAGCATTTATTTTGTGGATTGAAATATTAAATATGAAGTTTTTTTATTGTTTATTTGATGAATATTTATTTATCTATTTTATTGTTGATAAATTGTTTCGAAATAATGTATATTTATTTTAAATAAAATACATTAAAATAGTAAATTATTGCTAAATTTGATTTAGGAGCAATTCCAAATAATTTTATTAAAATCATTTTGAATTATTGGCTCAAACATTGCTTCTATAGCTTTTGTTTTACAAGAATTTGAAACAACTCTTAAATTCACTGGTTGAAAACGGTCCTGAATTGCTCCAAATTTATCGTCACATGATTGGTCTGGAAG
The DNA here is from genome assembly GCF_012295235.1 of Primulina huaijiensis. Lineage (NCBI taxonomy): Eukaryota > Viridiplantae > Streptophyta > Magnoliopsida > Lamiales > Gesneriaceae > Primulina > Primulina huaijiensis. The sequence continues at coordinate 13,162,909 of NC_133313.1, forward strand.
TGTTTTTAAATTATTAATTTCAAGAATGAATGTAAATCGTTTTAATATTCTAGGCTTGAGGAACGGTTCCAAGAAGTTCCTACATCCAGTATTTTTTCAAAAGTGGTTTACAACTGTTCCTAAATTCATAGATTTAGAAATGGTTGAAAACTACTCTCGTATCGACAACGTATAGGAACGGAGGAAAACCATTCTTATTGCTAACTGTTTCCAAAGCGGTTTGACACCGGTCCTATATTTCTTGCTCCTATATCGATAACATATAGGAGTGATTGTTAAAGTTGTGATATGCACGACGTGTATGATTGGTGTCAAACCGCTCTTCAGTTTCTACCATCAATAGCGGTTGCAAAGCACTCTTATATTGATGGCGTGTAGGATCGGTGAATGACCGTTCTTATATCTCACTCTTTTTAGAACGCTTTGAAGCTGCTCCTAAATCACAGCCACGGGAGCGGTCCAAAACAGTTGTAATATTTACAATATGTACAATTGGTTTCAAATCGTGCTTTAATTGCCAACATCAATAACGGTTTCAAATCGCTCTTATATCCATGGCATGTAAGAGCGGTGTAAGACTGTTCTTACACTTCACGCCTTTTAGAACACATTGAAACTGTTCCTAAATACACAACTACAAAAACGGCTCGAAACTGTTATAAATACGCATGACGGGTACGAGCATTATCAAACCGCACCTAAAATGAACAATAGAAGCGGTTCTTCAACTTGTACCACCGGTTGAAAAAACCGCTTCTATAAGATATAAGGGCATCAACAAGAGGAGCGATTTTGCAACCGGTGGTAAAAGTGTTAAAGCGGTTAAAAATCGCTCTTAAAATTGAAAAAAATCGCTTCTGTAAGAGTGTTTTTTTGTAGTGTGTATACAACCTCAGGTCCTTAGACTCATCCCTCAGTCTCCACTTCTGTAACTGCTCGTCAGAAGTCTGCCCTACTCGAATCCTGTCTCTTAGTGTCGGCTGTATTGTCAGGGTAGAAAGACTAGATGCATCGCCCTTGGCATATACTGCAAGCTCAAACCTCTGAATCTCTGCAGGCAACGGTCTCTGTATTGACAACTTAGCAATCAATGTATGCTTCCTACTCAGGGCATCTACGACCACATTAGTCTTACCCGGATGGTAGCTAATGTCGCAATTATAATCCTTCACTAACTCCAACCATGTCCACTGTCACATGTTCAGCTCTTTCTGCGTGAAGAAGTACTTCAGACTCTGGTGGTCGATGAAAATCTTGCACTTCTCTCCATACATATAGTGCCTCCAAATCTTCAGGACGAACACTACTGTCGCTAGCTCGAGGACATAAGTCGGTGATAAGTGCAATTTATTGTACTTTTATTACTTGTTTTTAACTTAGAATTTTGTGATTCTTGAGTAGGTTTTATGTGATTTGTTGTTGTTTTTGTTGTTGTAGTTTTGAAGTTTAGAATAAGAGTTTGGAGTAGTAAAATGTTGAATTGGAAAGTGCAGAAGATAAAAATTTCAGAAGCTCCAGCGCACCCGCGCTAACACATGCACCGCACCCGCGGTAATTGAAAATCGAATTTCAGAAGTTCTGCCGAAGCTGTACCGCACCCGCGGTCTTTGTTCTACCGCACCAGCGGTCAATGAAGTTCGAAAATGAAAGTTTTCCCCGAAATAGCACCGCACCCGCGGTGCCATCTTTACCGCACCCGCGGTGGTTGACAGACAAAGTCCGGAAATTCTGAAATTTGGTGTGCTGCGCATGGGAGTTGATGACTTTTGTGTTTTGCATGCAAAGACTTGTCTAGGACTATAAAAGGCTTCTATTATTCACTATCTAGGTCATGGGGGAGCAAAGGAAGGAGTGGAGGCTGCTGAAAAAGGATTGAAGATCAAAGTCATCAAGTTCTTGAGAAATCTTTTGCACAAATCCGGGGAGGGAAACTGCACTTCAAACTCTTGTTCCAAGTTCTTCTTTTTTTATTTTTCATTTGATATTTCTTGTTTTGTAACTATGTTTTGTTGTTTTGATTGTGTTATTATGAACTAAGCTTTATTTCTAGAGGAATGATGGAACAAAACTAGAAACCATGTGTTGGAATCTATGACATAAGTTATTTAAGTTTTTCATCTTGTTCATTTGTAGTATTCCAATCTTAATGCTTTCAATTTATTGGCCATAAGTTGAATGATTTATATGTTTACAATTTATCACTCGGAAGAGGAAATTATAAACAAGAAAAGGAACAAATACATCATTAGTATTTATAGAGTTCGGGAGGCCTATAATGCTATTGAAGCCTATAGAGAATCTAGTGCTTGAAATGTTATTTATTTATAGATTGTTGATAGAAATGTCACAATTCATTTTTAGATAACCAATATATACTTATTACTTGGAAAAGGGAGTAGATAAAATTAGGATTCTTGGCTAATGAGTAAGAAGAATTTAGAATTTTTATAACATAGCTAATAGGAATTACACATGGTGGATAGTTGCGTGAAATCAAACCTCTAGATCTTTTATTCCATTGTTATTTGCTATAAACAGTTTGGTGTTATATTTTACTTAAATCCATTTTCAATTTAGTTATTCTTGCAAACAAATCTTTTAAGTGATTTTTCTAAATAAAATTGAGATTATTTTAATTACAAGCATTAATATACATTTAAATACATACTCCTCGTGGGATCGACACTTGTACTCGAAAATACATTTTATTATAACTTGACGTCGTGCACTTGCGAGCAATTAAGAAAACACGCAACAAGTTTTTGGCGCCGTTGACGGAGAATATTTATTTTAAATTTATATTAATATTGTTACCAATTAATCTTGATTTTAATTTAGAACTGTTTTTATTGTATTACATTAAATATTGATTTGTTTCTTATCTTTGTTTGACAGTGCATGTTAAGATCACAAAATCTTGACTAGCTTATCTTTGATCCTGAGATAGAAAGAACCGCAAGAAGATTAAGAAAGGCAAGAAGTGAAGAGATTGAAGCAATGGCTGACAATAGAGATAATGAAAATCCACCCCCTGCAATACCCATCAGAGATCATTTTAAGCCGGTATTAAATACTCATTATTCAGGAATAGCAAGAGGGACTATTAATGCAAACAACTTTGAACTCAAGCCCGCATTAATAAATATGGTTCAACAAAACCAGTTTGGGGGAGCAGCTACTGCAGATCCTCATCTACATCTCAGAACATTCCTTGAAATCACTGACACGGTAAAAATAAATGGTGTTTCTGATGATATAATTCGATTGCGTTTGTTTCCTTTTTCTCTTAGGGATCAAGCAAGAGGATGGCTCCAATCGCTTCCTTTGGGGAGTATCACTACATTGCAAGAGTTAGCAACCAAGTTCCTTGCTAAATATTTTCCACCTGCGAAGTCTGCACAGTTGAAAATTGAGATAAATACTTTTAGGCAGACTGACTTTGAGCAATTATATGAGGCATGGGAACGGTATAAGGAGTTGTTGAGGAGGTGTCCAAACCATGGTTTTGAAGATTGGGTACAGATTGAATTGTTTTATAATGGTTTGAATGGACAAACAAGAGGCACTGTGGATGCAGCAGCGGGTGGCACGATATTTGCTAAATCACCTGATCAAGCATATGATTTGCTTGAACTAATGACCATTAACAGTTATCAGTGGCCGTCTGAGAGGTCAGGAGTAAAGAAGCAAGCTGGAATTTATGCCATAGATCCTATTACATCACTCACCGCACAAGTTTCAGCTTTAACAACTTAAATTACAGCTATGAATAAGGCTAGTACATCAGAGGTTGAAAATGCATTGGTTGTTACTGAAGAACCATATATTCCTAATGAGGCTCATTATATCAACAATAGGAATTTTTGTGGCTACGGAGGATATCGAGGTAACCCTCCCCCTAATACATATCATCTAGGTTTGAGAAATCATGAGAATTTCTCATATGAAAACAACAAAAATGTGTTGAATCCTCCACCGGGGTTCAATACACAAAAAGGGGAAGGAAAGCCGTCTTTTGAAGATCTAGTTGGGACGTTTGTGGCAGAGTCTGGAAAAAGAATGGCTAAAACCGAATCTCGTCTTGATAACATGGAGACACACATGAGTAATATGGGTGCCACGATGAAATCTTTAGAAACACAGATTGGGCAACTAGCCATTGCTTTAAAGGATCAGAATAGAGGACAGTTTACAAGCAATACAGAGGTGAATCCTATGGAACAATGCAAAGCTGTCACACTCAGGAGTGGAAAGGAAATTGGTATCCCAAAACCTGTTGAAGAGGGTGTAGAGATTCTAGTCGAGAAAGATGATGGACATGGTGTGAGTGTGGACAAAGAGAAAGTAGAGCAACCAAGAAAAGTGATGGAACAGCAACCTTTACCGAAGGTGAATCTTCCATATCCTAAGAGGTTCAAGAAGAAAGGATTAGATGATTAGTTTGCAAAGTTTTTGGAAATATTCAAGAAAATACACATTAACATCCAATTTGCGGATGCATTGGAGCAAATGCCCAATTATGCTAAGTTCATCAAGGATGTGATGTCCAACAAGAGGAAACTTCAAGAATTTAGAGCTGTTTTTATTGTATTACATTAAATGTTGATTTGTTTCTTATCTTTGTTTGACAGTGCATGCGAAGATCACATAATCTTGACTTGCTTATCTTTGATCCTGAGATAGAAAGAACCGCAAAAAGATTAAAAAGGCAAGAAGAGAAGAGATTCAAGCAATGGCTGACAATAGAGATAATGAAAATCCACCCCCTGCAATACCCATCAGAGATCATTTTAAGCCGGTATTAAATACTCATTATTCAGAAATAGCAAGAGGGACTATTAATGCAAACAACTTTGAGCTCAAGCCCGTATTAATAAACATGGTTCAACAAAACCACTTTGGGGGAGCAGCTACTGCAGATCCTCATCTACATCTCAGAACATTCCTTGAAATCACTGACACGGTAAAAATAAATGGTGTTTCTGATGATATAATTCGATTGCTTTTGTTTCCTTTTTCTCTTAGGGACCAAGCAAGAGGATGGCTCCAATCGCTTCCTTTGGGGAGTATCACTACATGTCAAGAGTTAGCAACCAAGTTCCTTGCTAAATATTTTCCACCTGCGAAGTCTGCACAGTTGAAAACTGAGATAAGTACTTTTAGGCAGACTGACTTTGAGCAATTATATGAGGCATGGGAACGGTATAAGGATTTGTTGAGGAGGTGTCCAAACCATGGTTTTGAAGATTGGGTACAGATTGAATTGTTTTATAATGGTTTGAATGGACAAACAAGAGGCACTGTGGATGGAGCAGCGGGTGGCACGATATTTGTTAAATCACCTGATCAAGCATATGATTTGCTTGAACAAATGACCATTAACAGTTATTAGTGGCCGTCTGAGAGGTCAGGAGTAAAGAAGCAAGCTGGAATTTATGCCATAGATCCTATTACATCGTTTCAGCTTTAACAACTCAAATTGCAGCTATGAATAAGGCTAGTACATCAGAGGTTGAAAATGCATTGGTTGTTACTGAATAACCATATATTCCTGATGAGGCTCATTATATCAACAATAGGAATTTTGGTGGCTACGGAGGATATCGAGGTAACCCTCCCCCTAATACATTTCATCCAGGTTTGAGAAATCACGAGAATTTCTCATTTGCAAACAACAAAAATGTGTTGAATCCTCCACCGGGGTTCAATACACAAAAAGGGGAAGGAAAGCCGTCTTTTGAAGATCTAGTTGGGACGTTTGTGGCAGAGTCTGGAAAAAGAATGGCTAAAACCGAATCTCGTCTTGATAACATGGAGACACACATGAGTAATATGAGTGCCACGATGAAATCTTTAGAAACACAGATTGGGCAACTAGCCATTGCTTTAAAGGATCAGAATAGAAGACAGTTTCCAAGCAATACAGAGGTGAATCCTAAGGAACAATGCAAAGCTGTCACACTCAGGAGTGGCAAGGAAATTGGTATCCCAAAACCTGTTGAAGAGGGTGTAGAGATTCTAGTCGAGGAAGATGATGGACAGGGTGTGAGTGTGAACAAAGAGAAAGTAGAGGAACCTAAGAAAGAGATGGAACAACAACCTTTACCGAAGGTGAATCTTCTATATCCTAAGAGGTTCAAGAAGAAATGATTAGATGATCAGTTTGCAAAGTTTTTGGAAATATTCAAGAAAATACACATTAACATCCCATTTGCGGATGCATTGGAGCAAATGCCCAATTATGCTAAGTTCATCAAGGATGTGATGTCCAACAAGAGGAAACTTAAAGAATTTGAGACTGTAAATCTAACCGAAGAGTGCAGTGCCATACTCCAGAAGAAACTACCACAGAAACTCAAAGATCCAGGGAGTTTTACTATTCCTTGTGTTATTGGTGGTTCTAGAATAAATAGGGCCTTATGTGATTTAGGTGCCAGTATTAATTTGATGCCTTTTTCTATTTACAGGACTTTGGAGCTTGGTGAGGTGAAGCCTAGCACTATTACTCTGCAGCTGGCGGACAGATCACTTACATATCCTCGAGGCATAGTGGAGGATGTGCTGGTAAAGGTAGACAAATTCATATTTCCTGCTAATTTTGTCATTCTAGATATGGAGGAAGACCAGGAGACGCCACTTATCTTTGGAAGGCCGTTCTTGGCCACTGGAAAAGCTTTGATTGATGTGCACAAGGGCGAGCTCACATTGAGAGTAGGTGGAGAGGAAGTCATGTTCAACATCTACAACACCATCAGAGGACAAAATGAGGTAAGTACTTGTAATAGTATTGATATAATTGATTCATGTGTATCTCATATTGGTGCAGGTAGGATGACAAAAGATTCCTTGGAGAGATGCTTATTGGAATCAGCTTCTATTGTGGATGAAGAGGATTGGGATGTGCGAGAGGAATTACTTGCTCTCAATATGCTACCTAAAGAAAAGATAGATGCACATCATGAAGAGGTACTTGAAGACGCAAGTAAAGAGGTACCAAAAGCATCCCCTGAATTGATGGATTTACCGAGTCATTTGTGCTATGCATTCCTAGACGAGAGTTCGTCATATCCGGTAATTATATCATCTGCTCTTACTTGTGATGAGAAAGATAGGTTGTTGAGGGTGTTGCGAGAATTTAAATATGCTTTGAGATGGACAATTGCTGATGTTGATCATCAGAGGAGGCTTAATCCAGCCATGAAAGAAGTTGTGAGAGCTGAGGTATTAAAATTGTTAAATGCTGGTGTTATTTACGCTATATCTGACAGTTCTTGGGTTTCACCAGTACAAGTAGTGCCTAAGAAGGGTGGTATAACCGTGGTGAGAAATGAGAATAATGAATTGATTTCAACTCGTCCAGTGACTGGTTGGCGAGTGTGTATAGACTACAGGAAATTGAATGATGCGACTAGGAAAGATCATTTCCCCCTCCCTTTTATTGACCAGATGCTTGATAGAGTAGGTGGTTATCATTATTATTGCTTTCTAGATGGTTATTCAGGTTGCAATCACATTGTCATAGCACCGGAGGATCAAGAGAAGACTACCTTCACTTGCCCCTATGGTACATTTGCTTTCAGAAGAATGCCATTTGGTCTTTGCAATGCACCTGCTACTTTTCAGAGGTGGATGATGGCCATATTTTCTGACATGGTCGAGGAAATAATGGAGGTTTTTATGGATGACATATCTGTTTTTGGTTCATCATTTGATAACTGTTTGCAAAATCTAACGCTTGTTTTGCAGAGATGTCGAGAGAAGAATTTAGTGCTGAATTGGGAAAAATGTCACTTCATTGTTCCAGAAGGTATTGTGCTTGGGCATAAGATTTCGGCTAGAGGGATGGAAGTGGATAAAGCCAAAGTTGTGGCAATTGAAAACCTCCCACCGCCAAAGAATGTGAAAGGGATAAGAAGTTTCTTAGGACATGCTGGGTTCTATCGTCGTTATATTAAAGATTTCTCTAAAATTACTAGACCTTTATGTAATTTGTTAGAGAAACATTCTACATTTATTTTCGACGATGATTGTTTGCAGGCATTTAACAGGATCAAGAAAGCACTGATTTCTGCACCGATCGTGATAGTGCCTGATTGGAAGGAGCCCTTTGAGCTCATGTGCGATGCTAGTGACTATGCTGTGGGAGCAGCATTGGGACAAAGGCGAGACAAGATGTTCAAGGCTATCAACTATGCAAGTCGTACACTTAATGCAGTCCAACAAAACTATACAACTACTGAGAAAGAGATGCTAGCAGTGGTGTTTGCATTCGACAAGTTCAGAACATATCTCATTGGTACCAAGGTAACTGTTTTCACTGACCATGCAGCTATTCGTTACTTGTTTGCCAAAAAGGATGCCAAGCCCAGGTTGATACGATGGATACTCCTACTTCAAGAATTTGACTTTGAAGTCAAAGATAAGAAAGGCTGTGAGAACCAGGTGGCAGATCACTTGTCACGCCTGGAGCTGGAAGAAAAGACCGAAGGTGGAGTTATCAATGAGTCGTTCCCAGACGAACAACTCTTCAAGGTAAATGTTACACATCCTTGGTTTGCAGATATAGCTAATTTTCTTGCTGCAGGAGAATTACCAACAGATTTAACTTATCACCAAAAGAAAAAATTTTTTCATGATGTCAAGTTTTATCTGTGGGATGACCCTTTCTTGTTCAAGAGATGCGCTGATCAGATAATTAGACGATGTGTAGCAGAGGAGGAAGCAGGGATGATTCTAGAGCAGTGTCATTCTTCACCACATGGTGGACACTTTGGAGCATCTAGAACAACAGCTAAGGTATTACAGCCAGGTTTCTATTGCCTAATTTGTTTAAGGACAGTTATACTTTAGTAAAGTCTTGTGATAGATGCCAAAGAGTTGGCAATATTTCTAGACGCCATGAGTTACCACTAACAAATATTTTGGAAGTGGAACTTTTTGATGTCTGGGGTATTGACTTTATGGGTCCATTCCCATCCTCTTTTGGTCAATCTTACATTTTACTTGCTGTTGATTATGTTTGTAAATGGATGGAAGCAATTGCCACCAGTACTAATGATGCTCGAGTTGTTGTTAAGTTTGTCCACAGGAACATCTTTACAAGATTTGGAACACCGAGAGCCATAATCAGTGATGAAGGTACGCATTTCTGTAACAAAATTTTTAACTTACTTTTGGCCAAACATGATGTGAAGCACAAGTTGACACTGGCATACCACCCACAAGCTAATGGGCAAGCAGAAATATCCAACCGGGAGATCAAGCAGATCTTAGAAAAAACTGTGAAGACAAACCGGAAGGATTGGGCAATCAAGCTAGATGATGCGGTATGGGCGTTCAGGACTGCATATAAGACACCTATCGGAATGTCACCTTATAGGTTGGTCTTTAGGAAAGCTTGCCATTTACCTTTAGAACTGGAGCACAAAGCATTTTGAGCTGTGAAAAAGTTGAATTTTGATATGGGAGCATCTGGCGAGCAACGACTGTTGCAATTGAATGAAATGGAGGAATTCCGAAATGATGCATACGAGAATGCTAAGATATACAAAGAAAGGACCAAGAAATGGCACGACAAGCATATTCTTCGAAGAGATTTCAAGCAAGGACAACAAGTATTATTATTCAATTCTCGTTTGAAGTTGTTCCCTTGTAAGCTAAAGTCGCGTTGGTCAGGGCCATTTGTTGTAGAAACAGTATATCCTCATGGAGCTATCGAGTTAAAATGCAACGATGGAAGAACCTTCAAGGTGAATGGACAGCGGATTAAGCCTTACTATGGGACTGAAGTAAGGAACATTGACATCATTTGGTTGAGCAAACCACCGTGAACAAAACTGGTATAGTCGGGCTGACGACGTTAAACCAATCGCTAATTGGGAGGCAACCCAAATTTTATTTTTTATTTCATTGCATTTTGTTTTCGGTTTTGTTTTTTTTCTTGTATTATTATTTTAGGTTGTTTTTTTTTGAATTATTGTGTGCTTGTTTTTTTTCCCAAATCTTAATGATTCCCAATTGTTTTCTTTTCAGAAAAAAAAGAAGAAAAGAAACTTTCCCGAAGCTGTACCGCACGCGCGGTAAAACTGGAGCGCACCCGCGGTTGAAATGTATACAAAATATTAAAACTTCCCGAAGCTGTAGCGCACCCACGGTATATTCTTGAGCGCACCCGCGGTCGTGGTTTTTAAAATCAAAATGGGGCAGAAATGACGAATAAACGAAGAACCCTTCTCAAATTTATCTCCTCCACTTCGAAATTCCTCCACTCAATATACATTCCTCCACTCAAAATACACTCCACACTTACATAACTTCAAAAACTCCACTAAAATTTCCATCTACATTTCATACAATCAACACCAAACCCAGGGTTTGAAAGGGGCTCGAAAATTTCATCAATATTTGATTAGAGCTTCGATTTTGTTCTTCCAAGAAACATTTCTACACACAAGGTGAGCAAATCCATAGTACATTTGTTGAGATTCAAAATTATTGGTGTTATTTACTATGGAATAGAAAAAAAATTGACATTTATTGGAGTACATTCTTGATATTGTGGATTATATTGGTGTGTATATTGTTGAGGTGGTGTTATTGTGGTTAACAAGTTTGGGAGAGTGCAAAATCATCTAGTTTTGTGAATTATAGTGAAGAGAAAGTTGGTGTTTTGAAGGTGTTTGATAAAATGCCTCCAAGAAAGAAACAAGCAAAGGGTGCATCATCATCTGCAAATTATGATGCAAACAAGTTTTGGAACGAGATAGCGGAGGAAAACTATGGAAAAATTTTGAACAAAAGCATTATAAAAGAAAGAGGATTTGATCTGAGTTTTCCCCGATCCGAAATTGGAATAATGCTTACAGCTCGACATTGGGAGGAGTTTGGCAGGCAGCCACAAGATGCTGTCATTTCGTTGGTGAGAGAATTTTATGCTAACCTCAAGGTTAGGCATGAACAATTGAAGGTGTTGGTGAGAGGAAAAATGGTAGCCTTTGATGCACATACGATCAATATGTTATATGGTATCCCTCCAGTTATGCGTGATGAGTATGAAGAATACCGGGCTGAGCAAGTTGATTATAATATTATACTTCAAACAATATGCATAGAGGGAGCGGAGTGGAGAATGAGGGAAGATGTGCATGTTAGCCTAGCAAAGTGTGATCTGAAAAGTGTTGCCAAAGATTGGTATTCATTTATTTCTGCTAGGACCACTGTCATCAAGGAGAGGGCTATCCTTACTTTTTGCATCATGACGGGATGGACAATTGATTTAGGTCAATTGCTACAAAGTTCGATGCTTGATTATGCAAATGGTAACTCTCCTAGTGGACTCCTCCACCCTTCTCTTATCACTGCATTATGCCGGAATGCGGGAGTGACTTGGGATGTGAATGAAGAATTGTTAAAGCCGAAAAATGTCATTGTGGTAATTCAACCACATAGGGCAGTGAGAGGAGAACAAGCTGAGGCACGTCGAGCTGAAAGGGAATTCAACAGAAGAGCTGCACAAAGACGTGCCCATGCTCAAGCTCAAGATCCACAACCACCACCACAACCGCAACCAAGAAATATGAGAGATAGGTCGACCCATTTAGAAGAGGAAATGCGAAATCAACGTCAAGACATGGATGCGTTTCGGTTTTGGACCGATACATTTATGGACTATATGATGGATTTTCCGTCTGTCTTGGCCCAGCAATTTCCAGCAGCTTCAACCTCTGGTAATCCATTCCCACCTCCTCCACAATTGCCACCCATATATCAACCGCCGGAGTTCCAACACCCACAAGATGACCCAGATGATGAGGATGGCAATGACTACTGACGGTCGTTGCCCGAGGTATGTGTATTCCTCTATTTTTCATGTTTATTTACATCGAGGACGATGCACATGTTTTAGTTTGGGGGAGTTGTTATTTTATTTTGTGTGTTTATTTATCTATTTAGTTTTATTTGAGTTCTTTGCTTGTGTGTTTGTAGTGTTTTAGTCATGAAATATTTTTTTATGGCCAATGATGAGAAAAGAAAAAAATTTTGTGTTAAGAAGAAAAGTCATGCATTACATTCATTTTAATCGATCAATTTGAAAATTTTAGAGAACAATCATGAGATTTGGTAAATTTGAGACTTATAATTTCTATACAACTCTGTGATTTTCATTTGACATTGAAATAAATTTTTTTTTTTAAAACACATATATGATTGAGGCAATCTTTGATTTTATTTGGGCCTATTTATATTGTTCATAAATATTCAGTTGAAGCCCTCTTGAGCCTATATGAGAAAAGAATCGTGTTCTTGAAATTTCTTGGAAGCCAAGCACTTTTCTTTTGAATATATATGTATTTGGTTGATGCATTGAGACACCACTTTTCACAATGATTAGATTCTACTTTGTGTTGGTGAATTGAGATTTTGTCTAGAACTATCCAAACAACACTCGAGGCGAAATACGGACAAACTATGATTTAGGAATGATTTAGGTGATTTTTGTTTCTATTTAGCCTTTCAAGCTACCAAATAAAATTAATTTATCATTTGTCACCTCTTTGTAGCCTATATGAATTCGAATGGCACACGTAAATATGTGTAAAATACCCCCATTCGATATCTTTTCAAATATCCCACATTTACTACCCGTTGAATATCTTAAACATAAATTTCCTACCTTCTCAAGGGAGTAAGAATTTAAAGGAAATTATCCTACAAAAGAAAAGAAAAATGAATAATTTTTTTTCGAAGAAGTTGGAGAAAAATAGGAAAAAAAGAGATGAAATGAATAAAAAAAAATGGAGATGAAAGAAAAAAAATGGAGTTTGCAAAAGAGATAAAATTCAACTTACTCCCTTATTTGAATTCCTAATATTCATTTGTAGCCATGAGCCAAGGCCTAACATTACAAGCATTGCAAATCCTATTGACCAAGTCATAGTTGTCCACTATACTAGTGGAGAATGATTGGGAGGATCTAGCCTATGGACAATCGATAAACACTTCCATTGAGTATGAATCTTGATCAATTTTACACACACCTCATTGCATCAAATATTTATTGGGTATTCCTTTCTTGAATGAATATGGCTTTGAACTCAATCTTTACCAGAAAAGACCTCTTGATTTGTGTTTGTTAAAAAAAAAAAATTGAAATCGATTGAGAATGTTTTGAAACATGAGTTGAAGAGATTAGAAGTTAAGAAAATTAACCGATTGCATGATTTTATCCGGATGAAAAATTGGTTGGATTGATTTTGTAAGGCCCAAGATTTTGATTCTGTTAAGCTGAGATTATTGATTTTGAATTGATGTGATTATAGACGGATCAGTCCAAGACTGGATTGGGCCCAGCATATGAATACACAATTGTTGAACAAAACTATCGGCGCCCGAGCGGTAGTTTTTGACCGCCCGAGCGCCATGGTTCGGCAAGTATATGGTTCGGGCAGAAGATGTGGCGCCCGAGCGGTAATTTATCACCGCCCGAGCGCAAGTGTTCAATAGGATTATGTGTCGGGCAGAAGGTGCGGCGCCCGAGCGGTAGATTTTGACCGCCCGAGCGCCATGGTGCGGCAAGTATATGGTTCGGGCAGCAGATGTGGCGCCCGAGCGGTAAGTTATAACCGCCCGAGCGCCACCTAAGTTGGTGAAATTGTGCCACGTTTCAATCGCATGCAAGTTGATGTATATATATATATATATAGGAATGAAAGGAAAGAAACGAGAAGGAATCGAGGAAGGATTGAAGAAAATCCTGACGCCTTTATATTTCGATCAGTCCGTATGATTTTGAATCCGACTTCAGCACCGTGTTCTAATCGACGCAGGCTACAACTGGACGTAAGTTTTGATACGTTTGGATATGATTGAAATTATGATATTGTCAGAATTGACTAAGACTCATATATGGTGTTTCTGATACAGTAGACATCGTATAATTGAAGTCAGATCGAAAAACGGACTGTGTCTGTAATTGTTATGATTTTCAGAACTGTTAGGATAGAGATTGTACAGAATTGAGAGTATGATCTATTATTGTTGAGAGTATGAATTATACCGATATTGAGCATGAGTTCTGGTAGTATATCTGTGATGTTGAGATTGACGGGGTTATCGAGACTGTTTTGTTATGCCGTCAAAACATACGTAAATTGATATTGATCAGATTCGGTATTGATTGAGATTGTATCGTTATATTGTTGACATTGACAGATTATATTGTGATTTGAGTATTGATCAGAACAGGTCGTAAGTTGAGTTATACATTGATATTGTGCATATAGATATTGTCATTGCCAGATTGGGTATGGACAGATTGGAGTGCGAGACTTCGTCTTCGTCAGATCGAGAAGATAAATGTATAAATCAATGTGAATCGGGAGATCGACTTAAGTCAGATTGAACTTGAGTTTCCCTAAATCACATACTTGTATGTTATCGCTTTTCATACATTTATATCGTTTGAATGAATATGCTTTGTGTATTGATTTATAGAAAAGCATAGAGTAGTAGATAGCTATTGAGTGGGAGTCACTGACAGAAGGGACAGATTAGGACAGAGTTGTTAATGGCCCATTGCACATTGTCAGAGTTCGAGTTTAGGTAGATATACCTAGTCTTTGGCAGAACAGCCAAGACACCGGACGTTTGGTCATATCGATGTGCTTAGAAGAAGAGCGACTTCTATTGTAGAATATCGATATAGAGAGGACCAAAGTCCGTAAATAAGAACGTACCGCCACCACGATCGGGAAAGTAGGTGGGGGATTGTTGCGTTCTTATTCAGATCGGGATCCCTAGATTAGAAATGAGTCGAGTTTGAGTCTGAGAGTCACAGAGTGTGATTCCTTATTTGATATTGAATTATGTTCCTGATTTTGGTACTTGTTTAGATTATTGATTCATGTTTTGAATGAGATACATGTATGTATATCTGATGCATGCTTTTATATTGTTTATATGATTGCATGTATACTTAGTTTATACTGGGAATTTAATTCTTACCGGAGTTACCCGGCTGTTGTCTTGTTTGTATGTGTGCATGACAACAGGTGGGACAGGATCAGGGTCATGAAAAGGACGAGTCAGGACTAGTAGCGTGGAGATCCGGGCTCAGAAAAAGATTAGGATTCAGCACTGATATGTCGTTGAACCTAGTAAATGTATTTAGTACAGGACTTGTACTTTTAGATTTATATGTACATTACGTTTCCGCATTGCATTTTACAAAAAAAAAATTTATGTCCCACATTACTTAATTGTGAATTTGATATTAATAACGATTAAGGAAATGAATTAGCGTTCGGGTCCCCACAGATTTGACTTGTGAATGCATGAAGAGTTTGTTAATTTATCTTGAGGCCAAGTTCTTTAAAATATTTCATGATTTGTTTGTTCGTGTTGTTTTGTTTTGCTCGGGACTAGCAAAATATTAAGTTTGGGAGAGTTTGATAAGTGCAATTTATTGTACTTTTATTACTTGTTTTTAACTTAGAATTTTGTGATTCTTGAGCAGGTTTTATGTGATTTGTTGTTGTTTTTGTTGTTGTAGTTTGGAAGTTTAGAATAAGAGTTTGGAGTAGTAAAATGTTGAATTGGAAAGTGCAAAAGATAAAAATTTCAGAAGCTCCAGCGCACCCGCGCTAACACAGGCACCGCACCCGCGGTAATTGAAAATCGAATTTCAGAAGTTCTGCCGAAGCTGTACCGCACCCGCGGTCCTTGTTCTACCGCACCCGCGGTCACTGAAGTTCGAAAATGAAAGTTTTCCCCGAAATAGCAGCGCACCCGCGGTGCCATCTTTACCGCACCCGCGGTCGTTGACAGACAAAGTCCGGAAATTCTGAAATTTGGTGTGCTGCGCATGGGAGTTGATGACTTTTGTGTTTTGCGTGCAAAGACTTGTCTAGGACTATAAAAGGCTTCTATTATTCACTATCTAGGTCATTGGGGAGCCAAGGAAGGAGTGGAGGCTGCTGAAAAAGGATTGAAGATCAAGTTCATCAAGTTCTTGAGAAATCTTTTGCACAAATCCGGGGACGGAAACTGCACTTCAAACTCTTGTTCTAAGTTCTTCTTTCTTTTATTTTTCATTTGATATTTCTTGTTTTGTAACTATGTTTTGTTGTTTTGATTGTGTTATTATGAACTAAGTTTTATTTCTAGAGGAATGATGGAACAAAACTAGAAACCATGTGTTGGAATCTATGACATAAGTTATTTAAGTTTTTCATCTTGTTCATTTGTATTATTCCAATCTTAATGCTTTCAATTTATTGGCCATAAGTTGAATGATTTATATGTTTACAATTTATCACTCGGAAGAGGAAATTATAAACAAGAAAAGGAACAAATACATCATTAGTATTTATAGAGTTCGGGAGGCCTATAATGCTATTGAAGCCTATAGAGAATCTAGTGCTTGAAATGTTATTTATTTATAGATTGTTGATGGGAATGTCACAATTCATTTTTAGATAACCAATATATACTTATTACTTGGAAAAGGGAGTAGATAATATTAGGATTCTTGGCTAATGAGTAAGAAGAATTTAGAATTTTTATAACATAGCTAATAGGAATTACACATGGTGGATAGTTGCGTGAAATCAAACCTCTAGATCTTTTATTCCATTGTTATTTGCTATAAAAAGTTTGGTGTTATATTTTACTTAAATCCATTTTCAATTTAGTTATTCTTGCAAACAAATCTTTTAAGTGATTTTTCTAAATAAAATTGAGATTATTTTAATTACAAGCATTAATATACATTTAAATAAATACTCCTCGAGGGATCGACACTTGTACTCGAAAATACATTTTATTATAACTTGACGTCGTGCACTTGCGAGCAATTAAGAAAACACGCAACAGTCGGATAATTCTTCTCATTGATCTTCAACTGTCTGGACACGTAGGCTATAACTCTATCATGTTGCATCAGAACTGCGCCCAAACCGAGTTTCGAAGCATCCGTGAAAAACAAAAACTCTCCTTGCCCTGATGGCAACGCTAGAACTGGCGCTGAAGTCAGTGCCCGCTCCATCCTGTCAAAATTCTCGGGGCACTCAAATCTCCAAATGAATTTGGTATTCTTCTTCGTCAAGGCGTTCATGGGCATCACAATAGAATAAAATCCCTAAATAAACTTCTTGTAGTACCCAGCCAATCCCAAGAATCTGCGGATCTCTGTCACACTCTTAGGCATTGGCAAATCTCTGACTGCCTCGACCTTACTGGGATCAACCTCCACTCCATCTCGGGATCTGATGTGGCCCGAGAATGCCACTTTGTCTAGCCAGAACTCAAACTTACTGAACTTGGAATACAGTCGACAGTCTTGCAAAACCTGTAATGCTGTCCTCAAATGCTGTCTGTGCTCTTCTCTGCTCTTCGAATATATCAGGAAATCAACTATGAAAACTATGACAAACAGATCCAAATACGGCTGTAACACGCGATTAATGAGATCCATGAAGATTGCTGGCCCGTTCGTCAGCCCGAAGGGCATCACCATAAACCCATAGCTCCGATAACGCGTCTTGAAAGCCGTCTTATGCACATCAGATTCTCTCACCTTCAGTTGGTGGTATCCTGATCGGAAATCTATATTCGAAAATATTGATACTCCCTGAACCTGGTCAAATAGATCCTCAATCTTTGGCAGAGGATACTTGTTCTTGACTGTGACCCTGTTCAGTTCCCTGTAGTCAATGCAGAGCCGCATGCTGTCGTCTTTCTTCTTCACAAACAGTTCCGGCGCGTCCCATGGTGAAAAACTCTGGCAGATGAAACCCTTGTCTAGCAAGTCCTGTATCTGATTCTTCGCTCTTTCATCTCTACAGGTACTAGACGATAGGGTGCCTTAGATATTTGCAATGTACCTGATATCAGCTCGAAAGAAATATCAACCTCCTTATCTGGTGGAATTCTAGAGCCCAAAATAAGTACACGTAAAACCATGCAATTATTTAAATTTTTAATTATTTATTTAAGTTCAAAATGATTTTTAACGGTGCATGACTTATGATTTGCATTATTTTAAATTATTTATGTTTATTGATGCACATTAAATTTTTTTCTTGAGTTTCATGTTTCAGGCGAATATTCGATACGGGATCGGGAAAAGAGACTGGCGGCGATTTAGACAATTTACGAAAAATGTGGTATTTTATTTCAAGTCAATAAATTAGTATTTTAAATGATTTATGAAGTTTTAAGTATTTTATAGCTTAATTTAATTATTACGTGATTTTTAAGATTTTAAAGTTTCAAATTCATCACTTGAGTATTTTATTCTAAATTATGGGATTATTAGTAAAGTTAATAGTGGATTAGTATTCTTAATTAGTAAGTTAATTATTAATTAAACCTTTAATACCCCACTAACCCACTAACCCACCACCCCATTAACACACACACACACACGTTACACTCACACACACATGCACATATATACACACACACTTGGCCTTTGCACACACACACATCTCTTGCACCCTTTCATTTCTTTTTTGAGAGAATTTGGAGGGTTCTTAGGTTCTTTCTTCAGCAGCCCCATCTCCACCTTTCTCTTTCAAAATTTCAGCAACCACACGTTGATTTTAGTAGAAAAATCGTGCCTCAAGTCACCCGGATCGCTTCGCCCACCGCATCGCTTCGTTATTCGCCGTATCGTGAGTTTTAAAGATCAAAGGCATGTATATTCTTTTGTTTTCGCATCAATCTTGTCATAGTAAATATTTTGATGTATATTGTATGAAAAATATGTGTATGTTATGCAAAAGTTTGAGAAAAAATGTTTAAAATGATTTTGGATCAAAATTTTGAATCTCAAAAACCGAGTCTGCTGTCTTTTCGAATACTGTGAAAATTTGTTCGATTTTTTGGAAACGCTATCAACATATAAAACATAGTACTATTTGATACCTTCGATTTGACAGTAAATTCATAATTTTGGACATGAAACGAGAGAGTTATGATACTTGTCGTGGGACTGCTCAAGCTTTAAAAATTTCTATATCACAAAATCCGTCACCTTCTGTTATTTTAAATTCTGAGAATTACATATTTGTTTTCTAGAAATGCTTTCAACATATGATTTGTAGTACTCATTGTTATCTTCAATTTGACAGTAAATTCGTAATTTTTTGATAAGAAATGCGAGAGATATGATTTTTATCATAAACCCGCTCAAGCTGTGAAAATTTATGCATGTTCTTCATGTTTTCTCAAGTTTTAGTTGCATGCTTCGTTGAGATCTTCTGAATCTTTGCTGCTTTGGTTAGGGCAGCATGTCCATAGTGTTCCAACGAATCCCTCGACGTTTTTAAGTATGTTCGACGTGCAAAAAGAAAATATTTTATGTTTTTGAGGTATACTAAATGTCTTGTGACCAATTATGAACGGGTTTGGAAGTCGGTGAACGTGGCCGAGGACCTCTCCACCTCGGTAAAGTATGACCGGGATTGATCAAGATTGGAAAGCAATAAAGTATGATCAGGGACCAATCCACCTGGTAAATTATGATCGGAGATCTTATGTATGTGGTAGTGGATATCCCTGCCAGCCCAGTACTGTGGTTTAGTCTGATCAGGCGCATTTATGTATGGGTCACTTGCTTTGAAACATATCTCTACTCAAAATGATTATGTTTATGTATGTCCAAGTATGTACGATGCAAGTATGTTTATGTAAAGTTTTACGATATGATGACACGTCTACGTTTATGTAAGTACGTTCATGTTCAAGTATGTACGTCCTACTTTAAAATGCATGTGGTTTTATTATGTATTACTTGTTATTCTCAGTTTATTCATATTGAGTCTTTAGATTCACTAGACTTGATCGATGCAGGTGAGGACGAGTACGAGGAGACGAGAGGTGGGGATCAGTGAGTTGGCTCAGACTGCGCAAGGGCTAAACCCAAGGACCGCTTACGTTTTAAGAAATTTTTATGCACGTATCAAATACTCTGATTTTCACGGGATTAATTTACGATATTTAAACAAGTGCTTTTGCAAACTTTGATTGTAGTTGTTTTATTTCAAATATTTTGGACGAGCATATTATTTTTATCGCAATTTGTAAGTTTATTATGTATTTAAGAAAATTTTTATTTTTCCGCAAATTTTAAGTAGTTCAAAATACGGTACGCTACAGGAATGCCTGAAACATCGTCAGGGAAAACCCTGGGAAAATCCCTGACCACCTCGACATCCTTTAGCCTCTGGATGACTGGCTCGATCACTGTCACAATACTCGCCAAAAATTCCTGACAGCCTCTCCTCGCACAGATGCAAGAAATGATGTATGACATCTGCTGGTGTCTGGATGCCTAAAAAATAAATGGCTTATCGCTGGGCGGTCGGACAGATACCGACCTCCGTCAAAAATCTATAGCAGCTTTATTCGAAGAAAGCCAGTCCTTACCCAGAATAAATTCGAACTTTTGCAATGGTGGCACAATCAAATCTGTCTGCACCATATTTTTCTGTAACCGAAGCTCCAATCTCTTCACTATCTACGAAGTAAATATATGATCTCCGGACGGAATCGATACCCTGAATCCCAAATCCAATGCCTCTGGTATGAATCATAGTCTCTTGGCAAATGACTCAGATATAAATGAATGTGTAGCTCTGGAATCCAGCAGAGCATACGTGGCTACACATGAAATATATATATATCCTTGCTATGACAAATCATACCATCAAATCTGATTGTGTTGAAACTTAAGAAATTTTCTATCATTGATTAACAAAAAGTGTTCAAAAATCTCCAATTTAGTCTTATAAGTCCTTCGAAATTACAAAATATGCCCTTAGAAATTTTCGAAAATTGCAATTTCACCCTTAAAATTTCAAAATTTCTTCAATTTAGCCCATCATTTTTTTCGGAAATTGCATTCTAGCCCCCATAAAATTCGAATCTACTCAATTTAGGCACTAAAATTTCAGAAATTATTAATGTGATCCCAAAATTTAGAAAATTGCGAAACAACCCCTCAACTTTAGAATTTTTAATTAGGTCCCTGTAATTTCGGTTTTAGCATTTTGGTACTTAAAGCTCTTAATTAAATCAATTCAATGCCACCTATTTTATTCTAAGTTCTCAATCCCAAAAATAATTCCAACAAACAACATAATATCCCATGTAATCGAGGCGATAAATAAAAATTTTAAACATAAAGTTACCGGTGATCAATGTCGAGTCTGGCTCGACCTCCGCCTCCTCGGCAAGCATCACATAGGCGCTGCTACTTTGTGGCCCTCTTCCTTGCATACAATGCACTTGAAGGTCCCCCACATACACTTGCCGTAGTGGAACCGGTTGCATTGCTTGCAAGTGAAAGGGGATCGATTAAGGTGCCCGGTTACACAACGAAAGTTTCAAAAAATATTTTTCATTCAAGAAAAACCGAGCACCCTAAACACTAAGATGTGTAGAAAATACAATAAAACACAAAATGTCATACATAGGATGTTTTAAAGATATACCTATCAATCTTAAAAGATTGATGATGGCTCCAACTTAGTTGTCAAACAACTAAGCTCTTCAATGGCAATACAAATCTTCAAGCTTCCAATGAGCAATCCTTGCTCAAAATTAAGCCCACCACCAACAAGGAAGATCTCCTCTAATTTTGCACTAAAAATAGTGCAAAATTAGAGGATTTTTCGTTGAGAAGTGTATGCAATCTTCAACAATTGAAGAAGCAAAATGAAGGAGAATGGAGAAGGAATATTTCGGCCATGAGGAAAGAAGAATGAGGTTGGAAGACATTACTTGGTGCTTGAAAAAGTGATAAAGTGTATGAGCATGCCATGCATTGTTTAATGAAAAAGTTGCCTCCAACCCTTCACCTCCCTTGCATGCTTTTCTATTTGGGTTTGTAACAATTACAAAGCACATGGACTTTTATTTAAATATCTCAAACACATTTGAGATAATTTAAACTTTACTAGAATTTACTCAAGCCCACTAGTTAAATAATTATTTCTAATTGAGCTCTACAAGACTCAATATTATTTAATTAATTCAAAATTTGAATTAATTTAATTATTTGGACTCTACAAGGCTCACTAGTGTTTAATTAATTCAACATTTGAATTAATTTAATTTAGTCCATAATAATGTTTATGAAAATCACAAATTTCAAATACATTATTTATTTGGCCAACTTTTAATTTAGCAACACTTCCGCAAATTAAAAGTTACATTCCCCATAATCTTCTTATAGAAGTTATACTTCTATTTTATTTACTTTTATAAATTCTTTTATAAGCCGTTCAACACATTGAACTATTTTACTTCTCAACGGGATCTAGAAAGTTAGCACTTATGTGGCCCTCAATGGTTCAATGATACAACTAGCCATGGGTTCACATCTCAATGTGATTCGGGACTAAACTTGTCCTTATACGAGCATACCCCAGTTGCTTAATTCATTCTTACTTATCAATTCCTTGATAATAAGAATGTCAGAACTCAAGTCTGATAGTACCCAACCAATCATGTTAAACGCCTAGCAGCATCGCTTACATGATTCCCTAGGTATCAAATGATAGTGCCTGCAAGAACCATTCAATTATAGTTAGCATACAGTACGGTCCCTTCATATCATATATCCCGACCGATTCGACAACTATTGGTATATCGAGAGCTGTCAAAGAATCGATACTATGTGTCATGTCGTAGTTGCATCGATGGTGTAATCTAAGAAACCCCTTTCATGATTACCACCAACACTCTGATCAGAGATTTCATACTATATACGCATAGGATACCATACCCGAAGGTTAGCGGTGAATCCCCGACTACTATGCATCGACTCCTATATGATTCGACAGAACACCCAACCTTGCCACCTGATGACCCCATGAGAGTCGGTAAACAAGTCAAAGTGCAACGCTAGCATATATAGTCTCAATGTTGTTCCGGATCATAAGGACTAATGGTGTACAACCATAAACTAGGCGTTTCCACTCGATAAGTGAGAACCACTTGGAAAGTCCTATATGGAGGGTTGTTCAGTGCACTCTACCAGGAGCACCTATCTGCATGTTCGGACATCACAATGTCTCCTACCAATGAAAAATGATACTCATATCGCCGATACTAGTCTCACACTTGAGTGGCCTATATCCTTCTTAGCGGCGGCTGAATCTACTAGGAACTGTTTAGAATATACAGTATTCCATATATGAGTTTCATGATACTCATCATATGAGCATCTCATATGATTTCTGCTATTTGTATATTCAAAGACTTTATCTATGCAACTAGCATGGGTATAGAGATAAAGATGCGCCAAAACAATAATTTCAAATATAATTAAAATAAATATTGTTTATACATAGAGTTTAAACATGAACCCTCGGCCAACACTTGGCTCGACGGACACCTACTCTAATAGCAAGGCTTTCGGCTAAGAGCTCTGCTGGGCCTGATGCCTCTTCCTCTGCATCTCAGCATCAATATCCCTGAGGGACTATTTTGCTTGAAAAGCACATGCAGTGGCATCATCATAGGTAGCCGGTCCCATCAGCATAACGTCCCGACGAATAGTGGGTCTGAGGTCATTCATAAAATGCCTCAACTTCTCTGCCACATCTCTCGCTATAAGGGACACAAAGTGAGAGCCCCTATCAAACTTCCTGATAAACCCGACCACAAATAGATCTTCCTGTGGGAGACTGTGAGAACCTGGAAATTTCGATCCGAAGCAAATAATGTAAGAAATATAGACTTAAAATTTAGCTTAATCTAAGCTTAAAAACTCTCATTCTAACTATAAACTTAAATATGAACTTAGATTTTCAGCTAACATAACTCGAGGAAGTAGCTTCAAAGCTCGGAGATTAACTCAACATGAAGCCGAGCTGCAAATAACCGCATCCATTGAAGTATTGTCACTGGAGGAGTAAAAACCCAGCTCAAGGACTCGATCTTTCAGCTCAAAGAAGCTCAACCAAGCTTGTCCTAACAGGACCAAAAAATAAGCTAAAAGATGAGCCAAGGATTTGGACAAACTTATTATGCAAGAAACAACCTTTGAGATAACCAAGGAAGAAGCTAAGGGATGAGCTAAAGGTTAGGACAAATTAAGTATGCAAGAAATGACCGTTGAGATAATCAATGAAGGAGCTAAGGGAGGAGCTGAGAGACCAGGACACATTAATGATGTAGGAATAGACTTTTGGTGCTTGGATTTCCTTTGACCACCATTATGAGCACATTCGAAACCATTATTGGGCTCAAGATTTTGGCCATGGGAGCTCAAAATACTAAAAATTGCTCTATAAACAACACTCAAGGTCTGATGGAAAAGCACACGTAAAAGCCTCTAAAATTTCGGCTACTCCTCTCCACAAAACCTCTCAAAATTTCGGTCAAGGCAAGGAGAAGCTTCGTGTAGTCCGAGTGCTTAGAAGATACGTCAAAGTGCTGCTGGATTGACGTCATAAATCTAGGCAAAGTGCTGCCAAAATTCGGTCATCATCTGATCAAGATTCATACGTCCAAGATTGGCTACTTTCGAACTACACCTTGAATTTAGGTAAGTGGGCTTTTGTTACATATCTTTTCGTATTTTTAAACTTGATATACATAATATGACATGCAAGTATGTGTGTCCTTATTTTCGAAAGTTTCTATCTGTTTCGTTTAAAATTCGATCGATTATGTGTTCCTTCTATGCTTCAAAATTCGTTGACTCCGCTGTGTCCATATGAAAACTCTGAAATCTGAAAATCTGATACGTTCTGTCTGATAAGTCTGAAATCTTTGTTACACTGTTACGATTCAATTTGAAATGGTACGAGAATTGTGATTCTGTCTGGCCCCCAATGGTGGGTATTAAGCCATTTCTGTTTGGCCCCAATGGTGGGTAAAAAACCATTTCTGTTTGGCCCCCACCGGTGGGTATAAAACCGAGTTCTGGCCTCACCCCTTAGAGGACTAATATATTGGGGACAATTTGACCATGGAAATGAGATGAGTAACAGTGTTGTGTCTGTCTTCAAATTGTTCTGAAATGATCTGATCTGCTTCTGAATTATTCTGAATCATCTATTAACTTCTGTCTTATATTCGATTCGTTTCTGTAAGTTAAAAGTTGTGAGATTTGAAAGTGTGTTACAGAAATGTTTTAAAGACTCAGTTCTATATGTATATTTGGAAATCGATCGACCCCCCACTTGCTGAGTGTTTCCCAAAACACTCACCCCTTACAAATTTTAGATAAAAATGAAGAACAGCTGAATGAGGAGGAGCAGGAAGCGTTCTGAGAATGGTGATCGAAAGTCAAGCCCAAGAATTAAGATTTTTATTCTTTTCTTCTGTTTCGTTTCCGCAAAACTTTGATGTAATTGTTGTTCTATTGTCATTGTAAAGACAATGTTTTATTTATGAAAAAGACTGGTTTTTGGAATTTCGATACGAGGGTTAATTGTTTTCAAGTAATTGTTAAACAATGCGGATGTCACTGACGCTTTGGACACGGGGCGTGACATTTAAGTGGTATCAGAGCTGCCAGGTTCATAATCCCGCTGGGATTTTGACAGACAAAATTTGACCAAATTTTGGCAAAAGCCTAGTGTATCCCAATCTGAGTCCAACTTTCATTTGTTCTCTAATTTTCGAACACTTCAAAAATCTATCCCTTCAATCGTTCCGCAAATCCTTAGTATCGAAAACTTTCAACGACAACTTTGTTTCTATTATTTGTGCCTTTCGATCCTTTATACAATCTTGATGCTTTACCTCGATCTTTATCCCTGGAAATGGCAGGTAGACCACCCAGAAATAATCGAAACAAAAGAAAAGTTAATCAAAACGAGAATGAGAATCCCCCGAGAGTAAATCTCAGCCAGGAGGATATGATGGCAATAGACACCATTGTAGCCGCCACGTTGCAAGGAATCGTGAACCCCCTTGCCAACGCTATCCAGCCACCACCGGAACCACAACCGCGTGGAATTAAATACCATTATGAATCTCTGAGGCGAAATCGAGTTCCAACTTTTGATGGAAACCCAGATCCAGAAGTTAGCCATAACTGGCTTAAAAATGTTTAGACCCAACTACATTTACTAGAAGTACCTGAAGGATTGAGAGTGGAGGTTGTGACACCATTTCTAGAGGACAGAGCACGAAAGTAGTGGGAGACTGTGTCACCATCTCTGGCAGAGGTGGAACAAATCACATGGCAGACTTTCAGGAGAGAATTTTTGAAACAATACTACCCAGCCAAATTTCGTCTGAAGAAGTTGAGTGAGTTTGAAAACTTCAAACAGGCTCCGGACATGACAGTGATGGAATACACTTCACGGTTCAATGATCTGGGAACCTATGTCCCAACAATCATGGGCGCTGCCAAACAGTTTTAAAAATGGGCGCTGCAATAGCCGGATTCAATGATGGAATACTAAAAATGCATCGTTTTAAAAAGGGACTCAATAGCCGGATTCAGTCAGCTTTGGCAGTATTAAAGCCAAACAGTTTTGCGGATTTGATGGGCGCTGCAATGAGCGCAGACACGGATATCAGACGCCGCGTGGAAGAAAACAAGAACAAAAGACCGATGGTCAATTAATCTACTCAAAATGGTCCGAAGTTTAAGAAGCCAAATTATTCAAGTGGGCCTTTCAAAGGAAGCTCTGGCAATACTGGCAATAGGGAAGGGAAGTGGTGCGACACCTGTAAACGGTATCATATCGGAGAATGCTATCGGACGACAGGTGCATATTTCAAGTGTAGACAGGTGGGTCATCGAACTAAAGAATGTTCGGGAAATAAAGAAAAAGGAATATGACCCAACAAACCAAACGAAAACAAGACGAATGCCCGAGTGTATGCAATAACCCAGGAGGAAGCAGATAATGTTGGATCTCGGTTTTCTACACGCCCAAACGCAGCGGAAGTTTTAAAATTTTTTTTTATTTTGACAATCAAAATATATTTGATTGGGCATTCGTATGGTGTTCTGAATTAAACATTCATAGGACGTTGGAATTATATACCTTTGGTGAATTAAATCACTTGGCTCCAACTAATCCGATTTAGGCGGATATAGCTCTTGATGAATCCCTACGAACTTTTTTCGAAAACTCCTTTCTTTATTCTTCTAATCAGGTCCACGACTAGATGATTTGTTCCTCTTCTAATTTGCACTAGAAAAAGTAGAAGAAATTTTTACGTTGGAGATTGAAAACGAGAGACGGCTCAAACTTCTCCTTCAAAAGGAAGTGGCAAAAATTTTGTGGAGAGAAGGAGGAGGATTTTCAAAAAATTGTGAATGAATTGTGTTTAACCTTAATCCTAATACACATATATATAAGTTTAGTGCCCATTAATAAAATTGAATACTTAATGGGCTTAATCAATTAATTATTCTAGTCCAACTAGTTTAATTAATTAATTAATAAATTAAAGTCCAATTAAGAACTTTAATATGTATGTTGGTCTAGTACTCCTACAAGCCCATTATACATATACCCATTGCTTTTAATTTAAATCCCTTATAAATTCAACATTTGAATTTCATATTTAAATTATAAATTCAACTCTTTGACTTTATTACTTCCAAAATTTAATATTTAATATACTCAACTTTTGAGCTTAATAAATTAAATCCTTCATAAATTCAACATTTGAATTTAACATTTACATTATAAATTCAACTCCTTGAATTTATTACCTCCAAAATTTGATATTTGATAAACTCAACATTTGAGTTTAATAAATTAAATTCTCAAATTTTATAAATTCAACTCCTTGAATTTATTCTCTCAACGGGAACAAATGATCTAGTGCTTGTGTGACCCTCAATGGTTCAGGGATACAGCTAGCCATGAGTTCACAACTCCTTGTGATTCAGAATAATATTTATTCTTATTCGGGCTTAGCCTAGTTAGCCCCATTCTTTTCATCAACTCCTTGATCAAGAATGTCAGAACTCATTTCTGATTGCACCCATCGGATCATGGTAAGAGCGTCTAGTATCATCGCCCCATGATCCTCTAGGTATCACTGATAGTGCCTACAAGAACCAGTATATTATGACTAACGTACAGTACAATCTCTTCATCTCATATATCCCGATCGAATATGCAACCATTGATTCATCGAAGGTTGCATATTAATTCGATAACTATGTGACACATATAATAGTGGCATCGCGTGCTCTATTTGGAATACTCCTTCTTCAACGTACATCTCATACTCTGGCCAGAGATTCCATGCACTATTATTACTTCAGATCACGTAGGATATCCACACCCGTAGGTGAGCGGTGAATCCCCGACTACAATGCACTGGCCCCTATATGTGTCGCAACTATACCCAACCTCGCCACATGATGACTCTCCTGGAGCCGGTAAATGTGTCAAAGCACAGCCCTAGCATATAGAGCCTCAGTGTTGTCCCGGGTCGTAAGGACTAATGGTGTACAATCATAACCACGGACTTATCATCTCGATGAATGATAACCACTTGGAAAGTCCGAGGGAGGGTTGTTCGGTATAATCATCATATGACTACCCATCTGCATGTTTGGACATCTCTATGCCCTTACCAAGAAACGCAGTACATAACATCACAGATGCTAGTCTCAAGCTCAAGCGACCTTTATCCATGTTTTAGGCGGCTGAATCTACTAGGAAAGAATTTAGAATATGCAGTGTTTACAAATGAGTTTCAACATCGAATTACGATTAATTTGTATTAAAGCATAATCAAGGACTTTATCTATGCTGCTTGCATGGGTATGCAGATAAAGTAAAACGAAACCATTAAAAATTAAATTATATTAAAATAAAGATTTTTTATTACACTTGAGTAAATAAATTCCCCAGTCAACAGTTGGCTTACAGGGCATCTACTCTAACAGATAATACCAACAAAGTGGTTGAAAGACGATCGATTAAGGTGCCAGAATGCGCAACGAAAGTTTCAAAATTTGTTTTATAAGGCAAAAATCGAGCACCTCATGTACTAGTGTGTAGCAAATACAAAACACGAAAATGACATTTATAGTGTGTTTAGAAATATTACCTATCAATCACAATGGATTGATGATGGCTCCAACTTAGTTGATATACAACTAAGCTCTTGAATGGTAGACACAATCGACAAGCTTCCTTTGAGCACTCCTTGCTAAAAAATTAAGTCCACCACCAATAAGCTAGAACCCCTCTTATTTTGCACTAGAAAAATAAGAGGATTTTTCTTTGAGAAGTGTAGGGAATCTTCAACAATTGAAGAAGCCAAATTGGAGAGAAAACAGGCTAGAAATTTCGGCCATGCTTGTGGGAGGAGAGAAAGAGGTGTTTTCTTGGTGTGTGAAAAAGTAATAAAGTGCATGAGCATGCCATGCAACCTTTAATGAAAAAGTGCTTCCAACCCTTCACCTCCCATGCATGCTTTTAGCTTGGGCTTGTAACAATTACAAGGCCCATGGACTTTTATTTTAAATTGTCTCAAACACATTTGAGACCATTTAACCTTTACTTGATTTTATTCAAGCTCACTAGTTTAATTATTATTTCTAATTGGGCTCTACAAGGCCCAATGTGATTTAATTAATTCAACACTTGAATTAATTTAAATATTTGGACTCTACTAGGCCCACTAATGTTTAATTAATTCAACACTTGAAATAATTTAATTTTTTCCATAATAATGTTTATGAAAATCACAATTTTGAAATACATTATTTATTTGGCCAACTTTTAATTTAGGAACACTTCCACCAATTAGAAGTTACATTTCTCTCATAGAAGTCATACTTCTATTTTTCCTTACGCTTATAAACTCCTTTATAAGCCGTTCAACTCATTAAACTATTTTACTTCTCAACGGGATCAAGAAAGCTAGTACTTGTGTGGCCCTCAATGGTTCATTGATACAACTAGCCGTGGGTTCACATCTCCATGTGATTCGGACTAAACATGTCCTTATACGAGCATACCCCAATTGCTCCATTCTTAATTATCAACTCATTGATAACAAGAACGTCAGAACTCAAGTCTGATAGTACCCAACCAATCATGTTAAACCCTAGCAGCATCGCTTACATGATTCCCCAGGTATAAAATGATAGTTCCTGCAAGAACCATTCAATTATGGTTAGCGTGCAGTACGGTCCCTTCATCTCATATACCCGACCGATTCGACAATCATTGGTATATCGAGAGTTGTCAATGAATCGATACTATGTGTCATGTCGTAGTTGCATCGATGGTATAATCTATGAAACCTCTTTCATAATTAACACCATACTCTGATCAGAGATTTCATAATACATACACATAGGATATCCAAACCCGAAGGTAAGCAGTGAATCCCCGACTACAATGCATCGACTCCTATATGTTTCGACAAAACACCCAACCTTGCCACCTCATGACCCCATGAGAGTCGGTAAATAAGTAGAAGTGCAATGCTAGCACATAGAGTCTCAATGTCGTCCCGGGTCATAAGGACTAATGGTGTACAACCATAAACTAGGACGTTTCCACTCGATAAGTGAGAACCACTTGGAAAGTCCTTTATGGAGGGTTGTTCAGCGCACTCTACCAGGAGCACCTATCTGCATGCTTTGACATCACAATGTCCCTACCAATGAAACATGGTACTCACATCGCAGATACTAGTCTCGAACTCGAGCGGCCTATATCCTTCTTAGCGACGGCTGAATCGACTAGGAACTGTTTAGAATATACAGTATTCCAAATATGAGTTTCATGATACTCATCATATGAGCGTCTCATATTCTTTCTACTATTTGTATATTCAAGGAGTTTATCTATGCAACTAGCATGTGTATAAAGATAAAGAAGTGCCAAAATAATAAATTAAAATATTATTAAAATAAAGACTGTTTATACATAGAGTTTCATTGTGAACACTCGGCCAACACTTGGCTCAACGTGCACCTACTCTAACAGTGGTGGCAGGTACTATCTTACTCAATGAAATGCTTGCATATGCCTTGTTTGATTGTGGTGCTGCGCACTCGTTTGTGTCTAGAAGATTTGCTAAAAAGCTTAAACTTGAACATGATACTCTTAGTGAACCATTAAGAGTGGCAACACCGGCGATTAAAATAATTGAGACACACAAAGTGTATCGAAACTGTAAAATTGGTATCAGCAAACAAACTTTCGAAATGGAATTGAATCAACTCAATATGGTTGAGTTTGACATCATTCTTGGAAAGGACTGTCAAAAGAAAGAAATTAGACTTCAGACTCCGACTAAAGAGGAAGTCATATACTACGGAGAATCCAAGGAAAGGAAATCTTTGTTATCCGCCTCACAAGCCTGGAAGGCCATAAAAGGAGGAGAAGAAATTTATTTGGCAATGATCACTGAGATCAAGGAAGAAGAAGCCCCAAAGTTGGAGGATATTCCAATTGTTCAAGAATTTCAAGACGGTTTTCCCGAAGAATTACCAGGTGAGATACCCGGTAGGGAAATGGAATTTGAAATCAATTTGGTCCCTGGTGCTGCACCAATCTCAAAGGCACTATACCGAATGGCTCCAGCTGAATTAAAAGAGTTAAAGGAGCAACTTCAGGAATTACTGGACAAGAAGCAGATTCGTCCTAGTGCATCTCCGTTGGGAGCCCCAGTGCTGTTCGTAAAGAAAAAGGACGGAAGTATGAGGCTATGTATTGACTACCGGGAGTTAAACAAAATCACCATAAAGAATAAATACCCACTCCCAAGAATAGACGATCTTTTTGATCAGCTAAAGAGAGCCAAGGTTTTCTCAAAACTCGATCTAAGATCTGGTTATCATCAACTGAAAGTCAAAACTGAGGATATCCCTAAAACTGCTTTTAGGACAAGATACAGACATTACGAATTTACAGTAATGCCTTTTGATTTAACAAATGCTCCTGCAGCATTCATGGACCTGATGAATCAAGTGTTCAAACTATACCGCGACAGGTTTGTGGTTGTTTTTATAGATGATATCTTGGTATATTCACCAAGTGAGGAAGAATACAGAGAACATCTGCGTCTCACTTTGCAAAAACTGCCAGAAAATGAACTCTATGGCAAATTCGAGAAGTGTGAATTTTGGCTGAAAAGTGTGATGTTCCTATGACATATAATTTCTGAATTTGGGGTGTCATTAGATGCTACTACTTAAATTATAATTCACCCAAGTGTAGATTGTCTGCAAGTAATATATTTTGTAAGTACGAGATCGATCCACAGAGAGGTTATTTTAAGTTTAAATTTATAGATTACCAAATGCAAGAACAAAGTTTACAAATTATAAATTTTGTCAAGGCTCGAGGATTTATTCTTTGTTTATGCAATATTGTTTAACTAAAAGTAAAACAAAGGAAACCACCATAAATATTGGGTTCTAAGAAAATTAAATATTTAAACACACCTAATATAATATAGTTCCCACTATAGAAAATACCAATTCATCGATATTTTATATATGGTACCTATGATTATATATATAACTATATAAATATATAACTGCATAAAATAAATGTTAAATTAAATCATTATATTTCATTTAGAACAACCGGCAGAGCCACGTTATTGCCTAAATAAANATATATGTATAATATAACAATAATAATTGATGAAATATTTATTGTATCAAAATTAAAGAACAAATCAAGAAAACCACTTCAATGGTATCAAGCATTTGATGTAAATTGATAACAACAAATAATTCATTTTTATACCTTGACATAATAGATTTAGCTTTCCATGAAATTACTTTTGATCAAAACTAAAAACATCACTCATAATTTGGAAAATGAAAAATATATTGGAACTTAGAACTTTTATACACACTCACACTATATTTTAAAATGAGATAGAATGATTCTCAAGCTAGCACAAGGCCTCTATTTATAGGCCAAATGAGAGAAAGGGTCAAAAATTTTATTAATGCCATGTAGTTGTAATAGTAGTCTTTGTCTACTCCAACTTCAATTCCATGTCCCTTCTTTCAATGCTTTGTTCCACGACTTGGATCACCGAATTTGACTCTGCTCAAAACAGCAAACATGTGGGAAATTGTTTGTAGATGAATTTGGCTACTTGGTTCACCTCATTTGGTTAAATATTTAAATAGTTATGATTTGTTTACTATATGCAGGTCATGGTGAAAGTAAATTTGTCCTCTTTTTGCTATTTTCACAATTTGATCATCTTAACCAACTTTTTAGGCAATCATGTCTTCTGCAAAGTTGTAGATAATTTTTAAAGGATTCCAAAAATGTTTGAATCACCTCCATTTGAATTATCTAGCTTGTGTTATTATTATTTTACCAACACGTAGAAAACCTGAAAATAAAACATATTTTGTAAGACATTTAAATATAAACACACAATACTAAAATAACATAATTTTATAATTTTAATGAAACTTAAATTTTAAAATATAGGTTTTAACATATAATAAATTATTAATTTTAAGTTTCATCGCACCCCACACTATCTTATTACTAGTCCTTTAGTAATAAAATTTATCGAAAAATAACAACCTAGATTCTTTATTCCTTTTATATATTCAAATATACAAACATATTCATTTTAAAAAACAAACTCATATACCGATTTATATACATATATAAGATAATTCACACCACCCACCATAACATGTATAATATCGAGAATTTTTTTTGTAAAAACCTCAACTCCATATTCTTTCAGGTCAAATATTTAATGCATAGCTGATTTACACTCATGGAGTTCGAATGAATATTAACTCTCATTGAAAAAGGCTAATTATTAAAACAGACAATTAAATAAACTAATATTGAAAACAAAATAGGAAAATTTACAAAGAATAAAATCCCCTTTTTTTTCTTTTTTTTTTCATTTTTTCTTTATCTTTTTTTATTAACGTGACTGCAAAGTTTTACAATGACATAATTTTTTTTATCCAAATATTCTACCATAAATGTTTATATATATAAACATTTATATAACGGATACATTCGACTACATTTGAAACATATCCAACACAAACAAATCTTTTTGTTTTTTTAGAACATATTGATTGATGGATTTTTTTAAAACACATTTATAGTACATCAATCAATTCTAGAAAAAAAAACAATTACAATGAACAAAGAAATTTTCAGTCCGTTATTTATCTTTTTTTTTATAATTAATATTTTTTTTATAGGGGAGTTATATTCTTGTAATTNATATATATATATATATATATAAATTGGTACATATGAAAAACTAATTTTTCTTGTAATCTGTAATTTGTATATAATGAATATTAAAATATAGCGTATTGTGATTTTCCAATAATTATTAACTAATGCGCCTCAGGTGCATTTTACTGACACCTTACTCGTCATTGAACTAAAAATTATAATTATTATTATTACTATATATATGAATATATTTTTTTTAATTTTATATAAAAACAAACTAAGAGGAGAAGAAGAAGAAGAGATTTTTCATAACTTAAAGAGAAAAAAACAAATTAAAACATACAGTTGAATCACAAATTCAGCATCACATGAATTTTCTTTTCTTACTCTTGGATGTTGGCCAATTAAGTTGAGATAAGAATGGATCTGGTTCATGATTAAATCTTTGCAGTAAATCAATAAGTTCACCTTCACTTTAGTAGAAACTAACATCCTTCGCAAAGCTAATGAAATAAATCTCTGTTCCACAACATCATCAAGAAACGATAGCAGTTTATCATAATAATTGTTAACATTTAACAAACCAATCGGCTTATTGTGGATATTTAATTGTGCCCAAGAAACAGTATGAAATATTTCATCCAAAGTACCGAAACCTCCTGGAAAAGCAATGAGAGCATCTGAATGTTCAATCATTTGAGTAATTCGTTCATACACGTTGTCCACTTTCATTTCTTTTCCTATTGTTGGTCCAGTAAGACTGGCTAAGGTAATCAGAATAATGCCTAAGACTTCACTTCCACCTGCATACGCAGCTTTTGCAACTTTTCCCATGCGACCAACTTCACCACCACCATATACCAAATGAATCTTTTTTTTAGCAAGTGTTATTCAAAGCTTTTCTGCTACCTCTTCATAAATTGAATCTTTTCCTGCACTTGATCCACAAAATACACAAATATTTTTTATTTTACTTACCGTGGACGTCGACATGTTGAGAAATATGTTTTCTGCAATTGTTAAATCACAGCATATGAATTTATGAGCGTAACATGCCAAAAGTCAATATTTGAACAGAAAATTATTATTATTAAAAGAAAATTAAAACACATATATACAGCGTAGTTGTGATTGTGGCTCACATCTTCTTCTGATTTTACGTTCAGTAACGGCTTCAACGCCTTCTATGAGTCGAGGATATGCTTCTCATCCAATTTTCTTATAAATTGGCAAACAGAGTCTTTTAACGTTAGATTCCCGAGACGAAATTGTATATATATATTTACTTATCTAAACATATATGTGTTACTACAGTAGGATCTTTATAAGGCTGATTCCACCGTCCATATTGATATTCATCATGTTGAAATTGTCACCATAGTTTAAGAAGTTCATTTTGCACGTACCCACTAGAATGCGTATCAAGAACCTCTAGAAAATTATCCAAAGGCTCTTTACTCAGACCATTCTTAATGAATAAAATTTTATCTTCTCTATTTATTGATGTCATTCCAACATTTTTGCATTTCTCTTTACAAGTCCACCTTGTACACTTATGACATCCACCTATAAGTTTAGCTCTTCAGTTTTTGGCATATGTGCTTTTACCAAATCCTGGCATATGTCTTATTATTATTTCACTTGCTTCCCCAACCAATCGGACTTTTGCTTCAATTATCAAACGGATATCATTTGGTATGCCATATGACATCATCAACCTTATTCGCTCACATCTAGCTTTAAAAATTTTTTCAACGCATTATCAGGTAAACAAGCAAAATATTTACGAAGATTCACAATACAAGCATCCATGTTATTATTATTATTATTATTATTATTATTATTATTATATATTTGAATTATTTTGGGAAAACTGAAAAGAAACCGAATTAGATAGTCACTGAGTACCGTTATCCGCCACTTAACCGGGAAATGAACTAGAATCTGCAAAAACAAAATGAAAATATCAACCAACTATTGTGGATCATATAAAGGCATAAAATCATCATTAAGAATCTCATTTTCTATAAAGAGCTTAAGTCTTTGCCCATTGACTTTAAACACGTAATTATTTTTAGGATTTTCAATATCAACAGTACCATGAGGATAAAAAAATTTAACTATAAATGGTCCTGACCATCTCGATCTTAGTTTTCCTGGAAATAAATGCAAACGAGAATTATAAAGTAAAACTTTTTGTCTAATTTCAAATGACTTTCTCATAATATTTTTATCATGAAAGGCTTTAGTTTTATCTTTATAAATCTTTGAATTTTCATATACATCATTTCTTAATTCTTCAAGTTCATTTAAATGCAATTTTCTTAATTTAGATGCATCATCTAAATTAATATTAAATGCTTTAATTGCCTAATAAGCTTTATGTTAAAGTTCAACCGGTAAATGACAATGCTTACCAAAAACTAATCTATATGGTGACATCCCTAATGATGTCTTAAATGCAGTTCTATATGCCCATAATGCATCAGTTAATCTTAAAGACCAATCTTTTCGATTTGGATTAACTGTTTTTTCTAAAATTTGTTTTATTTCTCTATTGGCAAGTTCAACTTGACCATTACTTTGAGGATGATATGGGGTAGAAACTTTATGTGTAATGCCATATTTTCTTAACAAAGAAGAAAATTATTTATTTATAAAATGACTTCCCCCATCACTAATTATTGCTCTAGGTATTCCAAATCGACTAAAAATATTTTCTTTTAAAAATTTTATAACAACTTTATGATCATTAGTTCTACATGCAATTGCTTCAATCCATTTTGAAACATAATCAACAGCGACTAAAATGTACGTATATCCAAAAGAAATGGAAATGGACCCATAAAATCTATCCCCCAACTATCGAATATTTCAATAATTATGATTGGATTTAAAGGCATCATGTTTCGTTTTGAAATTGATCCCATCTTCTGACAGTTTTCACAAGATTTGCAAAATAAATGCGTATCTTTGAATAAAGACGGCCAATAAAATCCACATTGTAAG
Organism: Primulina huaijiensis; assembly: GCF_012295235.1. Taxonomy (NCBI): domain Eukaryota; kingdom Viridiplantae; phylum Streptophyta; class Magnoliopsida; order Lamiales; family Gesneriaceae; genus Primulina; species Primulina huaijiensis. The sequence continues at coordinate 13,200,075 of NC_133313.1, forward strand.
ATTTTTGCAGCTGTTTTAATAGATGAAAAATGACCTCCACATGCTTGAAAATGACAAAATTTAATAACATTACTTACTTCATTGTCGGGTATGCATCGTCGAAAAATTTGGTCAGGACAATACCTAAACAAGTATCGATCATCCCAATAAAATTTTTTAACTTCTATCAAGAATTTATTCTTATCCTGTGAATTCCAATGAGAAGGCATTTTATTTGTCACAATAACATTTACAATGTTAGCAAACCAGGGCATAATAGTAGCATAAAGCAACTGATCATCTGGAAAATTTTCATTTATTGATATTTCATTATGAGATGATTCAGTCATTATTCTAGATAAATGATCGGCTACGACATTTTCTTTTCCTTTTTTATCTTTAATTATAATATCAAATTCTTGTAACAATAAAATCCACCGTATTAATCTTGGCTTAGCATCTTGTTTATTTGATAAATATTTTACGGTAGAATGATCAGCGTACACAATAGTAGTAGAACTAATTAAATAAGATCGAAACTTATCTAATGCAAATACTACTGAAAGTAATTCTTTTTCAGTAGTTGAATAATTTATTTGGGCACTATTTAAGGTTCTACTAGCATAATAGATTGCATACGGTTTTCCTTCTTTTCTCTGTCCTAACACAGCTCCTATAGCATAATCACTTGCATCACACATTAATTCAAATGGTAAAGACCAATCTGGAGGTTGCAAAATAGGTGATGTAATTAAAAGTTTAATAATTTTTTAAAGCATTTTCACATTTCTGAGTCTATTCAAATTGTGTATCTTTTGTTAAAAGATTCGAAATTGGTTTAGATATTATGCCGAAATTTTTTTATAAACCTTCTATAAAAACCTGCATGACCCAAGAATGATCGAACTTCTTTGACCGTTTTTGGTGATGTTAAATTAGCAATAACATCAACTTTGGCTTTATCAACTTTAATTCATTTTTCAGATATCACATGACATAACACAATCCCAGATTTAACCATATAATGACATTTTTCCCAATTTAAAACAAGATTTTTTTCTTCACATCGTTTTAATACTTCTTCTAGGTTTTTAAGACAATTTTTAAATGAGTTTCCAAAAACAGTTATATCATCCATAAAAACTTCTACAAATTCTTCAATCATATCACTGAAAATACTTAACATGCATCTTTGAAAAGTAGCCAGAGCATTACATAAACTAAATGACATTCTTTTAAATGCAAAAGGTTCGAAAAGACAAGTGAAAGTAGTTTTTTCTTGATCTTCTAATGATATAGGTATTCGATAATACCCCGAATACCCATCAACAAAACAGTAATAAGAATTTCCTGCTACTTTTTCTAGAATTTGATCTAAAAATGGTAGTGGGAAATGATCTTTTCTAGTTGCATAATTTAATTTTCTATAATCAATACACATACGCCAACTAGATGGAATCCTAGCTTGTAATAACTCTCCCTTTTCATTTTTTATAACAGTGATGCCTGACTTTTTAGGTACTACTTGTGTTGGACTTACCCATTTACTATCTGAGATTGGATAGATAATTCCAGCGTCTAATAGTTTTAATACTTCATTCTTAACAACTTCCTTCATATGTGGATTTAACCTTCTTTGTGGTTGTTGATATGTTTTAGCATTTTCTTCCAAATGAATTTTATGTGTGCAAATTAAAGGATTTATACCTTTTATATCTTTCAAAGTCCATCCAATTGCATTTTTATATTTCTTAAGTAATTTAATTAAATCTTCTTCTTGATTTGGTAGAAGAGTGGAAGAAATTACAACAGGAAATGTTTTATTTTCACCAAGAAATACATATTTCAATTCGAATGGTAAAACTTTTAATTCAAGTTTTGTATTATCATCTTTTTTAAAATTATTTTCAGACTCAAAACTTTCTATTGAAAAAACTTCAGATTGTTGATTTAAGTTTTCTTCTTGTATATTTTCTTCCATAATTGTTTCAATTTCATTATCATATTCATTTTCATTAATACTTGGTTGTTTACATAAATTGAACACATTAAGTTCTAGAGTCATATTTCCAAAAGACAATTTCATTATTCCATTTCGACAATTAATTAAAGCATTTGAAGTTGCTAGAAATGGTCGTCCCAATATTACTGGAATTTCATTATGTACTTCTATTGGTTGTGTATCCAAAACAATAAAATCTACAGGATATATGAATTTATCAACTTGAACCAACACATCTTCTACAATACCTCTAGGTATTTTGATTGACCTATCCGCCAGTAAGAGAGTAACAGAAGTGGGTTTTAATTCTCCTAAATTAAGTTTTTCATAAACTGAATAAGGAAGTAAATTCACACTTGCTCCCAAATCTAACAAAGCTTTTTTAATTTTATTTTCTCCAATAATACATGAAATTGTTGGACAACCAGGATCTTTATATTTTAAACTAGAATTATTTTGAAGAATAGAACTTACTTGTTCAGCCAAGAATGCTTTCTTCTTCACATGCAATTTTCTCTTCACAGTACATAAGTCTTTTAAAAATTTTGCATATGAAGGTACTTGTTTAATAGCATCTAATAATGGAATATTTATCTTTACTTGTTTAAAAACTTCATAGATATCAGAATCATTTTTTTGTTTTTTATGATTTGTTAATGCATGAGGAAATGGTGGAGGTTTATTTGATTCATTTACTATTTCAGATGATTTATCATTCAACATATTATTTTTAGAATTTAAGGTATCATCATTCTCAAAAGTATCAGGATTATCATCCTTACTCTTTGATTTTAAATGATCCTTGTTTTCATTACTATATGGATCATTAACTATTTTACCACTTCTAAGGGTAATAACAGATTTTATTTGATCAATTTTTTCATTTTTTAATTCTTGATTTTGATTTTTAGGATTAGGTTGAGGTTGAGATGGAAATTTTCCTTTTTCATGAATATTAAGTGCAGATGCAAATTTTGCAAGAGTTTCTTTCAAATCAGTCATAGATTGACTGTTTTGAATATTGATAGATTCTTGCTTTTGGATAAATGCATGAATTACATCTTCAAAGTTTTTTCTTGGAGGTGTAACATAAGGAATATAACCTTGATGATTTTGGTTATTTTGAAAATATTGTTGTGAGGGTTGTGCATTATTATCATTCCTCCAACTAAAATTAGGATGATTTTTCCATCCAGGATTATATGATGTTGAAAAAGGATCTAGTATTGGTTTTTTATAATTGTTAACATAATTTGCTTGTTCATGGAGACATTCTTTAAATGAAGGTAATGTTGGACAATCTTTTGTAGCATGATCATGTGTATCACATATATGACAAACAATTTCTTGAATACTTTTTAATTGACCACTCTTTTTCATTTCTAATGACTCAATTTTTCTTGCTAAAGATGCAAGTTTAGCTTGAATATCTATATCATCTTTAAGATTATAGATACCACCCCCATTTGTTGAATTATTGATTTTAGTTGTTGGTGGTTCTATTGTGCCTATATTATCCCAATTTTGAGCATTTTCTGCTAATGAATCCAAATACTCCATAGCTTCATTTGGGTTTTTATCTTCAAAAGTTCCATTACACATGAATTCTATCATTTGCCTATCTTTAGGTATTAGACCTTCATAAAAGTGAGAAACTATTCTCCATGTTTCAAAACCATGATGTGGGCATGTATTAAGTAATTCTTTATATCTATCCCAACATTGATAAAATGTTTCTCCTTGTTTTTGAGAAAAAGTAGTAATTTGTCTTTTAAAAGAGTTTGTTCTATGGGAAGGAAAAAACTTTTTGAGAAATTGTTGTTGCATTTCTTCCCATGATCTTATTGAACTTGATCTCAAATTTTGTAGCCATGTTTTAGCTTTATCTTTTAAAGAAAAAGGGAAAAGCTTTAATCGAACTATATCCATGCTACAATTTTGATCATTATAAGTGTTACAAACTTCCTCAAATTCTCTTAGATGTAAATATGGATTTTCAGAATCTAAGCCATGAAAATTTGGTAAAAGTTGAATAATTTGAGGTTTAAAGTTGAAATTAGATGCATCAGGAGGAAAAACTAAACAAGATGGGGCACTAGTTCTAATAGGGTTCATATGGTGCCTAAGTGTTCTTAATTGATCATGTTCTTGATTATTATTATTATTATTATTATTATTGTTATCATTATCTTGATTATTTGAATTATCATCCATGTTTAAATTATTTTCAGATACTCGAATAAGTCTACCACTTTTTTTTCGACTCCAAATACTCATACAAAAAAAAAACAAAATACTTATAAATAAAACATAATTAACAAATATAAACTTAATTTATACCTCCCCGGCAACGGCGCCAAAAACTTGCTACTACTTAAATTATAATTCACCCAAGTGTAGGTTGTCTGCAAGTAATATATTTCGTAAGTACGAGATCGATCCACAGAGAGGTTATTTTAAGTTTAAATTTATTAATTTATAGATTACCAAATGCAAGAACGAAGTTTACAAATTATAAATTTTGTCAAGGCTCGAGGATTTATTCTTGGTTTATGCAATATTGTTTAACTAAAAGTAAAACAAAGGAAACCACCATAAATAATGGTTCCAAGAAAATTAAATATTTAAACACACACCTAATATAATATAGTTCCCACTATAGAAAATACCGAATTCACCGATATTTTATATATGGTACCTATGATTATATATATAACTATATAAATATATAACTGCATAAAATAAATGTTAAATTAAATCATAATATTTCATTTAGAACAACCGGCAGAGCCACGCTATCGTCTAAATGAAACATATGATATAATTATGTAAATATATATATATGTATAATATAACAATAATAATTGATGAAATATTTATTGTATCAAAATTAAACAACAAATCAAGAAAACCACTTCAATGGTATCAAGCATTTGATGTAAATTGATAACAACAAATAATTCATTTTTATACCTTGACATAATAGATTTAGCTTTCTGTGAACTTACTTTTGATCAACACTAAAAACATCACTCATAATTTGGAAAATGAAAAATATATTGGAACTTAGAACTTTTATACACACTCACACTATATTTTAAAATGATATAGAATGATTCTCAAGCTAGCATAAGGCCTCTATTTATAGGCCAAATGAGAGAAAGGGTCAAAAATTTTATTAATGCCATGTAGTTGTAATCGTAGTCTTTGTCTCCTCAAACTTCAATTCCATGTCCCTTCTTTCAATGCTTTGTTCCACGACTTTAATCACCGAATTTGACTTGGCTCAAAACAGCAAACATGTGGGGAATTGTCTGTAGATGAATTTGGCCACTTGGTTTACCTCATTTGGTTAAATATTGAAATAGTTATGATTTTTTTACTATATGCTGGTCATGGTGAAAGTAAATTTGTCTTCCTTTTGATATTTTCGCAAGTTGATCATCTTAACCAACTTTTTAGGCAATCATGTCTTCTGAAAAGTTGTAGATAATTTTTCAAGGATTTCAAAAATGTTTGAATCACCTCCATTTGAATTTTTTAGCTTGAGTTATTATTATTTTACCAACACGTAGAAAACCTGAAAATAAAACATATTTAGTAAGACATTTAAATATAAACACACAATACTAAAATAACATAATTTTATAATTTTAATGAAACTTAAATTTTAAAATATAGGTTTTAACATATAATAAATTATTAATTTTAAGTTTCATCAGTAGACCCTAAGAAGGTAGAGGCAATTAAGGATTTGCCACAACCTAAAACAGTTATCGAAGTAAGAAGTTTTCTTGGTTTAGCTGGCTACTATAGAAAATTTGTGGAAGGATTTTCTTCGATAGCCATCCCACTCACCAAACTTACTCAGAAAATAGTGAGAGTACACGGAGTCCCAGTAATTATACTGTCTGACAGAGACCCAAGATTTGTATCAAGATTTTGGAAAAGTTTTCAGAAGGCCATGGGAACCAAAGTAACTCTCAGTACAACTTATCACCCACAAACTGATGACCAAACCGAGAGAACAATTCAAACCCTCGAGGACATGATGAGGGCATGTGCTCTGGATTTTCTTGGAAACTGGAGTGAACAGTTACCCCTGATAGAATTCACCTATAACAACAGCTATCACAGTAGCATCGAGATGGCTCCGTATGAGGCTCTGTATGGCCGAAAGTGTAAATCGTCTCTATACTGGGACGAAGTTGGAGAAAAAGCTGTTACTGGACCAGAGCTTGTTCAATTAACCATTGACAAAGTAGCCATAATCAGGGAAAGACTCAAGGCAGCCCCAGATAGACAAAAGAGCTAGGCAGATTTGAAGAGAAAACTGTTGGAATTGGAGATCGGTGAAAAGGCTTATGTCAAGGTCTCTCCCATGAAAGGATTGGTTTGGTTCAGTAAATCCGGAAAGTTAAATCCGAGATACGTAGGACCGTTCAAGATATTGGAAAAGGTGGGAACCTTAGCCTACCGTCTAGCTTTGCCGCCCGATATGTCCAGGATTCACAACATTTACCACATCTCACAGCTGAGGAAATATGTCCCAGATCCGAGCCATGTACTCAAGGTTGCACCACTGATGATTGAAGGGAATCTCAATAAAGGACTCCAATACGAAGAGGTCTCTATCCGAATAGTGGACACAAAAGACCAAGTGTTGAGGCACCGGACAATCCCATTCGTCAAAGTGCAGTGGTCAAATCATACCGAAAGGGAGGCAACTTGGGAACTCAAAGAGAAAATGCGTTCACAATACCCTCAATTATTCAAAAGCTCGAATTGATCCAAGTTTTGAGGACGAAACTTTCAATAAGGAGGGAGGGATGTGAGAACCCGGAAATTTCAATCCGAAGCAAATAATGTAAGAAATATAAACTTAAAATTCAGCTTAATCTAAGCTCAAAAACTCTCATTCTAACTATAAACTTAAATATGAACTTAGAATTTCAGCTAACATAACTCGAGGAAGTAGCTTCAAAGCTCGGAGATTAACTCAACATGAAGCCGAGCTGCAAATAATCGTATCCATTGAAGTATTGTCACTGGAAGAGTAAAACCCCAGCTCAAGGACTCGATCTTTTAGCTCAAAGCAGCTCAACCAAGCTTGTCCTAACAGGACCAAAAAGGAAGCTAAAAGATGAGACAAGGATTTGGACAAACTTATTATGCAAGACACAACCTTTGAGATAACCAAGGAAGAAGCTAAGGGATGAGCTAAAGGTTAGGACAAATTAAGTATGCAAGAAATTACCGTTGAGATAATCCATGAAGGAGCTAAGGGAGGAGCTGAGAGACCAGGACACATTAATGATACAGGAAAAGACCTTTGGTGCTTGGATTTCCTTTGACCACCATTATGAGCACATTCAAGACCATTCTTGGGGCTCAAGATTTCGGCCATAGGAGCTCAAAATACTAAAAATTTCTCTATAAATAACACTCAAGGGCTGATGGAAAATCACACGTAAAAGCCTCTAAAATTTCGGCTACTCCCCTACACAAAACCTCTCAAAATTTTGGTCAAGGCAAGGAGAAGCTTCGTGCAGTCCGAGTGCTTAGAAGATACGTCAAAGTGCTGCTGGATTGACATCATAAATTTAGGCAAAGTGCTGCCAAAATTCGGTCATCATCTGATCAAGATTCATACGTCCAAGCTCGGCTACTTTCAAACTACACCTTGAATTTCGGTAAGTGGGCTTTTTTGTTATATATCTTTTCGTATTTTTAAACTTGATATACATAATATGACATGCAAGTATGTGTGTCCTTATTTTCGAAAGATTTTATCTGTTTCGTTTAAAATTTCGATCGATTATGTGTTCCTTCTATGCTTCAAAATTCGTTGATTCCGATGTGTCCGTATGAAAACTTTAAAATCTGAAAATCTGATACATTTTGTCTGATAAGTCTGAAATCTTTGTTACACTGTTGCGATTCAATTTGAAATGGGATGAGAATTGTGATTCTGTCTAGCCCCCAATGGTGGGTATAAAACCATTTCTGTGTGGCCCCAATGGTGGGTATAAAACCATTTCTGTCTGGCCCCCACCGGAGGGTATAAAACCGAGTTCTGGCCTCACCACTTAGAGGACTAACATATTGGGAACTATTTGACCATGGAAATGAGATGAGTAACAGTGTTGTGTCTGTCTTCAAATTGTTCTGAAAAGATCTGATCTGCTTCTGAATTATTCTGAATCATTTGTTAACGTCTGTCTTATATTCGATTCGTTTCTGTAAGTTAAAAGTTGTGAGATTTGAAAGTGTGTTAAAGAAATGTTTTAAAGACTAAGTTTTATATGTATCTTTGGAAATCGATCGACCCTCCACTTGCCGAGTGTTTCCCAAAACACTCACCCCTTACAAATTTCAGATAAAAATGAAGAACAGCTGAATGAGGAGGAGAAGGAAGCGTTCTGGGGATGGTGATCGAAAGTCAAGCCCAAGAATTGGGATTTTTATTCTTTTCTTCTGTTTCGTTTCTGCAAAACTCTGATGTAATTGTTGTTCTATTGTCATTGTAAAGACAATGTTTTATTTATGAAAATGACTGGTTTTTGGCATTTCGATACGAGGCTTAATTGTTTTCAAGTAATTGTTAAACAATGCCTGATATCACTGACACTTCGGACACGGGGCGTGACAGAGACTCATAAACTTCCTAGTCAGGCATCCCTGACATCCGCTGGAAAGTACTTGTTGTAGAATGTCTTTGAATGATTCCAAGTAAGTGTAGCCAAATCCACCCCGTGTGCGGCTCCCTCCTACCAAAGGGATGCATCGTCCCTCAACATATATGTGGCACACCTGACCCTGTCGTCATCCCTTATATCCAAGTACTGGAAGTGCAACTCCAGTGACCGTATCCAACCCTCTACTAAGAACAGATCAGTAGTACCCCCAAACTATATCGTGTTGAGCTGTCTGAACCTCTCATAGATATCTGTCTGGGGCCTCGGAGCCTGCTGCGCTTGTTCGATCAGCCTCGCAATACCTTCAAGGACTCTGGTAGCTGCATCTCCTGACGGTGGTGGTGGTGTGAAGTCTATATCGCCTCTAGAAGTATCATCCTGTCTTTCAGTGCTAGGGGCGCGTCTGGGAGGCATAGTATTGAACACAGTCCAAATTCTAAACGTAACCCATCATGCAATTTAATCTAGTTTTCAAAACATTTAATCCTTATCATTTAAACGACTAAACATATATAGTAAATCATTGAAAAACATGTATCGTGTAAACATGCAAGTGATAGTATTAATAAACCCTTCAAAAAATTTATAACATGCAAACTTACAGACTTGAGGCCCGATGACTGAGCTTCTGAAGCTGGCGGTGACAACCCTTTACAGGACCCTTCCTCTGATACAAACTCAAACATCTACTATTAAAATACTACTAGAAATTTGTTTTTAAAAAAAAATTATTCAAATTCATGCATGCAATAATTGCCGAAAATCACACATTTTAAAAAGTATTCAACTACTAGGTAAAAATAATGTAGTTTAAAAGAATTCAAATAGATAGCATGCAAAGTCATGTCAAGCCAACAACATATAAAAGATAAATGTATAAAAATATCCATGTTTTACTTCTAGCTCATAAACGTATAATGCGGAAAAGTATGGTCCTCGGGTTAGCGTGCGCACATCCAGCTCTGCCTACTCAGTCTTCGTCGGGACATATTTTTAACCGGTATGCAAAATTTACTGAATCGGGGAACTTTTTGAGGTTTCGATCAATATTTTAAAAAAAGTACCTAAACGAAATATTTTTCGTGAGTTTTATTGGGCTTGATAGGAGTATTTTATTGCTTAATGAGGCCAAAACCTTTTTTTAGCCATTTATTTTTATTAGGGCTCATTAGCACATTGTATTATTATTTAAAAACCCTCTTTAGCAAACCCTAAACCTAGTATCCGTACCCTCCCCTCTCAGCAGCAGCCTCCTCTCATCCATTCAGTAGCAAGCCGTCGGTCTCCTATATTTTCAAAGAAAAAATTTCCCCCGCCTCTCCGATGCGCATTCTAAGCATAGATATCCAAATTTTCGAGCACACAAACATTAAGGCACGTCATGTATCTCTTTTTCTCATCATTCACACTATGTATATGCTGTTGTGTTTTTGTTTGCATGAGAAATTATTTGATTTAACATGTAGTATTCTTTTTGCAAAGTTTTGACATGAAATATGCATGGTTTGTTTCATAACTCACGTTTTTGTTACCTTGTTGCAAGTTGCCGCCGAGTGATGGTCCTAGGGGGCTGTTCACGTCAATGAAATAGGTGTCAATGGGTTGGAGTCTCGAGTGGTTAACGATTTGAGTGAGGGCCTACTTAGTCTTCGTTGGGTCATATTTTTAACCGGTATGCAAAATTTAGTGAATCGGAGGACTTTTTGAGGGTTCGGGCGATATTTTCAAAAACGTACCTAAACGAAATATTTTTCGTGAGTTTTATTGGTTTTTATAGGATTATTTTATTGCTTAATGAGGCCAACACCTTTTTTTAGCCATTTATTTTTGTTAGGGCTCATTAGCACCTTGTATTATTATTTAAAAACCCTCTTTAGCAAACCCTAAACCTAGTAGCCATACCCTCCCCTCTTAGCAGCAGCCTCCTCTCATCTTTTCAGTAGCAAGCCGTCGGTCCCCTAGATTTTCAAAGAAAAATCTTCCCCCGCCTCTTCGATGCGCATTCTACGCATAGATATCCAAATTTTCGAGCACACAAACATTAAGGCACGTCATGTATCTCTTTTTCTCATCATTCACGCTATGTATATGTTGTTGTGTGTTTGTTTGCATGAGAAATTATTTGATTTAACATGTAGTATTATTTTTGCAGAGTTTTGACATGAAATATGCATGGTTTGTTTCATAACTCACGTTTTTGTTACCTTGTTGCAAGTTGCTGCCAAGTGATGGTCCTAGGCGGCTGTTCACGTCAATGAAATAGGTGTCAATGGGTTGGAGTCTCGTGTGGTTAAAGATTTGAGTGAGGGCCGACCGTTGTTCTTGAGCGGCTAGGGTTTTTGGTTGGTATAGTTGAAGGGAAGGCAAGGCACGACCAAAGGGGATTGAACCAGGCCATGGTATAGTTTAGGAGGGTCCAAAACGAGGCCTAGGAGAGTTCCTTACATTGCTGGTCCCGGGCTAAGAGGAAATCGAGAGCAACTAGAGTCGATTTTGGTAATTTCGAGGAAAAGGGCGTACAACCGATTCGTGTCGCTGAAGGAGCGGCTGGTCCAGGAGCGGGGGGTCCTTGGCTCGATATTAGTCCTATGGTGTCGAGTTGAGGGCTGGACACGTCGGCTTTTAGGTTAGGATCGATAAAATGCGGGTTGGTGCAAATAGGGTTACGACTTGTACGCGCTGGAAATTTCCAGAAACTTTTAGGCGTTGTTTGTAGGTCCTACGGGGTCTGGAAAAGTGGTTTAGGGACTGGTTGGGTAGGTTCAAGTGATGGTTTAAGTTGGAAAAAATTTGGTTAGGTTTCACGTTGGTTCGGGTTAAAACCGAGACCCCGGTCCAAGTTTTAAAATGAATCATGTAAGTTATGGAACGGGCTCGAGGTTACCTTTAGGAAATGTTTATAATTATGTTTTTAGGTGTTTTAAGGAGTCTGGTTGGTTTCGGGTCGAAATTTTGAGGTCCAAGGTAAAATGCTCAATTATGGTTTCTATGGGCAAAATGGTCATTTTGCACCCGAGTCGAGTTAGCAGTCCTGGCAGCGCCCTGAACACAAATCTACACATTTTTAATGTATGTGCTATCATGAACATTAATTTTTATGTAAGGATGAAAAATATGTTTCATGATTGATTGTAAGAAAAATTTACATTTATGCATGAGTTTTGTAAAGTGATGAATATGATGACATGTTTTGAAGGATGGGAGGTGGTTGTGACTAATATGAATACGAATACGATGACATGTAAGGCCAATTCTCAGTGGATGGGTAATACTATAGCTGAGGTCCCCGCCGCCGGGTACCACGGTTATACGTAGATAGATTTATCGAATAGTGCTGATATGATAGAGCTGATAAAAATTTCACAACTAATTAACTGAATTCAAATAAAGAAAAAGAACACGTATATGATGATATGTTGATACATGTTTTGACACGTTATGTTTTATTACGTTTACGTTTACGCTGTTAATATCATGAAATGTATGTTGCTTACAATACTTTTCACTTTTGCATGTTATGTATATGTACTTGTTATAACGATTTTGGTGTGTTGAGTCTTTAGACTCATTTGGCGTAAATGATGCAGGTGAGCATATCGATGAGGATATTGGAGGCGCCAAAGACTAAGTAGGCAGGGCTAGATGTGTGCACGCTAACCCGAGGACCTTATTATTTCCGCACTTCATGTTTACGAGTGAGGAGAGATTATGGATATTTTCAAACTTTGTCATTTTTATATGTTGATGGTTGTCAGGATTTTTGCATGTTTGACTTCTGAATCACGATGCTCGAATTTCTAGGGCTTGACGTTTTAGAATATTTTTAATTGCAGTATTTTTACTAGTATTGAAATTCCCTTAATTTAAAATGTGTGTTTTACAGCAGATATTGAATGCATGCTTGTAAATGTTTATTTCGAAATCAGCTTATTTTATAAAAAATATTAGTATACTTTTCAGTAGTGGTCGTTTCAGTTGGTATTAGGGCAAGGGTCCCATATAGGATTGTGCTGCTGCCAGCTACTGCAGCTCAGTCTTCTAGCCTCAAGTATGTAAGTTGAAATGTTTTAATTCTATCACCTTCATTTTTACATGATACATGTTTTATTTTTCAGCGATTTACAGTATATGTTTAATTGTTCTCACGATTAAGGATTATATGTTTTGAAAACTAGATTAAATTGCATCATGGGTTACGTTTAGAATTTGGACTGCATTCAGATATTGTGCCTCCCAGATACGCCCCTAGCAGTGACCGACAGGATGATACTACTGGAGGTGATAGAGGCCTCCAACCGCCACCGCCAGGGGATGCAGCTACTCGAGTCCTTGAGGGCAATGCTAGACTGGTGAAGCAGGCACAACAGGCTCCCCGACCCCAGACATACGTATATGAGCAGTTCGGACGGCTCAACCCGAAGGAGTTCGGGGGTACCACTGACCCTTTCGTGGCGGAAGGTTGGATTCGGTCTTTGGAGCTACATTTTCAGTATCCGCAAATGAGGGATGGCGACTGGGTCAGGTGCGCCACTTACATGTTGAGAGATGACGCATCACTTTTGTGGGAGGGAGCGACTCATGGGGTGGATTTGACTGCCCTCACTTGGAGTCAGTTCAAAAAGATTTTCTACACCAAATATTTCCCAGCGGATGTCAGAGGTCGCCTGACGAGGGAGTTTATGAGTCTGTGACAGGGAGAATCGACTGTGACCGAAATTATCAAGAAGTTTGACAGGGGTTGTCATTTTGGGCCCATTATTACGAGAGATGCCGCCCAGAAGTTGAGGCACTTCATGGTTGGTCTCCGACCTACTTTGCGTTGGGATGTTATGCTGATGAGACCTGCGAGCTACGACAAGGCCACCACTTGTGCTTTTCAGGCGGAGTAGGTTCTTAGGGACACTGATATAGAGATGCAGCGGAAGAGGCATCAGGCCCAGTCTAGCTCACAGCCACCGAAAAATCAGTTCACAAGGCCACCGAGGCATCAGAGGCCGCAGAAGCCCCAGGGTTAGTTCAAGCAGCCTAGAGAGCAGAGGCCACCACAGGCTCCAGGGACTTCTAAGCCAGCAGAGAGGCAGCCATGCAAGCAGTGAAACCGGTTCCACTTCGGCAAGTGTATGTGGGGAACTTCAAATGCTTCATATGCGAGGAAGAGGGCCACAAGGCAGCTGATTGTCCTAAGATCAAGGGCCCCACTACTGGCAGGGCCTATGTGATGCACGGCTAGGATGCGGAAGCGAAGCCAGACTCTGCACTGATCACCGGTAAGCTTTATGCTTAATTGCAAGAATAGAAAATTTAAGGTTTGCTTTCGTTTTTCGAATTTTTGGGGATCAAATTCTTAATTTTTGAGTATTTTAAGGTTTAATTGGACTAAATTTGAAATTTTGTTGCGAAAAAATGCAATTTTGAAAAATATAGGGCCAAATCGTAAAGAAATCAAACTTTAAGGGCCAATTTGTAATATCAGAAATTTTTGATGTAAAATTCGAGATTTTTGATTGAGTGCTAAAATTAAATCAGTAATTTTTCTAGGATTTTGGAATAATTGCTAGCAGAAAATTTTCTTAATTTACAACGCGATCAGATTTGATGGTATGTTTGTCGCTGGAAGTATATATAATTCAGGTGTAGCCATGTATAAGTTTCTATATCCAGAGCTACACATTCGTTTATATCCGAATATTTTGCCAAGTGACTAGGAATCATACCAGAGGCTATAGATTTGAGATTCAGAGTTTCGATTCCATCCGGAGATCATATGTTTGCTTCGCAAATAGTGAAGAGATTGGAGCTTCGGTTGCAGAGAAATACGATGGAGGCAAATTTGATTGTGCTACCGTTACCGGAGTTCGATATTATTTTGGGTATGGACTGGCTTTATTTGAATTTAGCCGCTATACATTTTCGTTGGAGGTCAATATCTGTCCGACCGTCCAACGGTCAGCCATTTATATTTGAGACTGCTAGACACCAGCCGATGCTGCACATCATTTCTTGCATTTGTGCGAGGAAGCTCATGAGGAGAGGCTGCCAAGCATTTTTGGCCAGTATCGTGACAGTGACCGAGCCACTCATTGAGAGGCTAGATGACGTCGAGGTGGTAAAGGATTTCTCCAGCGTTTTCTCGGACGTTGTTTCAGGCGTTCCACCAGACAGGGAGGTTGATTTATCTATTGAGCAGATGCCAGGTACAGTGTCGATCTATATGGCACCTTTCCGTCTAGAAACTGCAGAGATGAAAGAGCTGAAGGTTCAAATACAAGATTTTCTAGATAAGGGTTTCATTCGCCCAAGCTTTTCTCCATGGGACGAACCGGTACTGTTTGTTAAGAAGAAGGACGGCAGCATGCGTCTTTGCATCGAATACAGGGATCTGAACCGGGTCACAGTTAAGAATAAGTATCCTCTACCTAGAATTGAAGATCTTTTTGATCAGCTTCAGGGAGCATTAGTATTTTCGAAGATAGATCTCCGATGAAGATACACCAGCTGAAGGTAAGAGAGTCTGCTTGCATAAGACGGCTTTCAGGACGCGTTATGGGCACTATGAGTTTTTAATGATGCCCTTCGGTTTGACGAACGCGCCAGCGATTTTCATGGATCTCATGAATTGCGTGTTTCATCCGTATTTGGATCAGTTGGTCATAGTTTTCATAGACGACATATTGATCTATTCGAAGAGCAGAGAGGAACACAGTCAGGATTTGAGGACCGTACTGCAGACTTTAACGGACAGACGGTTGTATGCAAAGTTCAGTAATTGTGAGTTCTGGCTGAGCAGAGTGGCATTCGTTGGAGACATTGTATCTCGAGACGGAGTGGAGGTTGATCCCAGCAAGGTTGAGGCAGTCCGAGATTGGCCAGTGCCTAAGAGTGTGACAGAGATCCGCAGTTTCTTGGATCTAGCAGGGTATTACAGGAAGTTCATACAGAGTTTTTCTTCCATCGCGGTGCCATTAACAGCTTTGACGAAGAAAAACGTGAAGGCTGTTTGGGGACCGGAGTTCCAGGAGAGTTTCGATAGATTGAAGTAGGCGTTGAATTCAGCGTCAGTCCTATTTATGCCATCAGGGCAAGAAGAGTTTGTGATTTACACAGAGGCTTCGAAGCTCGGTTTGGGCACAATTTTGATGCAGCATGATAGGGTTATCGCTTACGCGTCCAGACAGTTGAAGTTACATGAGAAGAATTATCTAACTCATGACATCGAGCTAGTAGCTATAATATACACCCTAAAGATAAGTTGGCATTATCTGTATGAGGAGAAGTGCAAGATTTTCACTGATCACAAGAGCTTGAAATACTTCTTCTCACAAAAAGAGCTGAACATGAGACAGTGCAGGTGGCTAGAGCTAGTGAAGGATTGCGACTGTGACATTAGCTACCATCCGGGTAAGGCTAGTGTGGTTGCAGATGCCCTGAGCAAGAAGAATGCAGTGATCACTCAGTTGTCGGTACATAGACCGCAGCAGGTAGAGATTCAGAAGTTTGAGCTCGCAGTTTATGCCACAGGCGATGCCCCTAGTTTTTCTACCCTGACAGTACAGTAGACACCGAGAGACAGGATTCGAGCGGGGCAAGCTTTGGACGAGCAGCTACAGAAGTGGAGACAGAGAGATGAGACGAAGGGCATGAGACTGTATACAGTTGAGGATGGAATAGTCAGATATCGTGAACGA
Organism: Primulina huaijiensis; assembly: GCF_012295235.1. Classification (NCBI taxonomy): domain Eukaryota; kingdom Viridiplantae; phylum Streptophyta; class Magnoliopsida; order Lamiales; family Gesneriaceae; genus Primulina; species Primulina huaijiensis. Next base: position 13,216,439 of record NC_133313.1, read on the forward strand.
CTGTGGGTTCCTACCAGTGATTCCCTGAGAGGAGATATCATGAGTGAGGCCCACAACACCCTGTACTCTATCCATTCAAGGGAGTACGAAGATGTATAAGGATCTACAGACTCTGTATTGGTGTCCGGGCATGAAGAAAGATATTCTGCGTTTCGTCTCCGAGTGTTTGACTTGTCAGCAGGTCAAGGAAGAGCATCAGAGACCTGCAGGGCTGAGACCACTCCCTATTCCCGAGTGGAAATGGGAGAAAATTACAAAAGATTTCGTGACAGGGCTTCCGAGGACGACATTAGGATATAATGTCATTTGGATGATAGTTGATCGGCTCACTAAATCAAGACACTTTTTATCTAGCAAAAAGACTTTCACCATGACTCAGTACGCAGAGTTGTATATCAGAGAGATAGACTACACGGGATTCCAGTGTCCATCGTGTCTGACAGGGATCCGAGGTTCATGTCTGCATTCTAGAAGAGTCTGCATCAGGCATTGGGTACTAAGCTGCTATTCAGTACTGCCTTCCATTCTCAGACCGACGGTCAGTCAGAGAGGGTGATCCAGATATTGGAGGACCTACTAAGAGCTTGTATGATCGACTTCCAAGGCAGCTGGAGCCGAAGTTACATCTCGTGTAGTTCACGTACAAAAGCTATCAGGCATATATCGGTATGGATCCATATGAGGAATTGTACGGGAGGAAGTTGTTAGAGTAGATGCCCTGCAAGCCAACTGTTGGCTAGGGATTTTATTGACTCAGTTGTAATAAAAAATCTTTACTTTAATATAATTTAACTTTTAATGGTTTCGTTTCACTTTATATGTATGTCCATGCGATCAGCATAGATAAAGTCCTTGATTATGATTTAATACAAATGAATCGTAATTCGATGTTGAAACTCATTTGTAAACACTGCATATTCTAAATTCGTTCCTAGTCGATTCAGCCGCCTAAAACATGGATAAAGGTTGCTTGAGCTCGAGACTAGCATCTGTGATGGTGTGTACTGCGTTTCTTGGTAAGGGTATGGAGATGTCCAAACATGCAGATGGGTAGTCATATGGTGATTATACCGAACAACCCTCCCTCGGACTTTCCAAGTGGTTATCATTCATCGAGAGGATAAGTCCGTGGTTATGTTTGTACACCATTAGTCCTTACGACCCAGGACAACACTGAGGCTCTATATGATAGGACTGTGCTTTGACTCGTTTACATGCTCCAGGAGAGTCATCAGGTGGAGAGGTTGGGTACAGTTGCGGCACATATAGGAGCCAGTGCATTGTAGTCGGGGATTCACCGCTCACCTACGGGTGTGGATATACTATGTGATCTGATGAAATAATAGTGCGTGGAATCTCTGGCCAGAGTATGAGAGGTACGTTGGAGAAAGAGTTCTCCAGTAGTACATGTGATGCCACTATTTATATGTGTCACATAGTTATCGAATTATTATGCAACCCTCTATGAACCAATGGTTGCGGATTCGATCGGGATATATGAGATGAAGGGACCGTATTGTACGTTAATCATAATCGACTGGTTCTTGCAGGCACTATCAGTGATACCTAGGGAATCATGGGGCGATGCTACTAGACGTTCTTACATGATTCGATGGGTTTAATCAAAAATATGATTTATGACATTCTCATGATCAATTTTTGATACATAGAATGGGGCAAATAAGGGTAAGCCCGAATAAAAGATTATGTCCTGAATTACAAGGAGTTGTGAACCCACGGCTAGCTGTATCCCTGAACCATTGAGGGTCACACAAGCACTAGATCGTTCGTTCTCGTTGAGAGAATAAATTCAAGGAGTTGAATTTATATTATGAAATAGTAAATTTAAGGAGTTAAATTTATGATAATTAAATTTTGAGAAAATATATTCAAGAAGTTGAATTTATGAGATAGTATATTCAAGAATTTGAATTTATGAAATTTGGAGAGAATAAATTCAAGGAGTTGAATTTATAAAATTTGAGAATTTAATTTATTAAACTCAAATGTTGAGTTTATTAAATATTAAATTTTGGAGGTGATAAATTCAAGAAGTTGAATTTTTAATTTAAACATTAAATTCAAATGTTGAATTTATGATAGATTTAATTTATTAAGCTCAAAAGTTGAGTTTATTAAATATTAAATTTTGAAGGCAATAAATTCAAGGAGTTGAATTTATATTTTAAATATTAAATTCAATTGTTAAATTTATAAGAGATTTAAATTAAATGTAATGGGTATATGTATTGTGGGGACCCGGACGCTAATCATCTTCTTAATCGTCATTGGGATAATTGGATCAATGTACTTAATATGGGTCTACAATTTTCTTTTTAAATATAATATCAAATGCAGAACGTAATGGAATCAATCTAATTATACATATCAGTATAATAGTACAAGTCTTGTACAACAAACATCAACTCAAACTAAGGTGTAACTACTAAATGTCAAGTGTTCCAAACCCTATATACATCAAAGTCCGAAGTCTCCACTCTAATCACGATCTCTCTCATCTTCTTCCTGACCCCGATCCTGTCCCACCTGTTGCCATGCACACATACAAACACGACAACAGTCGGATAATTCCGGTGAGAAATACATCCCAGTATAAATCAACAAAACATGCAATCATATAATCGATATAAAAGCATGAAACAAATATCAATCACATGTATTAAATCTGAAAACATAAATCGATATAAAACTGTAAATAACTCGTGACTCTACAGCTCAGACTAGACTCATTCCTAGTCTAGGGATCCCGGTTTCAAGACGTTGGCATACTATATCGAATCTCAGTAATAGAAGTAAGTCCAATCCTAATCAAACATCGATATAAACCAAACATCTAGTGTCTTGACCTATCCGTCAAAGACTTTGGCACCTCCGCCAATAACTCCTCTGTGACAATGTGCAATGGGCCAGTGACTACTCTATCACAGTCTGGCACCTCTGTCACAAGACCAATCGTCTAATCACGCTTTCTATAAATCAATAGAACAAGCATATCAATTCAAATCAATGCATATAATAACAATAAGTATGTGGTTTAGGGAAACTCAAGTTATATCTAACTCGAGTCATTCTCCCGGGTTCGACATTGACTTATACCTTTCTTTCGTAGTCTCGGTCTGAAGCAATATAAGTGCTGAACTCAAGACTGTCTCTGTAAATCTGAAATGACATATCGAGAATAGCAATATCAACATTCCATTCACAATTCAATACCGAATCTGATCAATCTGAATTTAATTCAAATCAACGGCATAACGGCACAATCCCGATATCCCCGTCAATACAATAACAACATATATCAATTACAAACCATAACCCATATCCGTTACAATCTGTAATCAATCCATAATCCAAATCTGTTCAATTTCAATCGATAAAATTAGAAAATCATAACAATTCCAAAATCAACTTGTTCTTCGATCTGACTTCGATTCTACGTTGTCTAGTATCTCCAGAACACGTAATATCAATCAACTACTGATTCCTTCAACATATAAATTTCAAACCATGATAGAAATGAAGAAAACTTACATCCTTGTGTAGCTCGTGACGAGAGGATCTCAGAACTGTGCTCGGATCTAAATTCTGATAATCAGATTTGGTATAATCAAATTCTAGGCTATGAAAGAATTTTGAGGAAATCTTGCTGGAGCTCTCGGTTTTCTTTCTGTCAAATTGAAGGGAAATGCAAGGTGTATATAGCCCATTATATGGTGGAGACAAGTGTCCTCAAATCCCATAATTGCACTTTAAACCTTGAAGTCTTCACTATTTACGATTTGGTCCTCACAACTCTTTTTACTTTCATTTCAATCCTAATTAATTACAAAAACTGTGAAATCTAATTCATCATTCCAAAGTTCATAAATCAAATAATCTCGGATTAAAATGATAAAATCTCGGGCCTTACAAATCTCCCCCTCTGAGACATGATTTCGTCCTCGAAATTGTAGGCAGTCAAATCATATTAGATAAGAAGATATCATAGAAGCTTAAAATAAAAGACTCACATCAGTGAAATAACTCTGGAAATTCCTGTCTCATATCAGACTCAGTCTCCCAGGTAGCTTCTTTAGTGCCATGACGAGTCCACTGCACTTTCACAAGTGGAATAATCTTCGTTCTGAGTTGTTTTTCTTTACGATCAATAATCTGTATTGGCTTTTCAACGTAACTCAGAGATTCATCAAGCTCGGCCTCATTTGGCTGAATAATGTGAGAATCATCAGGGAGATACTTCCGCAGCATAGATACATGAAAGACATCATGTATTCCAGATAAAGAAGGCGGTAATGCAAGTCGATAGGCACGATCTCCTATCTTCTCGAGAATCTCATACGGCCCGATATATCGTGGAGACAGCTTCCCTTTCTTGCCAAATCTGACAACTCCTCTGAAAGGTGAAATCTTCAGGAATACTCGGTCTCCTGCCTCAAATACCAACGGTCTCCGTCGAGCATTGGCATATTTGGCCTGTCTGTCTTGAGCAGTCTTCATTCTCTTCTGAATCAGTTTCACTTTCTCAGTCATATCTCTGATCATATCAGGTCCAATCTCAGGTACCTCAGAGACATCGTCCCAATACAAAGGGGATCTGCATTTCTTGCCGTACAATGCTTCAAACGGTGCCATCTCAATACTCGTCTGATAGCTGTTGTTGTACGAAAACTCACAAAGTGGCAATGCATCTTGCCAACTAGTGCTAAAATCAAGCACTACGGCTCTCAGCATATCTTCCAATGTCTGGATAGTCCGCTCTGACTGTCCGTCAGTCTGTGGATGATATGCGGTACTCAGATGTAACTTCGTACCTAGAGCCTGCTGCAAACTCTGCCAAAAGTGCGAAGTGAACCGAGGATCACGGTCTGATACAATCGACTTCGGCACTCCGTGCAATCTGACCACTTCTCTGACATAGATCTCAGCCATCTGGTCATACCTGTATGTCATCTGATACGGAATAAAGCATGCTGATTTGGTCAATCGGTCAATCACGACCCAAATCGCATCACAACCTCGGGAGGATCGCGGTAACTGCGTCACAAAATCCATGGAAATGTGATCCCATTTCCATTCAGGAATAGACAAGCTGTGCAGTAGACCTCCTGGTTTCTTTCTTTCTGCTTTTACCTGTTGGCAATTCAGACACTTTGACACAAACTCTGTGACATCAGATTTCATCTGTTTCCACCAAAACTGTGCCTTCAAATCATTGTACATCTTTCTGCCACCAGGATGAATGCTAAAACGACTGCGGTGCGCTTCTGTCAATATCTGTTGTCTCAATTCTGAAACATTCGGCACAACAATACGATTATTCACGTACAGTACATCATCACGTACCTGATACTCTGACTGATGACCTGCTCTGACCATCTCAATCGATTCCTGTACTTTCTGATCAACTTTCTGAGCCGCTTTAATTTTCAAAATCAGCTCTGGTTCAGCTCGAATAGCATATAATCTCAAAGGCTGACAATCTGTTTCAAATACTAATCCAGACAAACAGCAATTTTCAATCAAATTGGAAACACCTATCGTCGATAAGGATAAAGAACATACCTTACGACTCAGTGCATCAGCTGCTGCATTCGATATTCCTGGATAGTACTTGATTTCACAATCGAAATCTTTCAGCAAATCAAGCCATCTTCTTTGCCTCATATTCAGTTCTGATTGTGAAAACAGATATTTCAAGCTTTTGTGATCAGAATAGATCTCAAATTTCTCACCGTAGAGGTAGTGTCGCCATATCTTCAATGCAAATACAATGGCCGCCAATTCAAGATCATGAATTGGGTAGCGAGTTTCATGTGGCTTCATCTGTCTCGAAGCATAGGCAATGACATGGCCTCGCTGCATCAAAACACAACCCAAACGTCTGTGAGAAGAGTCACAATATACAACAAATCCACCAGTACCTGAGGGGATAGTCAGTATCGGTGCACTGGTCAATCTTTTCTTCAACTCAAGGAAACTGGTCTCACACTCCCCAGACCACACAAACGGAGCATTCTTCTGAGTCAACTGTGTAATCGGTTTGGCAATGCTCGAGAAATCTTTAATGAATCGTCTGTAATATCCTGCCAAACCCAAAAAGCTACGTATTTCTGGTACAGATGTCGGTCTCGGCCAACTGATCACGGCTTCAACCTTGCTGGGATCAACTGATATACCATCTCCGGATATGATATGACCCAGAAATACTACCTGTCTCAACCAGAACTCACATTTCGACAGTTTAGCATACAATTTCTCAGTTCTCAGAATTCTCAAAACAATCCTCAAATGCTCAGCATGCTCAATCATATTCTTTGAATAAATCAAAATATCATCAATGAATATGATAACAAAATCATCCAAATATTTCTGAAACACACGGTTCATCAAACCCATAAATACAGCTGGAGCGTTAGTCAAACCAAATGGCATGACAATAAACTCGTAGTGTCCATACCTTGTTCTGAACGCTGTCTTCGAGATATCAGAATCCCTGACTCTCAGCTGATGATATCCAGATCTCAGATCGATCTTGGAATATACAGAAGATCCCTGCAACTGATCAAATAAATCATCAATACGAGGCAAAGGATATTTATTCTTTACCGTAGCCTTGTTCAGTTGTCGATAGTCAATGCAAAGTCTCATAGAACCGTCTTTCTTCCTCACAAATAATACTGGAGCACCCCAAGGAGATACACTCGGTCTGATGTAACCCTTGGCCAGTAAGTCCTCCAACTGTTCTTTCAACTCCTTCAACTCAATCGGTGCCATTCTGTACGGAGCCCTCGAAATCGGAACTGTACCTGGCATCAACTCAATACTGAAGTCTATCTCTCGAATCGGAGGCAATCCCGGAATCTCATCTGGAAAGACGTCAGCAAACTCACACACCACTGGCAAATCCGCCAATGATGGGCTCAATTTCAGTAAATCAACTGAATAGACAAGGAACCCCTCTGCTCCTTTCTGCAATAATCGAGTCATAGATAATACGGATATCAAAGGAATTCTAGCTCTAGAACCCTTACCGTAAAATTTCCACTCTGCAGCCATGTCAAGTCTGAATTTCACAATCTTGTGGAAACAATCAACTGTAGCTCTGTACTTGGTCAGCATATCAATACCGATAATACAGTCAAAATCAGACAACCCAAGTACAATACAGTCTAGCTCAATCTCATGTCCGTTATACTGTAGCACACAAGATCTAACCGATATCACGGATATCAAACCTTTCCCCAAAGGAGAAGAAACAGATACTACAGTAGATAGGGACTCAACAGGCAATGCATGCATCAATGCAAATCTCTCAGAAATAAATGTATGCGATGCACCAGTATCAATCAATACATATGCAGGATAACCAGAAATAAAACAGTTACCTGCAACAACGTCATCAGGTGCGTCCTGTGCCTGCTCCTCAGTCAAAGCAAACACCANTCTGGATCAGTGGCTCAGACAGGGAGACGACCCTCAGCTGTTCATTCTTTCCAGCCAGCACCATCTACCCAGTCACAGCTGAGGCCAGGAGGAAGCCAGACAGTGAGCCAGCCTCCTAGACAGCAGGCCAGGGTGTTCGCTTTGACTGAGGAGCAGGCACAGGACGCACCTGATGACGTTGTTGCAGGTAACTGTTTTATTTCTGGTTATCCTGCATATGTATTGATTGATACTGGTGCATCGCATACATTTATTTCTGAGAGATTTGCATTGATGCATGCATTGCCTGTTGAGTCCNTCTCGAGCCACTGGAACTGGAAGAACTGCTGCCAGACTTCTTAAACTGTCTTCCTCTCGCTTTCAAATAGTCCTTCTTTCCACCACTGCTGCTACCACTCTCAAATCTGGGAGGGGGTTGCTGTGGTCTCGGTGCTGGGGCAACATATGAAGCTCCTCTCTGTCTCATCAGACCAGCTTCTGCTCCCTTTGCTCTGTTCAGGGCGTCAGCAAAGTTGTTTGGTCGCCCAGTGTTCACCAATGTAAATATCTCCGGATTTAAGCCATTGATGAACTGATCAGCCACCGCTTCTTCATTCTCGGCCACATGTGGAGCAAATCTCAGTAGTGTAGAGAATTTAGACACATATTCCTCAATGTTCAACTGCCCTTGTCTCAGATTCGAAAACTCAGCACCTTTATCCTTTCTGTATGACACGGGGAAGAATCTCTGATAGAATTCGGTTTTGAAGACATTCCAGGTAATAGGTACGACTGAAATCTCTTCAGTGTAGTCCAAAGAGTCAAACAGCATCTCAATGTCATCTAACCAACTCTCGCAATCAACTGAAGTCTCAGTACCCTTCAGAGTCGGTGGATGGAACGACTGAAATCTCTTCAGCAAGGTTTCCATTGGTGTTGTTGTCACATCCATCGGATTTGCAGAGGTACTGCCCTGTTCTAGGATTCTTCGAGGAGGCATACCTGATTATCAAAAGGATTAGTAACCCAATACAACAATTCTGTTTCAATTCAGTCTCACCTCCGATCATCTTACTGCTGATCAAGAATCGGTTCTGATTCATTCACAATTAATACAGTTTACCAATCAAATCAGATAATCAGGTAAATATGTAATAATAAAAACAGTAATCATGCTAGCAATCAAAAGCAGGAAAGAAAACTCAATCTACCCCGCTCACTAGCTTCTATCTAAGGAACCTACTGCTCTGATACCAACTGTTGTGGGGACCCGGACGCTAATCATCTTCTTAATCGTCATTGGGATAATTGGATCAATGTACTTAATATGGGTCTACAATTTTTTTTTTAAATATAATATCAAATGCGGAACGTAATGGAATCAATCTAATTATACATATCAGTATAATAGTACAAGTCTTGTACAACAAACATCAACTCAAACTAAGGTGTAACAACTAAATGTCAAGTGTTCCAAACCCTATATACATCAAAGTCCGAAGTCTCCACTCTAATCACGATCTCTCTCATCTTCTTCCTGACCCCGATCCTGTCCCACATGTTGCCATGCACACATACAAACACGACAACAGCCGGATAATTCTGGTGAGAAATACATCCCAGTATAAATCAACAAAACATGCAATCATATAATCGATATAAAAGCATGAAACAAATATCAATCACATGTATTAAATCTGAAAACATAAATCGATATAAAACTGTAAATAACTCGTGACTCTACAGCTCAGACTAGACTCATTCCTAGTCTAGGGATCCCGGTTTCCAGACGTTGGCATACTATATCGAATCTCAGTAATAGAAGTAAATCCACTCCTAATCAAACATCGATATAAACCAAACATCTAGTGTCTTGACCTATCCGTCAAAGACTTTGGCACCTCCGCCAATAACTCCTCTGTGACAATGTGCAATGGGCCAGTGACTACTCTATCACAGTCTGGCACCTCTGTCACAAGACCAATCGTCTAATCACGCTTTCTATAAATCAATAGAACAAGCATATCAATTCAAATCAATGCATATAATAACAATAAGTATGTGGTTTAGGGAAACTCAAGTTATATCTAACTCGAGTCATTCTCCCGGGTTCGACATTGACTTATACCTTTCTTTCGTAGTCTCGGTCTGAAGCAATATAAGTGCTGAACTCAAGACTGTCTCTGTAAATCTGAAATGACATATCGAGAATAGCAATATCAACATTCCATTCACAATTCAATACCGAATCTGATCAATCTGAATTTAATTCAAATCAACGGCATAACGGCACAATCCCGATATCCCCGTCAATACAATAACAACATATATCAATTACAAACCATAACCCATATCCGTTACAATCTGTAATCAATCCATAATCCAAATCTGTTCAATTTCAATCGATAAAATTAGAAAATCATAACAATTCCAAAATCAACTTGTTCTTCGATCTGACTTCGATTCTACGATGTCTAGTATCTCCAGAACACGTAATATCAATCAACTACTGATTCCTTCAACATATAAATTTCAAACCATGATAGAAATGAAGAAAACTTACATCCTTGTGTAGCTCGTGACGAGAGGATCTCAGAACTGTGCTCGGATCTAAATTCTGATAATCAGATTTGGTATAATCAAATTCTAGGCTATGAAAGAATTTTGAGGAAATCTTGCTGGAGCTCTCGGTTTTCTTTCTGTCAAATTGAAGGGAAATGCAAGGTGTATATAGCCCATTATATGGTGGAGACAAGTGTCCTCAAATCCCATAATTGCACTTTAAACCTTGAAGTCTTCACTATTTGCGATTTGGTCCTCACAACTCTTTTTACTTTCATTTCAATCCTAATTAATTACAAAAACCGTGAAATCTAATTCATCATTCCAAAGTTCATAAATCAAATAATCTCGGATTAAAATGATAAAATCTCGGGCCTTACATGTATAATGAGCTTGTAGGAGTACAAGACAAACATACATATTATTAAGATTCTTAATTGGACTTTAAAAGATTAATTAATTAATTAAACTAGTTGGACTAGAATAAATAATTGATTAATTAAGCCCATTAAATATTTAATTTTATAATGGTTCCTAAGCTTATATATATGTGTATTAGGCTTAAGGTTAAAAATAATTCATTCATAATTTTTGAAAAACCCTAGCCTCCACACTTTGGAATTTTTGAAATTCCCCTCTCCTTCTCGTCTCCAAAATTTCGGCCACTTCTCTTCGGGGAAAAGTTTGAGCCATCTCTCATACTTTGATCTCCAACGTAAAATCTCTTCCAATTTTTATAGTGCAAATTAGAAGAGGAATAAATCATATAGTCGTAGACCTGATTAGAAGAATAAAGAAAGGAGTTTCTGAATAACGTTCGTAGGGAATTCATCAAGATCTATATCCGGCAACCATGGATTAGTTGGTGCCAAGTGAAATTATTCACCAAAGGTATAATTCTTTAACATCCTATGAATGTTTATTCATAAAACCATACGAGTGCTCAAACATATATATTTTGATTGTCAAAATAAAATAAAAATTTTAAAACATCCGTTGCGTTTGGGCACGAGAAAATCGATATCCAACAGTGATATCAGAGTCAGGTTCTCTATATATCGTATGGTATTAAATCATATTATACGTTGTGATTTTAAATCATATTAAATAATTTATTTCTAACCACATAAGAAAATTTTTCAGAAAATTGATGCATAATAAAAATGTTTATTTTTCCAGAAATAAAAAAAAAATATGGGGTTGCCCGGAATTGTTCTGGGTAGGGCACTACTTGCTGATGGGCTTGAATTGTTTGGGCCTAGGGTGCAAATTTCTGTTTTTTCAAATTTTTGGGTAAAATTGATATTTTTGAAAATTGGTTCAATTTTTTTTTTTAAATTAATTTTTGGAAATTAATAATTTTCTTGTAAAATAAATAATTAGAATATGATTTTAATTATTTATGGTAAAAATAAGTTTTATAAGAAATCAATTATTTTTGATTAATTAGAAATTAAATAAATGTGTTTATTTAATTTATTAAATTCTTTAATAATTGTGGTGGTTAGTAATAAAATTATTAGATATATGATTTATCAATTAATTAAATTTTTTTAATTAAATTGATGTTAATATTTGATATTAAATGCAAGAAGGATGATCGAAAGCCTTGACCAATGTGTTAGGTGTATGTTTGGATATTTTACTGTTTTTATTCATTTTGTTAATATTTGATATTATTAAAGTGGGCCTGGTTTATGGCCCGTTTTAACCCCCTTGAGATGTATCTTTTCTGTGCCATGGCTATTTAAATGTAATTATTAGAAATAGTGGGAGATCAAGATTGGAAGATGGTGGGCCCGATAGACAAGATGAAGACATGTAAAATATTTGAAATTCTTGTAATAGTTGCATTTGCATCCCTGCATTCACTTAGGTTTTGGACCTGGATCTATGTATGGCTCACATGGATCTAATAGTGTTGGCGATCAATCATCTTTATTTACTGTTGATTGTCATATTATGATATATGTGATATATAATAGTATGCATGTATGTATATTATTAAATAATATAGTTGCATGAATCCGGCAAACATACAAACTCGTGGCACGTGATTTTTAAATTAAAATGATGAGACAATTTTAAAATTAAAATCCCTCATTTCGAATAAGATTCAAAATTTATATCAAACCGAAAAAGTAAAAATTAAAAGATTTTATTTTTTTCTTTTCTTTCCATCAACCGTGGTTGCATGTTGATCGCTACCCGCAGACAGTGTCTGGCTCATATTATTGGGGAGGCCTGGACGCCGGAAAGCTGTGACTTCCACCGGACATATGATGTGAATTGAGTGGAACTCCCATGATTTCGGCTCATATTATTGGACAAACTCATGGAGACCGTCCACTACAACTCAATATTGATGGGTTGGTTTGACACATGAAAATAAACGACGTCATATTATTGGGTCCTTTTGAAACGTGAGGTAAAACACGCGGAGGTTGCATAGGGATGCAATTGGATTCTAACTTTTAGAAATTATAATTGACTGATATTATTCGGGATTATAATTGGCTAATTGGACTCTACGTGCCCACTAAGTAAATACGATTTCCCTTTTTCATCAGAGGGTGGTGGAAATGTCAAAATAGTGGGAGAGAGATATATAAAATAAAATCCATATTTTATATCTAAAAATTATTTTAAAATAATCACCAACAATTATTCTTTTTCCATATCAGTATATTTTCGATTTCGACGCGTAATACATTTTTGTTATTAACAAGCTAACAGAACCAAACTTTCAAGACTGGTTGAGAAATTGTTCTCGGAGAAAATGCATACACACTAATGTCAGTCCTGTTGAACTTACAAAGCAGGCAAGATGGTAGGACCATAGTATGTAAGCTATAGTGTAACATGCTCGCTTTTATGTCAAATGAACTGTAGGGACAATTTGAGGAAATGTTGAATGCTGCTGACATTCGAATGCACTTGCAAGAGTTGCATGGTGCATGAAACTCATACAATGATGCACACTACTTTCAAGGAGCTCATGACTACACGTATGCAAGATGGGAATTTGGCCCATGAGAGTGGTGTACGTATGACTGGGCTTATTGAAAATATGGTGGGCCTGGAATATGTGATTCCTAACGAGTTACTAGATAACATCAATTTGTTTTCTCTCTCTTCCTCATTTGATGGGGTTATGGTAAACTTCAATTTGAATAAGATAGATGATAACCTTGAAGAGCTAGTCAATACGCTTATGACTTATGAGATCACCATAAAAGATAAAAATGTTGTTTTTCTAATGGGCTTCTCGTCAGACTAAAAATGGCCCACAAAGTAAGGGAAAGAAATGTTCTGTCCCTAACAAGAAAAACAAACCCAATAAGAGGCAAACTCTGAAGGACACTTAAAGGGTCTACAAAGCCCGATAAGTTAGAATATATTTATTTTACTGCAAGAAGCCTGGACATCAGAAATTATATGCGCTAGAAATGTTCTGGAAATGATAAGTAAATGTCCAAGTAAACATGATTTCAACAACAAACAAAAGAAATTTAGATAATCCAAATCCCACACAAATATAGCACGCTAGACTTGGTCACAATTCCCAAAGAAGGATGCACAAGCGAGTGGGAGAAGGCATGTTTGAATTGTCAGACATAAATTCTTGTAAGGCCCGAGATTTTGATTACCGTAATCTGAGATTAATCTTAAATGATTTATCGATTAATCTCGGTAATTATAGACGGAAAGGATTAGATCGGGAAAAACAAGAAAAGACGTAAAAATATGTGCGAGAAGGAGTCCTCGCGCATATGCGCGACCCTGCCGGGCGCATATGCTCGAGGTAGGCAGAACATTGCGCGCACATGCGCGGCGTAGAGGCGCGCATATGCGCGAGTGTTGGTGTGCGAAGACAGTGGGTCTCGCGCATATGCGCGATGTCAGGGCGTGCATATGCGCGAGCTGCCGAGAATGATATGTGCGGAGACAGAATGTCTCGCGCATATGCGCCGACGCTGGTCACGCATATGCGCGAGACGTGCAGAACATGCAAGGAGCCACTTGGTCTCCCCATGCAATATATAGATATAGCAAAGTTCATTCCTCTTCAGAATTCCGAGAAAAGGGTTGTGGGAGGTTAAGAAATAATCCTTACGCCTTTTTGATATTTAGATTTGTGATTGGGGAAGATCCGGCCGTCCGAATTACAATCCGACTTCAGTACTGCATTTCTATCGACGCAGGCTACAACTGGACGTAAGTTTTGTTACGTTTAGACTCGATTTGAAATTGTGATATTGTCAGAACTGAATACGAAATATATATGGTGTTTCTGATATAGTAGACATCGTATAATTGAAGTCAGATCGAAGAACAGACTGTGTACGTAATTGATATGATTTTCAGAACTGTTATGATAGAGATTGTACAGAATTGCGAGTATGATCTATTATTGTTGAGAGTATGAATTATACCGATATTGATTATGAGTTCTGGTCGTATATCTGTGATGTTGAGATTGACGGAGTTATCGAGACTGTATTGTTATGCCGTCGAAACATCCGTAAATTGATATTGATCAGATTCGGTATTGATTGAGACTGTATCGTTGTATCGTTGACATTGACAGATTATATTGTGATTTGAGTATTGAATAGAACAGGTCTTAAATTGAGTTGTACATTGATATTGTGCATATTGATATTGTCATTACCAGATTGGGTATGGACAGAGCTGAATTCGAGACTTCGTCTTCGTCGGATAGAGAAGATAAAGGTATAAATTAATGTTGAGTTGGGATTGCACAACTCGAGTGAGGTTTGACTCGAGTTTTCCTAAATCACATAGNGACATCGGACGTTTGGTCATATCGAAGTGGATAGAATTGGAGTTGCTTCTATTACTGATGTTCGATATGGAAAGGGCCAAAGTCTGTGAATAAGAACGTACCACCACCCCGATCGGGAGTGTAGGTGGGTGTATGTTCTTATTCTGATCGGGATCCCTAGATTAGGACTGAGTCGAGTCTGAGTCTGAGAATCACGGAGAGTGATTCATTGATTGCTATTGATTTATGTTCCTGATTTTGGTAAATGTTTAGAATATGACTTTTTATTGATATTGATTCATGTTTCGGATTCTGATACATGCGATGAATACTTGATTCATGTTTCTGATTTTGATACATGTTATGAATACCTATGATATGCTTTTATATTGTTTATATGATTGCATGTATACATGATTTATACTGAGAATGTAATTCTCACCGGAGTTATCCGGCTGTTGTTTTGTTTATATGTGTGCATGACAACAGATGGGACAGGATCAGGGTCAAGAAGAGAACGAGGATGGACTAGTTAGCGTGGAGATCCGGGCTTAGAAGCAGATTAGGATTCAGAGCTGATACGTAGTTGAACCCTAGTATGATAAGAATGTATTTAGTACATGACTTGTACTTTTATGTTAATATGTAAATTAGATTAATTTACGTGACGTTTCCGCATTTATAATTTAAGGGAAAAAAAAAAATTTATGTCCCACATTACGTAATTGTTCATTTGATATTAATAACGATTATGGAAATGATTAGCGTCCGAGTCCCCACAATTCTCTACCTACTTGTGAGTCCTGTATAAAATGAAAAATGACCAAGACTCCATTCAATGGAAACGTGGAACGTGCGCATGGTCTACTGGATTTGATCCACACAGACATTTGTGGCCTGCTAAGTGTTAGCACAAAATTTGGGCATTCTTACTTCATTACTTTTACTGATGACCATTCGAGGTATGGGTACGTTTATTTGATGAAACACAAATTTGAAGCATTTGAAAAGTTCAAAAAAATTCAGATCTGAAGTAGAAAATCAGCTAGAAAGAAGTATTAAAACGCTTCGATCTGATCAAGGTGGAGAATACTTGAGTGTTGAATTTTTGAGTTATCTAAAAGAGAATGAGATTCTCTCACAGTGGACTCCACCAGCAACACCACAATTGAATGGTGTTTCTGAACATCAAAATCGAATCTTGATGGACATGGTTCGATTCATGATGGGATTCACTGAATTACCACTACAACAAAAATGGCTTTTCGCAGCGCGCAAATTCGTTTTCCGCAGCGCACATTGCACGCTGCAAAGTTCAAAGCTGTTGAAAGTTCAAGATTATCCGCGGCGTACATGTACGCGCTGTTAATCTTATTATCCGCGGCGTGCACATGCACGCCGTTAATACTATTATCCGCAGCGTGCAATTTACTTCGTTAATAATCAGTGCAAAATCTAATTTTAGCGACGGTTTTAAAATTGCCGTCGCTAATAGCGACGGTTTATAACCGTCGCTAAATTTATAGGCGACAGTTTTTAAACGGTCGCTAAGTTTAGCGACGATTTTAAAACTGTCGATACATTTAACGACGGGATTTCATAATCCGTCGCTAATCTTTTCGTTAAAATAAAAAAAAAATTTACTTTTATAATTTAATAAAATTTTTAAAAAAACTTACAATCTAATAACAATACTCGTGATTTTTAATAATATTTACAAAGTAAGTAAAAATCGAAACAAAAAAGTACACTAAATCGAAATTAAAATCCTAAAATCGAAACTAAAATCTTAAAATCGTGAGAAAAATTCTGAGTGTTGTGAAGAAATGGGAAGGAAATGCGGATATTTATAGACTATTAGCGACGTTTGTATTTAAACATTCGCTACTAGCGACGGTTTTATAATAAACTGTCGCCGATGTAAACATTTGCGACGGGTATAAGAAAACTGTCGCTAAATATAGCGACGATTAATGCTTAATTGTCGCTAAATTTGGCGACGGTTATTTTAAACCGTTGCTAGTTTTAAATCGGCGACGGTTTAGTAAAAACCGTCGTTAATAGCGACGGTATAAAAACTACCGTCGCTAAATTTAAATCGGCGACGGTTAAATAAACCGTCGCTAAATGATGGCGCACCCATTTTCCACGGCGTGCTTATATATGCACGCCGTTAAAAAAAAATTATTTTTTTTAAAAAAAATGATTTACTATTAACAGCGCACATAAACATGCACGCCGTTAATAATATTATTAACAGCGTGCCTTTATTGTGCGCTGCGAAAATTGCATAAGTTATTAACAGCTCACATATAACTGCACGCTGCGGATATTACTATCCGCAGCGTGCTTTTAATGCACGCTGTTAATACTGTCAAGTGCAATAATATTAACAGCGCACATATGGATGCACGCCGTTAAAAGTAATCTTCGCAGCGTGCTTTTAATGCACGCTGTTGATGGCGTGCTGCGGAAAATCATTTTTCTTGTAGTGTACCTACATCATTTTGGGGCTTTGCGCTTGAAACTGCGGCAATGTTGTTGAATAATGTCCATACCAAAGCAGTGGATAAAACACCATATGAGAATATGGATGGGAAAAATTCCCAAATATTCTTACATGAGAATATGGGGATGTCCTGCTTACTNATATTCTTACATGAGAATATGGGGATGTCCTGCTTACGTGAAGCAGGCAGTGGGATACAAATTGGATAGTAGATCCACTTTGTGCTACTTTGTAGGATATCCAAAGAATTCTATTGGATATTATTTCTATCATCCCAATGAAGCAAAAGTGTTTGTTTCAAGAAATGCCACCTTTTTGGAAAAATAATTTCTATTAGATATAAAAGTCAAGATGATAGAACTTGAAGAAATTCAAGATACTCCCTCAACTATAGTAGTTGAACCTAATCCACAACAACCAGTAATTGAAGAACAAGCTCCTAGAAGGTCTGATAGAGTTATTAGACCACCTGCAAGATATACGCTTCTTCATGAACAAAGTCATGATGAGCATTGTGTTGCATGTGATTCAATGAATTTCAAAGAAGAAATATCTGATACTGATTCAACAAAATGGCTTGAAGCCATGTAGTCAGAAATAGACTCTATGTATTCAAACCAAGTCTGGACATTAGTGGATCCACCTGAGGGAATCATTCCCATAGGATGCAAATGGATCTACGAAAGAAAGTTTGGGGCGGATGGGAAGGTAGAGACCTTTAAAGCAAGACTGGTTGCAAAAGGTTATACTCAAAGGCAAGAAGTTGACTATGAGGAAACTTTTTCACCAGTTGCTATGTTTAAGTCCATTAGAATATTACTAACCATAGCAGCATGGTATGACTATGATATATGACAAATAGATGTAAAGACTTCATTCCTCAATGGAGACATCAAAGAAGAAATTTATATGTCTCAACCAGGGATACACTTCAGTAGGAAGTGAGCATAAGGTATGCAAACTTCAGAGATTAATATATGGTCTCAAGCAGGCGTCAAAGAGTTGGAACCTCAGATTTAATAGCACTATCAAAGAGTTTGGTTTTGCTAAGAATCCTGAGGAACCATGTATGTACAAGAAAGTTAGTGAGAGTGCAGAGACATTCATTATACTTTATGTTGATGACATCCTATTCATTGGGAATGATGTAGGATTGCTGCAATCAACTAAAGTATTGTTAGCAAGTAAATTCTCCATGAAAGACATGGGTGAAGCATCCTATGTATTAAGAATACAAATATATAGAGATAGATCAAAAGGATGTTATGACTCATCCAAGCCACTTATATCGATACCATTCTGAAGCGATTCTCTATGGAAGAGTCCAAGAGAGGATACTTACCAATGTGTCATGGTGTTACTCTATCTAAAGCTATGTGTCCTAAAACTGATGAAGAGATAGAGATGATGACACGTATTCCATATGCGTCAGCTATTGGTATTATCATGTATGGTATGATATAGACGCGTCCTGATGTTGCTTACGCTCTGAGTGTTACAAGAAGATATCAGGCCACTACAAGAAAAAAGGCCTACGACAACGGTTTTTCCCCGTTGTTGTAGGCCTTTTAAAACCGTTGTTAGAAGCCCTGTGGTTAAAGGGTGTGCTCAAAGACAACGGTGAAAAACCGTTGTCGTAGACGTCTAAAGATGACGGTGAAAAACCGTTGTCGTAGGTATACAAAACCGTTGTTAAAGGTCATGTGGTTAAAGAATTCGCTAAAAGACAACGGTTTTGGAGTGTTGTGGTAGTTACAATTTGCGACGGTTTTTAAACAACCGTCGCAAATTAATTTGCGACGGAAATCATCGTTAACCGTCGCTAAAATTAGCGACGGTCGTAATTAAAATAGTCGCTAAAGAGCGACGGTTTTATACACCGTCGCTAAATGTAGCGACGGTATTTCTTCAATTTCGTCGCTAATATATGCTTTCCGTCGCTATTTTTGTCAGTAAAATAAAAAAAATTTTCAGTCGAAAATATTATATTTTTGATTTAAAAAATTTATTAAACTTTAAAGAAAAAAACGAAATTAAAATTGTGTAAGGAAGAAAAATTTTAAGTGTTGTGAAGTGGTAAAAATTTATTAATCTTTAAAGAGAAAAACGAAATTAAAATTGTGTAAGGGAGAAAAATTTTAAGTGGTGTGAAGTGGTATGGTAGAAAATTGACTGAGGGTTGGGATATTTATAGATAGTTTGCGACGGTTTTGATTAAACCGTCGCTAATTTTTCAACTGTCGCCGATTTAAAATTAGCGACGCTTTTACAAGAAATGTCGCTTTATTTAGCAACGGTTATATTAAACCATCGCTAAATATAGCGACGGTTAAATATAAACCGTCGCTAATTATAGATCGACGACGGTTTACCAAAACGGTCGCTAAATGTAGTGACGGTTATACAAAAACCATCGCTAAATTTAGCGATTGTTCTCGTTAATTCGTCGCTATATCTACATCGGCGACAGTTTTACTTAAAACCGTCGCTAATTTTAGCGACAGTATACTTAAACCGTCGTAATATTTAAATTAGCGACGGTATAGTATAACCGTCGCTAATTTTAGCGACAAATTTTACTTAGGCGGTGCAAAATCTAATATTGACAACAAAATTTGTAGAAAAACCAGTTGAAAAACAACGGTTTTTTACAAACCGTTGTCGTAGCCCAAAAAAAAACGCTCATAGACAACGGTTTTTAAAAACCGTTGTCGTAGGCCAAAAAAAACGCTCATAGACAACGATTTTTAAAAACCGTTGTCGTAGATATCTCACAGACAACGGTTTTAAAGCAACTGTTGTCTTTGAGCGGATTTTTTTAGGCTACGACAACGGTTTTTGTTAAAAACGTTGTTAAAAGTAAAAAGACAACGGTTTTTGTTAAAACCGTTGTATTTGATGTGTTGTTAAATACGATTTTTGTTGTAGTGGGCGAACCCTAGTCCAATGCATTGGAAGGCTGTGAAAGATATTCTTAAGTACTTGAGAAGGACTAAGAACTTGTTCATGGTCTATGGGGGTGGAGAATTGAAATTGGAAGGCTACACTGATTCTAGCTTCCAATGTGACATAAATGATTCGAAATCAACCTCTTGTTTTGTATTCATGCTAAATGGTGCGGCTGTCTCTTGGAAAGGTTTCAAGCAAGACACCGTTGCGGATTCCACCACTGAAGCTGAATACATTGGTGCATCTGCTACAGCCAAATAGGCAATTTGGATGAGGAATTTTGTCAAAGAGTTGGGCGTTATTCCTAATGGAGTTGATCCAGTCCCGTTGTACTGCGACAACACTGGTGCCATTGCGCAAGCAAAGGAACCAAGGTCTCATCAGCGATCTAAACAAGTACTGAGGAAGTTCCACATCATACCGGAGATTGTGGGACACGATTAGTCCTTACGACCCGTGACAAAACTGAGGCTCTATAAGCTAGGGCTGTGTTTTGACTCGTTTACCGGCTCCAGGAGAGTCATCAGGTGACAATGTTGGTTACAGTTGTGACACATATAGGAGCCAGTGCATTGTAGTCGGGGATTCACCGCTCACCTACGGGTGTTGATATCCTATGTGATCTGATGAAATAATAGTGCGTGGAATCTCTGGCCAGAGTATGAGATGTACGTTAGCGAAGGAGTTCTCCAGTAGTACATGCGATGCCACTACTTATATGTGTCACATAGTTATCGAATTATTATGCAACCCTCGATGAACCAATGGTTACAGATTCGATCGGGATATATGAGATGAAGGGACCGTACTGTACGTTAATCATAATCGACTGGGTCTTGCTGGCACTATCAGTGATACCTAGAAAATCATGGGGCGATGCTACTAGACGCTCTTACCATGATTCGATGGGTTTAATCAGAAATATGATTTATCACATTCTCATGATCAATTGTTGATACATAGAATGGGGCAAATAAGGGTAAGCCCGAATAAAGGATTATGTCCTGAATCACAAGGAGTTGTGAACCCACGGCTTGCTGTATCCCTGAACCATTGAGGGTCACACAAGCACTGGATCGTTTGTTGATGTTGAGAGAATAAATTCCAGGAGTTAAATTTATATTATTACATAGTAAATTTAAGGAGTTGAATTTATGATAATTAAATTTTGAGAAAATAAATTCAAATAGTTGAATTTATGAGTTAGTAAATTCAAGAAGTTGAATTTATGAAATTTAGAGAGAATAAATTCAATGAGTTGAATTTATAAAATTTGAGAATTTAATTTATTAAACTCAAATGTTGAGTTTATTAAATATTAAATTTTGGATGTGATAAATTCAAGGAGTTGAATTTATAATTTAAATATTAAATTCAAATGTTGAACTTGTGATGGATTTAATTTATTAAGCTCAAAAGTTGAGTTTATTAAATATTAAATTTTGAAGGTAATAAATTCAAGGATTTGAATTTATAATTTAAATATTAAATTCGAATGTTGAATTTATAAGATATTTAAATTAAATATAATGGGTATATGTATAATGGGCTTGTAGGAGTACAAGACCAACTTACATATTATTAAGATTCTTAATTGGACTTTAAAAGATTAATTAATTAATTAAACTAATAGGACTAGAATAATTAATTTATTAATCCCATTAAATATTTAATTTTATTAATGGTTCCTAAGTTTATATATATGTGTATTAGGCTTAAGGTTAAAAATAATTCATTCACAATTTTTGAAAAACCCTAGCCTCCACACTTTGGAATTTTCGAAATTCCCCTCTCCTCCTCCTCTCCAAAATGTCCGCCACTTCTCTTTGGGGAAAAGTTTGAGCCGTCTCTCATACTTTGATCTCCAACGTAAAATCTCTTCTAATTTTTATAGTGCAAATTAGAAGAGGAATAAATCACCTAGTCGTGGACCTGATTAGATGAATAAAGAAAGGAGTTTCTAAAAAACGTTCGTAGAGAATTCATCAAGAGCTATATCCGCCAACCCCAGAATAGTTGGTGCCAAGTGAAATTATTCACCAAAGGTATAATTCTTTAATATCCTATAAATGTTTATTCATAAAATCATACGAGTGCTCAAACATATATATTTTGATTGTCAAAATAAAATAAAAATTTTAAAACTTCCGTTGCGTTTGGGTACGAGAAAACAGAGATCCAACAGAAGTGTAGGTGACCAGTGTATAAGGACGAGGTAGGAGAGAGGGCAGAATTGGGGCCAGATATTGTCGGACAGACTGCAGAGTTAGTGATGAAGATTCGGGACAGGATGAGGACCGCTCAGAGCTGACAGAAGAGATATGCAGATCAGCAGCGTACGGATCTTGAATTTGCATTAGGGGATCATGTATTTGTGAAAGTCGCCCCAATGAAGGGTGTGATTAGATTTTGAAAGAAGGGCAAGCTCAGCCCTAGATTCATAGGACCGTTCGAGATCCTAGAGAGAGTTGGGACACTCGCATATAGAGTTGCATTACCACAAAATCTGGCGGGAGTTCATAATGTGTTCCACGTCTCGATGTTGCGGAAGTACTTTTCGAACCCTTTGCTTGTACTGAATTATTAGCCACTTTATCCGACACCAAACATGTCTTTCGAGGAGAGACCCACTCAGATATTGGATAGGCAGGAGAGGAGGCTCCGGAACAAGGTGATCCACATGGTCAAGGTCAAGTGGCTAAATCATTCTGAGGAGAAGGCTACTTGGGAGACTGAGGCCGAGATGAGGAGTCGCTACACGGAGTTATTTGGCAAGTTTTAAATTTTGAGGACGAAATTCTGTTTAAGGGGGGGAGAATTGTAAGGTCTAGGAAGTTCGAACTACGTAACCTGACTGCATGCAATCTAGTGTTTTATTTAAAATACGTTTTATTGATTTTTATGCATTGAATGCATGATTATTGCATGGATTTGTGTTTATTTCATTGATTTTTAAGGTTTCATGCATTAGGGCTTTAAGTTGCATTTCGCGCTCGAACGAGCAACGGAGACCGGGGATGTTCAGGAAAAATATTTTTATTGAATAATTAATTCTAATTAATTAATATGAGTAGTATTTAAGTGATTTTTGAAATTGGGCCTTGGTTGGGTATTTTTACTCGTTGGGTCATATTTTTAACTAGTACGCAAAATTTAGCGAATCGAGGGACTTTTTGAGGGTTCGGGCAATATTTTTGTGAGGCCTAGGGCCGAAGAGGGCGGGGGGTGATCGCCGGTGCCATGAGGTTGCACGGACAATGAGCGGCTCCTAACAGGCTTCTAGGCGGAGGGAACATGAATGAACCGATCTTACACCGGAAAGAGGGGGATTCTGAGACTGTTCAATGTAATGGACTGTACAGTTGAAGAGGGCTTAAAAGAATTGATATGTACTACTCATACCACGAAGGTGCATCTTCTTTTCGGTCGCTCATCACATAAGAACTCCAAAGTTAAGCGTGCTTGACTTGGGGCAATTCTTGGATGGGTGACCTCCTGGCAAGTTTTCTAGGGTGCGTGTGCTGGAAAGACTCGTCTTGATACAGTGAGGATAGTCGTCGAATCTGGGGCGTTACAGTTGGTATCAGAGCCGACCTCTCCTAGTTCGGTGTGGTTCGGGGACGAACCAAGCGGAAGCTGGTGGGCATGTGAGGCCCGGGGCCGAAGAGGGCTGGAGGTGATCGCTGGTGCCATGAGGTTACACGGACAATGAGCACCGGAAGGAGGGGGATTCTGAGACTGTTCAATGTAATGGACTGTACAGTTGAAGAGGGATTAAAAGAATTGATATGTACTACTCATACCACGAAGGTGCATCTTTTTTTCGTTAGCTCATCACATAAGAACTTCAAAGTTAAGCGTGCTTGACTTGGGCAATTCTGGGATGGGTGACCTCCTGGGAAGTTTCCTAGAGTGCGTGTGATTGAGGACATAGGCACGCTGGAAAGACTCGTCTTGGTACAGTGAGGACAGTCGTCGAATCTGAGGCGTTACAATTTTCAAAAACGTACCTAAACGAAATAATTTTTGTGAGTTTTATTGGGCTTGATAGGATTATTTTATTGCTTATTGGGTCCAAACCCTTTTTTTAGCCCTTTATTTTTATTAAGACCCATTAGCACCTTGTATTATTATTTAAAAACCCTCTTTAGCAAACCATAAACCTACCCTAAACCTAGCAGTCATCCCCTACCCTCTCAGCAGCAGCCTTCTCTCATCCTTTCAGCAGCAAGCCGTCGGTCCCCTAGATTTTCAAAGAAAAATCTTCCCCCGTCTCTTTGATGCGCGTTCTACGCATAGATATCCAAGTTTTCGAGCACACAAATGTTAAGGCACGCCATGTATCTCTTTTTCTCATCATTCATGCTATGTATATTATGTTGTGTGTGTGTTTACATGAGAAATTATTTGATTTAACATGTGGTATTCTTTTCGCAAAGTTTTGACTTCAAATATGCATGGTTTGTTTCATAACTCATGTTTTTGTTACCTTGGTGCAAGGAGCTGCCAAGTGAGGGTCCTAGGGGGCTGTTCACATCAAGGAAATAGGTTTCAATGGATTGGAGTCTCGAGTGTTTCACAATTTGAGTGAGGGCCGACCGTTTTCTTGAGTGGCTAGGATTTTTGGTTGGTATGGTGGAAGGAAAGGCAAGGCACGACCAAGGGGGACTGAACCAAGCCATGGTGTGGTTCAAGAGGGTCCAAACTGAGGCCTAGGAGATGTCCTTACATGGCTGGTCTCAGGCTAAGAGGAGATCGAGGGCAACTAGAGTCGGTTATGATATCTTCATGGATAAGGGCGTACAACCTATTCATGGGCCTGTAGGTGCGGGTTGAGGGGTCAAGGAGAGGGCTCCTTGGCTCGGTCTTAGTCCTAGGGTGTCAGGTTGAGGGCTAGACACGTCGTCTTTTAGGCTAGGATCGATAAAACGCGGGTTGGTGCAACTAGGGTTACGACTTGTGAGTGCTGGAAATTTCCAGGGAATTTCATGCATGATTCATAGGTCCTAGTGGTCTTGAACAAGTGGTTTATGGGCTGGTTGGGTAGGTTCAAGTCATGGTTTAAGATGCGTAAATGTTGGTTGAGTTTCGGATTGGTTCGGGTTAAAACCGGGATTCTGGTTCAAGTTTTAAAACAAATCATATAAGTTATGGAACGGGCTCCAGGTTACCTCTAGGAAATGTTGATAATTATGTTTTTAGGTGTATTAAGGAGTTTGGTTGGCTTCGGGTCGAAATTTTGAGGTCCAGGGGTAAAATGGTCAATTAGGGTTTATAGAGGCAAAATGACTGTTTTGTACCCGAGTCGAGTTAGCAGTCCTAGCAGTGCCCTGAACATAAATCTACACATTTTTAATGTATATGCTATCATGAACATGACTTTTTATGTAAAGATGAAAAATACGTTACATGCTTGATTTTAAGAAAAATTTACGTATATGCATGATTTTTATAAAGTGATGAATTTGATGACATGTTTTGAAGGATGGAAGTTGGTTGTGACTGATACGAATACGAAGACAGGTAAGGCCAAGGATTAGTAAATGGATAATACTGTCACTGATGTCCCCGCCGCCTGGTACCACGGTTATACGTAGATGGATCCATCGAATAGAGCTGATACGAAAGTCACAACTAATTAACTGAATTCAAATAAAAAAAGGAACTCGTATATGATGATATGTTGAGATATGTTTTGATACGTTATGCTTTATTACGTTTATGTTTACGTTTTTATGATCATGAAATGTATGTTGATTACCGTACTTTTCACTGTTGCATGTTATGTATATGTACTTGTTATAACGATTTTGGTGTGTTGAGTCTTTAGACCCGCTAGACATGAATGATGTAGGTGAGCATATCGATGAGGAGATTGGAGGCGCCGAAGACTGGGTAGACAGGGCAGGATGTGCGCACGCTAACCCGAGGACCTTATTATTTCCGCACTTCGTGTTTACGAGTGAGGAGAGATTATGGATATTTTCATACTATGTCATTTTTATATGTTGATGGTTATTAGGATTTTTGCGTGTTTGACTTCTGAATCACGATGCTCGAACGTCTTGGGTTTGACGTTTTGGAATATTTTTAACTGAAATATTTTTACTAGTATTGAAATTTCCTTATTTTAAAATGTTTGTTTTACAACAGATATTGCATGCATGCTTGTAAATGTTTATTTTGAAATTATCTTTTTTTTAAAAAAAATTTATTAAACTTTTCAGTATTAGTCGTTTCAGCAACAGTGAAAAGTATTGTAATTAACATACATTTCATTATCTTAAAAACATAAACTTAAACATAGCATGTCAAAGCATAACGTGTCCATAACATATCTCGTCATATCAGCGTATACGTGTTCATTTTCTTTATTTGAATTGAGATCATTTGTTGTGACTTTCGTATAAGCTCTAATCGATGGATCCATCTACGTATAACCGCGGTACCCGGTGGCAGGGACATCAACGACAATTTTACCCATCCACTGAGCCTTGGCCTTTGTTCATGTTCGTGTTCGTGTTCGTGTTCGTGTTCGTCACAACAAAATCCTATCCTTAAAAAATCATGCATATACGTAAATTTCCTTAAAATCACGCATGCAACGTATTTTCGTACTTTCATAAAATTTATGTTGATAATATCATACACATTTTAAACATGCAATTTTCGTGTTCAGAGAGCTGCAAAGACTGCTACTCGACCCACGTGCAAAATGACCATTTGGCTCTTGGAAACCCTAATTGGCTATTTTACCCTTGGAGTTCCCAAGATAAAAAGAAAATTTTTGAATGAGGTAAAAAACTTTTATTGGGATGATCCGTATCTGTTCAAGTATTGTCCAGATCAAATTTTTCAACGTTGCATACCCGACAATGAGGTAAGTAGTGTCATTAAAATTTGTCATTCAGAAGCATGCGGAGGACATTTTTCTTCAAAGAAAACGGCCGCAAAAATCTTGCAGTGTGGATTTTATTGGCCCACTTTATTTAAAGACACCCACGAAATCTGCAAGATCTGTGAAAATTGTCAAAAATTGGGTGCGATTTCAAAAAGAAACATGATGCCTTTGAATCCTATCATTGAAATTGAAATCTTTGATTGTTGGGGAATTGATTTTATGGGACCCTTTCCACCGTCGTTTGGATACTTGTATATTTTAGTTGTAGTTGATTATGTTTCCTAATGGATAGAGACAATTCCATGTCGAACAAATGATCATAAAATCGTCATCAAATTTTTGAAAGAAAATATTTTTAGTAGATTTGGAATTCCTCGAGCCATGATAAGTGATGGGGGAACTCACTTTGTTAATAAACCATTTGCTTCATTAATGAAAAAATATGGTATTACTTACAAAGTAACTACTCCTTATCATCCTCAAACAAATGGGCAAGTTGAATTAGCTAATAGGGAGATAAAGCAAATTTTAGAAAAAACTGTTAACCCAAATAGAAAAGATTGGTCTCTGCGACTTAATGATGCACTTTGGGCATATCGAACAGCTTTTAAAACATCATTGAATATGTCTCCCTATAGGTTGGTTTACGGAAAACATTGTCATTTGCCTGTGGAATTGGAACATAAAGCTTATTGGACGATCAAAACTTTTAATTCAAGCATGGATGATGCCAACAAATTGCGCAAATTGCAACTTAATGAACTTGATGAGCTCTGAAATGGCGCGAATGAGAATTCAATGATTTATAAAGCAAAAATCAAATCATTTCATGATAAAACAATTCTTAGAAAAAATTTTGAGATTGGTAAAAAAGTTTTGCTTTATAATTCTCGACTTCACATATTTCTCAGAAAATTACGATCAAGATGGACAGGCCCATATGTTGTAAAACATGTGTGTTCTTATGGATCTGTGGACATTGAAAATCCTAAAAATTGTGATGTTTTAAAGTAAATGGACAAAAACTTAAACCATTTTTAGAAAATGAAATCTTTCAAGAAGAGTTTATTTCTCTTTCTGATCCTTGATTTTTTTTTGTTGCATTTAATTTTGTTTGTTTTTATTTCAGGTTTCCTTAATCTTTTTATTTTCCTGGTTAAATGGCAGATAGCGGTACTCCATGACTCTCATAGTCGGTTAAATCGGTTTCCCACAATTGCTGATACAAAAATTAAAAAAAAATCATTTTTTTTCTTTTCAAAATGGATGAAATTATCTCAAAAATTTGTAAATATTTTCCCTCTGTTTTTGAAAATGTTCTAAAAAAAGTTTATGCAGGAAGGTGTGAAAGATTGAGATTGCTAATGCAAAAAGGAATTCCAGAAGAAATTCATCTTGTAATAGAAGCTAAGTTCGATTAAGAGGAGAAGTTCCACAGTCATTAATCATTCGGTATATGCCTTGATTAGGAACAAGTACTTGTGCGAAAAAACAAAGGGCCAAAAGTTTAGGGGTTTGTCATCAGTGTGCAAGATGGACTTGTGACCAACGATGCAGATCTTTGGGATATGTTTTCAATAACAGAGAAGATAAAATTGGTTTCATTAAGAATGGGCTGAGTAAGGAGTCTTTATATAACATCTTATTGACTCTTGAGACGCATTCTTGTGGACACGTGCATATTGAACTTCTCCGTTTATGGAAATAATTCCAAGATGAGCGTCATCGTAATAGTCTTGGGAATCTGACTAAAAAAAACCCCTGTTTGCCAATTTATAAAAAAATTGTATGGGAAGCATATCCTCGACTCATAGAAGGCGTTGAAGCCGTTTCTGGACGTAAAACCAGAGGAAAATTGTGAGCCACAATCACACTACTGTTTATATGCATGTGTGTCACTATTGTTTTTACTGTTTATTCAGTTTACAACTGTGACCCATAGTTTTGTCCTGATAACATCTTACCCCTATAAAATCTCTCATCTTTCTTTATATTTTCGCAGACAAAAAAAAGAAGTAAAAACATGGCTGGATCCTCTGCACAAACATTGAAAAATATTTGTGTATTTTGTGGGTCGAGTCTTGGAAAAAATGAAGTGTTTGTGGAAGCAGCGAATAATCTTGGAAAGATATTGGCTGAGAGAAAAATTCACTTGGTATATGGGGGAGGTAATATTGGGTTAATGGGATCTGTTTCAACATCAGCTCATCTTAGAGGTAGTCAGGTTTTGGGTATTATTCCTACAGCTTTAGCAGAAGGAAATATTACATGTGTTACGATTGGGGAGGAATTAAAAGTTTCTTCTATGTATGAAAGAATCACAAAAATGATTGAAAATTCCAATGTTTTTATTGCATTACCAGGTGGTTTTGGTACATTAGAAGAAATTTTTTACACTGTTTCTTGGGCACAACTTAATATCCATAACAAACCTGTGGTCTTGTTGAATATCAATTATTATTATGACAGTTTGTTGACATTTTTTGATAAAGCTGTAGAACAGAATTTCATTTCAGAAAATTAACGACGGTTGCTCATTTCTGCTTCAACTGCCGACCAATTAATTGATAATTTGGAAGATTTTGTTCATAAGCCTGATTCGATGATAACAAAGATCAATTGGTCGAAATCAAGTAGTAAGAAAAGAAAGTTGGATCATTGATTCAAAAGTCGTGGATTGGTTTGCATTTGTTTCAGTTTGTTATCTTCAACAAAATTTCAGGTGATATANTCTCTTTCATTATGTACTCTTTATTAATAGTTATTTTGACATTAGGGACAATGCCATATTCTAATTGGAGGGAGAACAGACTTATAAAAAAAAATATTAAAAAAAATAAAAAAAAATAAAAAATATATATATTTAAAAAAATATATTATTTTAAAATAAAACCATGTTTATTGTTTGTATCTTAGTAATTTTTGCAAAAATATCATACATTACATGTTTGAAAGGTTCAAATTAGAAAATGTATTATTCTATATAAGAATATTTAAATTTTTATTTAAAAAAAGTCAATTTTAATATTCTGATCAATATAAAAATATGATTTATGAAATTTTTTTGAGTGATTAACCATTGTGATAAAATCAGGTATTAAAGTATATGGCCCAAGATTTATCTTATAAGAGTGCCTAAAATTTTAAACTCACACATATTTTGTGAGTGAGTGGAGAGGACTGAGAAAATAGCTTTCGAGCCTTTATTGATCATGAGAGAGGCTATCTATTGTTTAGATCTTGAGTTCTTATTTTGGAAAAAAAATTATATTTCCCAAAGGAAAAAAAAAGAGAAATAAACAAAAAGAAAGATGTTGAAGATCTTTGTAATTTTTAAGTTATAAGCTACGACTCATGTAACTCACATAAAAAAAAAGAAAAAGAAAGAGAGAAATTTATTGTACAAATTAAATAAATATGTGGTCAAGAAGCATAAACTTAGTCTGATTCCATAATGTTATGAAAAAAAATCAGGAAAAAATATATAATAAGAACAACTAGATTTTGAATCAATGGATTTCCTATCTTTTGATTAATCTGGCTCGTTTGTATGTCTGCATTCTGTAAACTATTTTTCTGAGCATTTATCTGTATTCCAACTCTATGAGAGAAATCATTCCCATAAATTGAAACATTTATTAATCTGTGAAGATATGAAGTTGAGACTCTTACTAGGAATTTCTGAAGGCCGTGTACATTTAACTACCTGAAAATAAGCTTTGAATTTATCAGCTCAGATTATTTCATAAATTATAATTATGATGATCTTGATATTACTTTGACAGTTTTTAAATTTAATTTATACACTTAGATAGTTCTGATTACATTTCTATTTAAATTAATCAATATGTTTTGTGTTGCTATTAACGCTGAAATTGCAAGGGACTAGCAATAAGCTGGTTGGGAGGTGTGATAAACATAAAAATTGTACATTAATTAAATGTTTTATAATATAAATTTATAGTTTTTGTTTTATTAAATGTTTAAATATTATATGTTTTATCATAAATTGTAAAAAAAATAAGTTGTTGCATAATTATAAGTTTTTACTATTTTTACAGGTTCGATAAAACAAGAATAACATTAGCGTTGCAAATGGGATTAAGATGATTCTTGGACCTGTAGAAAGTTGATGATAATATCTATAATATTGGTGACAAGTATGAGATAAAAATCTTCTCACAATTAGGATCAAATTAAGCAACAAATAAAGTTATCAAAGTAGTGGCAGTTTTACCATTCTCTAGCATTTTGATCATATCTCTCAAATTACTTGGTCAAATAGTAAAAAAAAAATTCCACAATTCAAACAACTCAGATATCTACATGTTTTGGTTTAGGTGGAAAAGAAAATTTGGATGGGAAGATTTTCAAAAGTGATGTGTATTAAAATATAATTTCTTGGAACACCAATGAAGACTTATGTGTAAAAAATTAATGTTTTATTTGTGGTTGTCTCCCAAATTTGGCTATAAACAGGTGTGCATTGTAATGAATTGAGATATCCCTCATTCTATGAACAAACCTTTGAGCTCATAATATTTCTCTCTATATTTTTTTCTTTATTTCTTCATTTAAATATAATTAGCATGTTAATTTCATATTAAAAGTTTTACACTTTAAATAATGAATAGCTAACTTCCTAAAGTTGAGATGAAAAGGTGAAACTCTTTCATGATAATAAGGTTATTAAAAGGTAATAATCTATGTTTTATATTATTTAATCATTATTTATTGTTTATGTTATATTTATTTTTTTAAGCATTTTTATACCCTACTTATAAGTGGGAGTTTTGATTTATTGTTGCTATATGTTACACTAAATTTTTGGAACCATTTAAATGTTAGTTTGGTATTATCAACCATTTAAAGTGGATGCCTTGATTTATTATATAAATGAATATATCATTATATTAATTTCTTGTTGCCATTTAAATGTTTGTTTTTTTTTTACCAACCATTTAAAATAGGAACCTTGATTTAGTGTTTACAAATATATATATAGCACAATAAATACTTGATAACATTTATAAGTTCTAATATATATTATATACTTATAAGATAATAATATATAACATAATATAAATATGATTATTTAATATATTAGAACCATTTTAATAAGTGGATTTCAATAATGTTCATTAATGTTATCTTTATTAAAATACCAAGAGTGGATTCTCTAATCTCAACTACTTAAATTAAAATTTGAACATTTAAAATTATCAATTAAAAATTAAAACAATTAAAAGAAAAACAAAACAAAACAAAGAGACATTGTAGTGGACTTGTAATTACCTTAGCTTCCCTATAGATATGATATTTGGACTCACCGAATTATACTACTTGTGGACAACCTGCTCTTGGGAGTGCAACAATCAAAGTCGCAACATAAAACTAAAATTTTCTCATGAAAAACATACAAACCAACTTATATTGATGTGAATGATGAGAAAAACGAGATATAGGCATGCCTACACGCTCAAAAACTTGGAGATATTCACAAAGAACGTGCACCAGAGAGGCGGGGAAGGACTTCTTTGAAAAACCATGAAGAATTTCGAAGGTTGCTTCTGGTATTATTCGAAAATGCTATTGGAGGAATGAGGAAGGGGGCGGCCGAAGGTGAGTGGGATTAGGTTAGGGTTTGGGTGTAGGGTTTAATTAAAATATTAAGTGCTAATGGGCATTAGATTAAAATAATTAGGAGGAGTAGGAGTTTAGGCCCAAAATATTTTAAAATAGGCCCATAAGCCCATTAACACACTCGTAAAAATAATTCATTTAGGTAAGTTTTAGAAAATGATGCTCGAACCCTCAAGAAGTCCCCTAACTCGCTAAGATTTGCGTACCGGTTTAAAATATGACCCAGCGAGTAAAATACCCCACAAGGCCCATTTTAGAAAATCTCACTTAATTACACCATATATTAAATAATTAAAAATAATTATTTAATAAAAATATTTTTCCTTAATTATCCCCGGTCTCTGTTCCTCGTTCGAGTGCGAAAAATTACTAAAAGCCCGCATGCATGAAACTTTAATAAACCATGCAATAAAACACATATATATGCAATAATCATGCATTAAAATAATTAAACACATATTTTAGTAAAACCCTATATTGTATGTAGTCAAGTTACGTAGCTCGAATTTTCTAGACCTTACAATTGTCTATGTGTTTTGTTCGAGAGTGTTGAACAAAATTCTTTGAAATTTCTATAACACTGGAGTTGTCACAATATGTAATGACCCGGATACTTATTTTCAATTAAGTATTAATTAAGAGATGATTAAAGGGTTGCTAATTAAACATTATTAAGGAATAGATAATTTGGGATCAATCTGTTGGGTTCCATCGAATTTAAAATGGACAACTCAACCTACTTCAGATTTCATTATCCCGATAAATCCAACTAGACGAATAAGATTTTGACACGTGGTAGATAAGTTTGATTCGGATTTTCGGAAATAGTCCTGATGCAACCTATAAATGGAAGCTGAATTCTTTAATTTCCTACACCGCTTCCTTCAGAGAGAGTTTTAACCACATACCATAGGTTTTCTAGCTAGTTGCTAGCGTACTTTGGTGTCGGGAAGTTTCGGAGCTACTATCGACTACAGGGGGTTCGGTGAACTGGGATTGAGACATCATCAGTGGGATGACGATGAACGCAGGTATAATCCTAAATCCTTTAGAAAGAACTTTGAAGCATGTTTGATAATTCAGGATCTTATTTGATAGTGATTACATATTGTTGGTATTGTGTCGGTTTAGAGCTTTTTTCAGATTGTTTTAGTGAGGTACGTGATGTACTGACTGAGATATCCAAGCGTAGTATACACACTCATATGATGCATATTTATCTGTTGCATGATACATGTTTTACTGGTTTGGCATATTATGCATGACATATCATGTTGAGCTTGATATTTTTTGAGATATACCTCGTTTGTTGGGGCCGCTCAGCCCTATTCTGTATTGTGGATGATGGGACATCAAGAGCTACAGTGTTCAACGGGGGACTCGCGGGCTCTGATGACATGGACATTGTATGCCACGTCTTGATGATGAGTGTGAGAGCCGAAACATGCCTAGGGCAGATCAGAGACTATACACTCAAGTGCCTCTAGACTGAGCATGAGATTCTTGACTTGATCCTTAATATCCGATCATATTGCATTTCGCATGCGTCATATC
This sequence comes from Primulina huaijiensis, assembly GCF_012295235.1. NCBI lineage: Eukaryota > Viridiplantae > Streptophyta > Magnoliopsida > Lamiales > Gesneriaceae > Primulina > Primulina huaijiensis. Next base: position 13,250,789 of record NC_133313.1, read on the forward strand.
GTTTTTTATACTCGTACATTCTCATATTGGGCGATTGTCGCTCACGTCCTAGTTTTCATCTTGGACACCCCATTCCACGGGGCAGTAGCTAGAGTTGTTGCCACTTAGGTTAAATTGTTCGGACGGCCAGGGCAGTAGCTAGAGTTGTCGGGTTTTCGGTGGTGATCAAGTGTAGTTTTTATGTGGTTTATCGTTTTCTTGTTCAAAATTATGTTTTCGATATGGTTGTATTAATGTTTAAGACTGTTTTGTTGTTATTGTTATGTTTTCGTTTGGGTTGTACGATGATTAAGTTATTTGGTTTCCGATGTTTAGTTGTTGTTATTAAGTTTAATGTTGCATGTTTATTAGTTTGTTTAGTAGTGGCTCGGGTAAAGGCGCTACATTTGGTGGTATCAGAGCATGCAAAGATTTTTGGAACATTAGTAATTCTATTTCGAGGTTTTGAAGGTTGATTTTGGTTTCCTTTCTTATTTCAGGAGGTGGAAGCAAGCAGTCACGGAAGTGTTGGACATGGTCGTTATGGAGACGATGAGGCTGGTCGAGATCATCGTCATAGAGTTCGTGACAGAAGGCTCCACCGAGATCATGATGAAAGGAGACGTAGGAACCACGTTAAAATTATGGATTTCATGAAGATTGGACCTCCACCATTGTCTGGAGATGAGAATGCCGATGTTGCTGAAGCTTGGGTCGATATCATGAAGTAGAGTTTTCAAATGTTGCACTATGACGAGGATGCAAAGATGGAGGTAGCCGATTTCATGATCACAGGAAAAGTTCGGAAATGGTGGAAACCTGTTTCCGCCATTCTAGTTCAGCAGCATGGACAGATCCATTGGGAACATTTCCGTCAATCCTTCATCAATCATCACTTTCCGCCAGCTCTTCGTCAAGCGAAAGAGATGGAACTATTAATCATTAAGCAAAGAGATTCGAGCATTGAGGACTACCAAAAGCGTTTTACGGATCTGTTGACGCTCTTCACATCATTGAGAATTCTGCAGCAAAATATTCTCACTTTTAGAATGGTTTGAACCAGGAGATTTTTTATCAGGTTTCTGTCTGTGACGATCCTACTTCATACGAAGGATTAGTGAATCGTTGTCGTCAAGCCGGGATCAGTATTGCTAGGAAGAAGGCTATGCAAGCTAGCCAAAGTTCTAGTTCGTTGGGACCGAGGGGTCGGTCTTTCAAGAAGTCTGTATCTTCTTCTTCTTCCGGTTCTGGAGGGGTGCGCAGCTTTGGTTGGAAAAAGCTGCAATGTGGCCAATGCGGAGGCAATCACCAAACGGAGAATTGTCGAAGAGTGACAGTTACTTGTTTCAATTGTGATGGTTTTGGTCACATGAAGAGGGATTGCCCTAACTTGGAGCATTAAAGTGGAGGCAGAGGTTCTATGGTAGGGTCTTACAGTGGAAAACAGTCTGAGACCACTGTGCAACATAAAAGTTTTCATGCTCAAGGTTCTCGTCGTTGAGGATATCACAAGGATCTCAGCAACGACCACGAGTTCAGGGGCAAGTGTTTGCCCTAAACCAAGAGCAATCCGAGGAGCAAAGCGAGAGAGTCATTGTGAAACGTCTGCTATTCGTTTTGCTTAAAAAGTACTAAAATTTTTTTAAAAAAATAATATCTCACATATTTCGGTCGAATACACACATGCAAATATAAAATAATTTTGACACCATTTTAAAAATAAAGCATACAACTAATATTTTAAAAATCAAGGAAATAGTTTAAACATAAAACCAAACCTAAAAAGCAATAATTTGAAAAGTATAGCCCGTACTATCACCTCTCAAAAACCTCTCAAAAACATAAATAAAAAGTCGTAAAATCTTTTAACATAAATGCTAAACGTAAATCATAAATGCGGAAAAATAGAATCGCTGGTCCTCGGGTCATGTGCACCTTCAATCCAGTCAGGTCAACCATCAAGACCTCCATTAACATTATTATCATAATCATCTGCATCAACCACACTTAGTGAGTCTAAAGACTCAACACACTATAATCTTGATAACAACATAATACGTATACAGATCACATACAACAAGGAAAAATACTTGTACTTAAAATAACATTTGCATTAACTTTAAACATAAACATTTTCATAAACTTTTCCATATCAACATATTCATATTCATCATAAACATATCATATCCATATTCGTGTTCGTTGAATTTAGATCGTGATTGTGACTCGTATTCGTATTTGTATTGGGCGATGGATCCATCTACATATAACTAAAGTACTGGGCGGGGGAGGTGGAGACATCAGTGACACTCTCAACCATCAACTGAGCCTTGGCCAACGTATTAACATATCATCGTATTCGTATCAATGGAAACACGATCGTCGGGCTCTCATTGGGACCTTCACCTTCACGATATCTCTAACATATCTTCGTATTAGTCACAATCCCTTCACATCTTTCAACATTTCGTATTTTAATCACTTAATAAAAACATGCATATAATATCGTTTTTCTTTTAAACCAAGCATGCAACATATCTTTTAAATATCTATATTAAATCATAAAAATTCATAACATATAAAAATCATATTTTAACATATAAAAGTTAATAAACATCCATAATAATTGAAAATAATCATATTTGCATATAAAGCAATATTCAGGGCACTGCCATGACGTTTACTGATTTTCGGGTGTAAAATTATCGTTTTATCCCTAGACGTAAAATTTCACGTTTTTGACTCTTTCTTAATTTCATTGACTCTAACATGTCCCAAATAATTATTTAAGCTTACATGAATTTTATGATATTTTTATTTAGCTTAAATCAAGGATTTTTAAAATTAATCTTTAAATATAGCGTATTAGTGCGTTTTAATTACAAATTAAACCAAACCTTAATATAAAATTCTGAAATTAAAAACTTAGACTTTTAATAATTATTTGAGCTTAAATATAATTTTTCATAATTTTATTAAGCTTAAATCTAGGCGTTTCAATTAATTCTTTAATTAACGTTTCATTAGGCGATTAAATCCCGAATAAATCCAGAACTCATTATTTTGATCCCGAATTTTAAACATAACATTTTTATTACCTAAACTACCCTTGTGAGCCATGAACCACACCCGTGGACCCATGGTTTCAATTTTAGTCTTTAAAATCTCGAAATTGACACATAATCGAACACACCTAGCCATCTGGCAAAATACTCGAGCCATGGTCGAGCCACCTCGAGCCAAACCTGAGACAACCCACATAGACACCTTATTGACAAACCCTGACCCATAGAACCTAGCCCTAGCTCGCTCAAACCCTGAAGAAACTGTCCCAATTGCATACATGTCTGCGTGTGATGTGTTCTAGTTGTACTAGGACTCCTAGCTAGCCTAGGGCTCTTCCAGCCGTGCCACCACCAAACCACCATGACCTTAACCGACCCTGGACCACGCACAGACCCAGCCTAGACCAATCAAAGCCTTGGAACTCAAGCAACGAGCCACTGAACCAAGTGGCAGCAGCCTGCACTGCTTGTTTCCCTCATGTTATCCCAATTCCTCTCGAGCCAGCGGCCACCCAAGCCGCACCAGCCCCTGACCTGACCCTTTTAGGAACCCTCTTGGACCCTTAGAACCTAAGGACTCGACCCCATCCCTCAAACTCGAAGCCACAACATAAGCTGCAGAAACACAGCCGAGAAGACCCACTTGACAATGACTCTTGTTTTCTTGCTTAGCCGCCTAACCAATGAGCCAGCCCTTGAACTAGCCCCTCATGCACCCTCCTATAACCCTAAAGAGTTGACCTAGCCCAGCCTGGAGCCCCCTGGCCGAGCCTCTTCTTCCCTGAACCAGCTGCAAATCTGTGCTACTCCTTGAAGCTCACGGGTGCTAGGACTCCTTCCCAGCCTTGGTGTTAGAGTCCTAGCATGTCTATGACTCTTTCCCTGACCCAAGCACAACCCTAGCTTAGCCTTGGTCCGGCCAAACCAAGCCATGCATCGAGTCCTACGCTTAACCGATCACCTAAGCCATCAATCACATGTTTCGGTTCCAGCTTTTGTCCCTTTGAGTTTGCAGCATTTTGTGTGTGTTATTTGGACTCTAAACTCATGAAAAACATCCTTGATCAAGGCTCTAGTCATGGGAGCCCCTTAACAACATAATATACATATTTTTTGATGAAAGAACAAGCCTTAAACATCACATATGATACAAAAACGAATTTATTTCATGATGCACTTGTTTTTCAAGCAAAACAAAAATAAATAAATACTATGGTGTGATAGATGATTAAAGGAAATAATATGGAGTGCCTTTGCGTTATTAACGCACGATTAAATGTTGACGAATCGAAGAACGATGTCTTGAATAACCCTTGAAAACCTTGAAGAACTTTGATGCTTTTCCGTTGATAAAATATGTGTGTGTCGTGACTTGTGTTGGGAGAGAGTTTGGAGTGTTTGGGGGAAAGTGGGCGTGTGATTGTGAGGTTATGTGGTTGGATTTTGGGTTTAAATAATTAATTAAAATACTAACTATAGCTTAGGCCCATTAACAAAGTTAATTAAGCCCACTAAGTCCATTAGTGTTTAATTAAAATATTTTGTTTAATAAAGTTTGCAACTTTATTAGCCGGATTGCCAAACATTCGTATTTTTTTTTTTAAAATCTAACACTGATAAAAATTACGTCCCGGCTTATAAAATCACCTCAAAACTCCTTATTTTCAAAAATAATAAAAAGCATCACCCTTAATTTAAATAATCAAAACAATTATTTAATAAAAACATTTTTTATTTTTCAGTCATCGGTCTCCATTCCTCGATCGCAACTCGAATAACCTTTAAAAATACATTTTAATGCAATCATGTAGAAAATATATTTTAAATCTGTCAACATGCACAACATAATTAATTCATGCAATTAAAACAATTAATTGAAATACTCAAGGAATTTAATAACTTGTATGCATGTGATTCGCGTGAATCTTCAAATTTTCGGAGCGTTACAATCTTCTCCCCTTAAATTGAATTTCGTCCCAGAAATTCGCTTATCTTTAATAATCAAAAGTTTAGACTTCGTTCTAGTATCCCAAAAATTCATGCTTCCGCTGCCCTACTCTGATAAAACTTAAGTTCTAGAATGTCTTTATGTCTCCTTGATCCCAATTAAATTTACTTTCTAAATCTTCGTTTGCGAATCGCAATTTAAAATGACATGATGACTTAGTGCTATGTTATTATAAACTCGAATTTCAACTTTTCTTACAACCCCCAATATTAAAAGATGGATGACCATACTTATCGTATATTACTTTCTTATTTTATACCCAAAATGCTCATCAACTTATCATATTTCAACATTAAAATCCCAAACGCATCCACTAACGCTTAGATTTTCAAGCCTAATATCGTTTTTTTCTACAAAAACTCTTGATTAAAATTCCTTATAACCTTATAACCCAAATATCCCAAGGTTCTAAATATTATTACAAATCTAAATCATCGAAAATTCTTATCATTTAACTCATTCAATTCTCACTTATTACTAAACTAGTCCCTAAATTCCTTAAAATTGCAAATTAATTCTTAACTTCCTAAAAAATTATCCAATTGGTACTTAATTTTGAAAATCCTACAATTAACCTATAAGTTCTTGGCATTCTTAATTCCCTTCTACGGGTTTCTTATAACATAATTTTCGATAATTTTAAACTTATTTACCCAAAAATCAATTTCCATAACCAATAATAGCCTTCCATCGAACCTAACATCCCATATTATACATTTTCTTACTTCTAATGACCATCGCGGTCTTCGAATCATTATTCCTTATGTCAATTTCCCAAAATTAATTCAACTAGCAACCACGAGTCATCAGTATTTTCTTAGAAAAATCTACGTGTCCCAAAAAACGTTCATAATATTCACGATTAACTCATGACCCAAAAAGTAGAATGTCAATACTAAAACCCAAAAATCAACATAATCCAATTCCACCACAAAGCGAACATGTGTTGAAATCATATAATAATCATTTCATATAATATCATGTATAAAAATTCTAAAGCATATAAATCATAGATCTTCATAGTGCTATTAAACATGTGACATAAACATATAATTCACGTAGTCATGCAGGTATCATCATATAAATCATATAAAGCATTTAAACTTACAAATTTGAGGCTTGACGACCGAGCTTCACGGCACTGATGGTGGTACAACCTTTTACAGAACCATTGCTCTGATACCAATTGAAATGTTCACTACTCGTTTTGCTTTAAACGTACTAGAAATTAATTTTTTTTAAACCTCTCACATATTTCGGCCGAATAAACACGTGAAAATATAAAATATTTTTGAAACCAATTTTAAAAATAAACACCAAATAATATTTTAAAAATAATGAAATATTTTTAACATAAAACCAAACCTAAAAAGAAATAATTTGAAAAGTATAGCCCATACTATCACCTCTCAAAAACCTATCAAAAACATAAATAAAAAGTCGTAAAATCTTTTAACATAAATCCTAAACGTAAATCATAATTGCGGAAAAATAGAAGCGCTGGTCCTCGGGTCATGTGCACCTTCAGTCCAGTCAGGTCACCCATCAAGACCTCCATTAACATTATTATCATAATCACCTGCATCAACCACACCTAGTGAGTCTAAAGACTCAACACATCATAATCTTGATAACAACATAATACGTATACAGATCACATACAACAGAGAAAAACACTTGAACTTAAAATAACATTTGAATAAACTTTAAACATAAACATTTCCATATCAACTTATTCATATTCATCATAAACATTCATCATAAACATATTCATATTCGTGTTCGTGTTCATTGAATTCAGATCGTGACTGTGACACGTATTCGTATTCGTATTGAGATGGATCCATCTACATATAACCACAGTACTGTGCGGCGGGGACATCAGCGACACTCTCATATGTGAACTGAGCCTTGGCCAACGTATAAATATATCATCATATTCGTATCAATGGAAACACGATCGTCGGGCTCCCACTAGGACCTTCTTCCTCACGATGTCTCCAACATATCATCGCATTAGTCACAATCTCTTCACATCCTTCAACATTTCGTATTTTCATAACCTAATAAAAACATGCATATAATATCGTTTTTCTTTTAAACCAAGCATACAACATATCTTTTAAATGTCCATATTAAATCATAAAAATCCATAAACATTTAAAAATCATATTTTAATGTATAAAAGTTAATAAACATCCATAATCATTGAAAATAATCATATTAGCATATAAAACAGCATTCAGGTCACTGCCATGACGTTTACTAATTTTCAGGTCTCAAATTACCGTTTTAATCCTAGACATAAAATTTCACGTTTTTGACTTTTTATTCCATTGACTCTAACATGTCCCAAATAATTATTTAAGCTTACATGAATTTTCTCATATTTTTAGTTTTCTTAAATCGAGGACTTTTAAAATTAATCTTTAAATATAGCGTATTGGTGCGTTTTAATCACGAATTAAACTAAACATTAATATAAAATTCTCAAATTAAAAAATTAGATTTTTAATAATTATTTGAGCTTAAATATAATTTTTCATAATTTTATTAAGTTTAAATCTTGGCGTTTAAATTAATTATTTAAATAAAATTTCGTGGGACGTTTAAATCCAAAATATATCCAAAACTCATTATTTTGATCACGAATTTTAAACATAACATTTTTATTACCTAAAATACCCTTGTGAGCCATAAACCACACCCGTGTACCCATGGTTCCAATTTTAGTCTTTAAAATCTTGAAATTGAAACATAATCGAATACACCAAGCCATCTTGCAAAATACTCGAGCCATGGTCGAGCCACCTCACGCCAAACCCAAGCCAACCCACTTAGTCACCCTACTGACCAATCCTGACCCATAGAACCTAGCCCTAGATCGCTCAAACCCTGCTGGAAACTGACCCAATTCAATACATGTGTGCGTGTGAGGTGTTCTAGTTGTACTAGGACTCCTAGCTAGCCTAGGGCTTTTCCAGCAAAGCCACCACCGAACCACAATAACCATGACCGACCTTGGACCACGCCCATACCCAGCCCAGACCAGCCCAAGCCTTGGAACCCATGCAGCGAACCATTGGACCAAGTGGCAGCAGCCTGCACGCCTTGCTTCCCTCATGTTCTCTCGTTTCCTCTCGAGCCAGCGGCCACCCAAGCCGCACCAAACTATGCCCTGACCATTTAAGGAACCTTTCTAGACCCTTAGAACCTAAGGACTCGACCCCAGCCCCTAAACTCGAAGCCACAACATAAGCTGAAGAAACACAGCCGAGAAGACCCACTTGACAAGGACTCTTGTTTTCTTGCTTAGCCGCCTAACCAACGAGCCAGCCCTTCAACCAGCCCCTCAGGCACCCTTCTAAGACCCTAAAAAGTCGACCTAGCACAGTTCAAAGCCCCTTGGCCGAGCCTCTTCTTCCCTGCACCAGCTGCAAACTTGCGCTACTCCTTGAAGCTCACGGGTTGGAGTCCTAGCTTGCTAGGATTCCTTCCCAGCCCTGGTGTTCGAGTCCTAGCGTGGCTAGGACTCTTTCACTAACCTAAGCACGACCCTAGCTTAGCCTTGGTCCAGCCAAACCAAGCCATGCATCGAGTCCTCCCCTTAACCTATCACCTAAGCCATCAATCACATGTTTCGGTTCTAGCTTTTGTCCCTTCGAGTTAGCATCATTTTGTGTGTGTTAGTAGGACTCTAAACTCGTGAAAAACATCCTTGATCAATGCTCTAGTCATGACAGCCCCTTAACAACATAATATACATATTTTTGGATGGAAGCACAAGCCTTAAACGTCACATATGATACAAAAACTAATTTATTTCATGATGCACTTGTTTTTCATGCAAAATACAATTAAATAAATACTATGGTGTGATGGATTATTAAAGGAAAGAATATGGCGTGCCTTTTTGTTATTAACGCACGACTAAATGTTGACGAATCAAAGAACGATAACTTGAAGAACCCTTGAAAGCCTTGAAAAACTTTGATGCTTTTCCCTTGATAAAATATGTATGTGCCGAGACTTGTTTTGGGAGAGAGTTTGGAGTGTTTGGGGGAAAGTGGGCGTGTGAATGTGAGGTTATGGGGTGGGATTTTTGGTTTAAATAATTAATTAAAATACAGACCATAGCTTAGGCCCATTAACAAAGTTAATTAGGCCCACTTAGCCCATTAGTGTTTAATTAAAATATTTTGTTTAATAAAGTTGGTGACTTTATTAGCCGGGTTGCCAAAACGTTCGTATTTTTGTTGAAAATCCAACACCGATTAAAATTACGTTACGGCGTATAAAATCACCTCAAAACTCCTTATTTTCAAAAATAAAAAAAAGCATCACCCTTAATTCAAATAATCAAAACAATTATTTAATGAAAACATTTTCTATTTTCCAGCCCTCGGTCTTCGTTCCACGATCGCAACTCGAGTAACTTTTAAAAATACATTTTAATGCAACCATGTAGAAAGATATATTTTAAAAATTTCAACATGCACAGCATAATTAATTCATGCAATTTAAACAATTAATTGAAATGCACAACGAATTTAATAACGTATATGCATGTGGTTCGCGTGGACTTTCAAATTTTCGGGGCGTTACACATTGCAGGTAATTTTGTTTTATGTGGTATCCCTGCATATGTATTAATTGACCCTGGGGCATCGCATTCATTCATAGCATCAATGTTTGTTAAGAAGCATAAACTATCCTACGTTTCATTAGATGTTTTGATGTCGGTGTCTACACCCATGGGACAAGAGGTTTTAGCTAAGTGACTTGTAGTATAATGTTTGTTCGAGTTTGAGGGAAAATACTTGTCTGCCAATTTGATGATATTGGCTATGGAAGATTTGATTGTATTATGGCAATCGACCTACTGACTAAGTATAGAGCGATCGTAGATTGTTATCAACGTCTCGGTCAGTTTCGTCCAGAAGGAGACGAGAATTGGTTCTTATTCTATGAGGGAGCTCGACCTCCAATGCCAGTAGTGTCTGCTGTAAAGGCACAACAGGCTTTAGCGAAAGGAGGAGATGGATACCTCATTTATGTTGTGGACGTATTGAAAGATGTAATCGACGTGAAGAAAATTCCGTGTGTCGATGAATTTCCTGATGTTTTCCCCGATGAAATTCTTGGATTTCCTTCGGAGAGGGAAGTGGAAGCGGAGGTAGAACTAGTACCAGGAACCGCACCTATCTCTAGAGCGCTTTATAGATTGATACCAACGGAGATGAAAGAGTTGAATCAATAGTTACGAGATCTTCTTGACAAGGGGTACATTAGACCAAATGTGTCTCTTTGGGGAGCACCAGTGTTGTTCGTTAAAAAGAAAGATGGGTCTATGCGGCTTTACATAGATTATCGACAGTTGAACCGAATAACAGTCAAGAATAAATATCCGTTACCACGAATCGATGATTTGTTTGATCAAATGCAAGGGACTTCAGTGTACTCGAAGATCGATTTACGGTTTGGATATCATCAACTTCGAGTTCATCAACATGATATCCCTAAGACTGCATATTGAACAAGGTATGAGCATTATGAGTTTCTAGTGATGCGTTTGGTTTGACGAATGCTCCAGCAGTATTTATGGATTTGATGAACCGAGTATTCCAGGAGTATCTTGACAAGTTTGTCATTGTCTTTATTGATGATATACTGGTATACTCTCGCAACCTTAAAGAGCATGCACAACATTTAAGGATTGTGTTGCTAACCTTAAGGAATCACCAACTATATGCTAAGTTGAAAAAATGCGAGTTTTTTCTCGACAGAGTTGTCTTCTTGGGAAATGGTATATCCAAATATGGGATTTCAGTGGATCTTAGCAAGATCGAAGAATTGTTGAGTTGGGCACGACCGGAATCAGCTCAAGAGATAAGAAGTTTTCTAGGTTTGGCAGGTTATTACTGAAGATTCGTCTTGAGATTTTCTTAGATTGCCAAAACATTGTCACAGCTGACGTGTAAGAATGTGCAGTTCTAATGGAAACGTGATTGTTAAAATATTTTCAATGAATTGCGTCAACATTTGACAAATGCACTAGTTTTAGCTCGGTCATCTGGATCAGGAGGGTACATTGTGTAAACTAATGCATCACTTCAAGGACTTGGGTGTGTTTTAACCCAAAATGGTCATGTGATTGCATATGCATCCAGACAGTTGAAGAAGCATGAAGAGAATTATCCAGTTCATGATATGGAATTGGTAGCGATTGTGTTTGTTTTGAAAATCTGGTGACATTATCTCTACGGAGAGAGATTTTAGATTTTTACGGATCACAAAAGCTTGAAGTATATCTTCACTCAAGCAGAGTTGAATATGCGCCAAAGAAGATGGATGGATTTGTTAAAGGATTATAATTGTGAAATCAAGTATCATCCATGATTAGCGAATCTTACAGCTGATGCTCTTAGTCGCAAGGTGAGATTATCTGCACTTCAGACAAGTTTCATTTCAAGTGTAATCCAAGATTGTTGTTTTCTGGGATTTCACTTCCGTCATACGAAAAAAATGGAACACATTCGAGCAACGAGCATTTTATCTGAACCGACGTATCCCAAAATCAAAGAATCTCAGTTTTCTGATCCGAAGGTGGAAAAGTTAGCAAGGTTAGCTCTCGGAGACAACACGTCTGGCTTTGCGTTCCAAACAGATAGAACTTTGTGTCTGTTGGGAAGAATCGTAGTTCCAAAAGATTCTGAATTATGATAAGAGATTTTATCTCAAACACATAGGAGAATTGAGTATCTACCCTGGAAGCATGAAAATGTATAAGGATTTAAAAACCAAGTTTTGGTGGAGAGTTATTAAGAAAAGTGTTTACTAGTTTATAGCCAAGTGTTTGGTTTGTCAGCAAGTGAAAGCTGAACATCTACGACCAAGAGGATTACTTTAGAATCTTCCTATCCTTGATTGGAAATAGGAGCATGTGACGATGAATTTTGTCACGCACTTGCCGTTATCATCTAAGAATGGTGATGTCATTTGGGTTGTTGTAGATCGACTGACTAAGTCAGCACATTTCATTCCGTATAGTTGGGAATATTTTTTCGATCGCACGGCAAGACTATACATCAAAGGAAATGTTAATATAATGGTTTGCAAACAAGTATAGTCAGTGACAAAGATCCACGCTTTAACTCAAGGTTCTGGGGAAGTTTTCAAAAAGCGTTGGGATCGACATTGAGTCTGAGTACTGCCTATCATCCAGAGACCGATGGTCAGTCTGAGAGGACTATTCAGACAATCGAGGACATGTTGCGTGCTTGTGCTTTGGATTTTGGACCAGCATGGCATGATCATCTTTCGCTTGTGGAGTTTGCATATAACAATAGCTACCACAGCAGCATTGGTATAGCTCCGTTCGAAGCATTGTATGGTAGATGTTGTCGTAGTCCATTGTTTTGGGACAAAGTAGGAGAACGACAAGTGCAAGGATCTGAATTAGTGCAACGAGTGATTGACGTTGTGGAATTGATCAAGAATGGAATTAAAACTATACAAGATCGTCAATCGAGTTACGAAAATACCAAGCGTAGACCTTTACAGTTTCAGTCAGGGGAAAAAGTTTTCCTTAAAGTTTTACCATTCCGCAGAGCGATGAGATTTGGACTCAAGGGAAAATTAGCCTCAAGATTCATTGGACCTTTCGAGATCTTGGAATGTGTTGGAAATTTGGCATATCGATTGGCTTTACCGCCGTATATGTCCAGCATTCATAATGTTTTTCATATATCGTTGCTATGACGGTATGTAGTAGATGAATCGCACGTTTTTGGTCCGACAGAAGTTCAGCTTGAAGAAGACTTGAATTATGTCAAGCAGCCGCTCATAATCATGGGCAGGAAAGAGAAGAAGCTCAGAAACAAGACCATTCTACTTGTTCTATTGCAATGGCAACGCCGAGGTACTGCAGAAGCGACTTGGGAACTAGAGAGTCTTATGCGCTCAGAGCATCCACATTTGTTTGAGTTCCATCTTTGAAATCATTTGTTGTATCGTATTAAGTTATATTTTACTTCAGTTCTGATTTGATCACGAAATCTTTGTAAGGAGGGGAGGATGTATTGACCCGAATCCTTATTTTGAATGAAGTATTAATTAAGAGATGATTAAAGGGTTGCTAATTAAATATTATTAAGAAATTGATCATTCGGGATCAATTTGTTGGGTTCCACCAAATTTAAAATGGACAACCCAACCTACTTCAGATTTCATTATCCCGAAAAATCCAACTAGACAAATGAGATTCTGACACGTGGTAGATAAGATTGATTTGGATTTTTTGAGATAGTCCGGATGCAGCCTATAAATGGAAGCTGAATTCTTTTGTTTCCTACACCGCTTCCTTCAGAGAGAGTTCTAGCCGTATACCTTAGGTTTTCTAGCCAGATTCTAGGGCACTTTGGTGTCGGGAAGTTTCGGAGCTAGTGTCAACTCAAGGAGGTCAGTGAACTGGGATCGAGATATCATCAGCGGGCTAACGACGAACGCAGGTATAATCCTAATGCCTTTAATAAGAACTTTGAAGCATGTTTGGTAATTCGGGATCTAATTTGATAGTGATTTCATATTGTTGGTATTGTCTAGGTTCATAGCTTTCTGTCAGATTGTTTTAGTGAGGTACGTGATGTACTGACTGAGATATTCAAGTGTATTATACTCACTTATATGTTGCATATTTATTTGTTGCATGATACATGTTTTATTTCTTTGGCATATTATGCATGACATATCATGTTGAGCCTGATATCTTTCGAGATATACCTCGTTTGTTGGGGCCGCTTATCCCTATTCTGTATTGTGGAGAAGAGGACATCGAGAGCTACAGTGTCCGATGGGACCCGCGGGCTCTGATGACCAGGACATTGTATGTCCACGTCTTGATGATGAATGTGGGAGCCAAAACATGCCTAGGGAAGATCCGAAACTACACACTCAGGCGCCTCTAGACTGAGCATTAGATTATTTACTTGATCCTTGATATCCGATCATATTGCATTTCGTATGCATCATATTGCTACTACTTAAATTATAATTCACCCAAGTGTAGGTTGTCTGCAAGTAATATATTTCGTAAGTACGAGATCGATCCACAGAGAGGTTATTTTAAGTTTAAATTTATTAATTTATAGATTACCAAATGCAAGAACGAAGTTTACAAATTATAAATTTTGTCAAGGCTCGAGGATTTATTCTTGGTTTGTGCAATATTGTTTAACTAAAAGTAAAACAAAGGAAACCACCATAAATAATGGTTCCAAGAAAATAAAAAATATTTAAACACACACCTAATATAATATAGTTCCCACTATAGAAAATACCGAATTCACCGATATTTTATATATGGTACCTATGATTATATATATAACTATATAAATATATAACTGCATAAAATAAATGTTAAATTAAATCATTATATTTCATTTAGAACAACCGGCAGAGCCACGCTATTGCCTAAATGAAATATATGATTTAATAAGTTAGTTGCGGGAAAGTAAAAGTTAGTTGCGATAAAGTAAAAGTTAGATACGGAAAGTAAAAGTTAGTTGCAATAAAGTAAATGTTAGATGCGGAAAGTAAAAGTTAGTTGCGATAAAGTAAATGTTAGATGCAGAAAGTAAAAGTTAGTTGCGATAAAGTAAATGTTAGACTGTTAGATATCATAATATTTCATTTAGAACAACCGGCAGAGACACGCTATCGTCTAAATTAAACATATGATATAATTATATATATATATATATATATATGTATAATATAACAAAAATAATTGATAAAATATTTATTGTATCAAAATTAAACAACAAATCAAGATAACCACTTAAATGGTATCAAGCATTTGATGTAAATTGATAACAACAAATAATTCATTTTTATACCTACAATAAAAAGAAATTAGCAAAATGAAAAGAAAAAAAGAAAGAATATACAAAATATAAACAATCTTACTTCACCAAGAAGTCATCCTCTTCACCTTGACATAACAGATTTAGCTTTCCATGAACTTGCTTTTGATCAACACTAAAAACATCACTCATAATTTGGAAAATGAAAAATATATTGGAACTTAGAACTTTTATACACACGCACACTATATTTTACAATGAGATAGAATGATTCTGAAACTAGCACAAGGCCTCTATTTATAGGCCAAATGAGAGAAAGAGTCAAAAATTCTATTAATGCAATGTAGTTGTAATAGTAGTCTTTGTATCCTCCAACTTCAATTCAATGCCCCTTCTTTCAATGCTTTGTTCCATGACTTTAATCACCGATTTTGACTCAGCTCAAAACAGCAAACATGTGGGGAATTGTCTGTAGATGAATTTGGCTACTTGGTTCACTTCATTTGGTTAAATATTGAAATAGTTATGATTTTTTTACTATATGCTGGTCATGGTGAAAGTAAATTTGTCATCCTTTTGATATTTTCACAATTTGATCATCTTAACCAACTTTTTAGGCAATCATGTCTTCTATAAAGTTGTAGATAATGTCTCAAGGATTCCAAAAATATTTGAATCACCTTCATTTGAATTTTCTAGCTTGAGTTATCATTATTTTACCAACACGTAGAAAACCTGAAAATAAAACATATTTAGTAAGATATTTAAATATAAACACATTTATTATACATTTTATATTAACTGATCAAAAATATATATATATAAATTGGTATATGAAAAAATAATTTTTCTTTTAATCTGTAATTTGAATATAATGAATATTAAAATCTAGTGTATTGTGATTTTTCAATAATTATTAACTAATGCGTCTCAGGTGCATTTTACTGACACCTTACTCGTCATTGAACTAAAAATTATAATTATTATTATTACTATATATATGAATATATATTTTTTTATAAAAACAAACTAAGAGCAGAAGAAGAAGAGGAGATTTTTCATACCTTAAAGAGAAAACAAAATATTAAAACATACCGTTGAATCACAAGTTCAGCATCACATGAATTTTCTTTTCTTACTCTTGGATGTTGGCCAAATAAGTTGAGATAAGAATGGATCTGGTTCATGACTAAATCCTTGCAGTAAATCAATAAGTTCCCCTTCACTTGTAGCAGAAACTAACATCCTTCGCGAAGCTAATGAAATAAATCAATGTTCCACAACATCATCAAGAAACGATAGCAGTTTATCATGATAATTGTTAACATTTAACAAACCAATTGGCTATTGTGGATATTTAATTGTGCCCAACAAACATTATGAAATATTTCTTGCAAAGTACCGAAACCTCCTGGCAAAGCAATGAAAGCATCTGAATGTTCAATCATTTGAGTAATTCGTTCATACACGTTGTCCACTTTAATTTCTTTTCCTATTGTTGGTCCAGTAAGACTGGCTAAGGTAGTCGGAATAATGCCTAAGACTTCACTTCCACCTGCATGCGTAGCTTTTACAACTTTTCCCATGAGACCAACTTCACCACCATCATATATCAAATGAATCTTTTTTTAGCAAGTGTTATTCCAAGCTTTTCTGCTGCCTCTTCATAAATTGAATCTTTTCCTGCACTAGATCCACAAAATACACAAATATTTTTGATTTTACTTACCATGGACGTCGACATGTTGAGAAATATGTTTTCTGCAATTGTTAAATCACAGCACATGAATTTATAAGCGTAACATGCCAAAAGTCAATATTTGAACAAGAAATTATTATTATTAAAAGAAAATAAAAATGACATAGATTAAAACACATATATACAACGTAGTTGTGATTGTGGCTCACATCTTCCTCTGATTTTACGTTCAGTAACGGCTTCAACGCCTTCTATGAGTCGAGGATATGCTTCTCATCCAATTTTCTTATAAATTGGCAAACAGGGTCTTTTAACGTCAGATTCTCGAGACGAAATTGTATATATATATTTACTTATCTAAAAAGATATGCGTTACTACAATAGGATCTTTATAAGGCTGATTCCACCGTCCATATTGATATTCCTCATGTTGAAATTGCTACCATAGTTTAAGAAGTTCATTTTGCACATACCCACTAGAATGCGTATCAAGAACATTTAGAAAATTATCCAAAGGCTCTTTACTCAGACCATTCTTAATGAATAAAATTTTATCTTCTCTATTCATTGATTTCATTCCAACATTTTTGCATTTCCCTTTACAAGTCCACCTTGCACATTTATGACATCCACCTATACGTTTAGCTCTTCGCTTCTTGGCATATGTGCTTTTACCAAATCCTGGCATATGTCTTATTATTATTTCACTTGCTT
>NC_133313.1:13268302-13270413 GCF_012295235.1 Primulina huaijiensis
GATAAAAAAATTTAACTATAAATGGTCCTGACCATCTCGATCTTAATTTTACTGGAAATAAATGCAAACGAGAATTATAAAGTAAAACTTTTTGTCCAATTTCAAATGACTTTCTCATAATATTTTTATCATGAAAGGCTTTAGTTTTATCTTTATAAATCTTTGAATTTTCATATGCATCATTTCTTAATTCTTCAAGTTCATTTAATTGCAATTTTCTTAATTTAGATGCATCATCTAAATTAATATTAAATGCTTTAATTGCCCAATAAGCTTTATGTTCAAGTTCAACCGGTAAATGACAATGCTTACCAAAAACTAACCTATATGGTGACATCCCTAATGATGTCTTAAATGCAGTTCTATATGCCCATAATGCATCAGTTAATCTTAAAGACCAATCTTTTCGATTTGGATTAACTGTTTTTTCTAAAATTTGTTTTATTTCTCTATTTGCAAGTTCAACTTGACCATTACTTTGAGGATGATATGGGGTAGAAACTTTATGTGTAATGCCATATTTTCTTAACAAAGAAGAAAATGATTTATTTATAAAATGACTTCCCCCATCACTAATTATTGCTCTAGGTATTCCAAATCGACTAAAAATATTTTCTTTTAAAAATTTTATAACAACTTTATGATCATTAGTTCTACATGCAATTGCTTCAATCCATTTTGAAACATAATCAACAGCGACTAAAATGTACGTATATCCAAAAGATAATGGAAATGGACCCATAAAATCTATCCCCCAACTATCGAATATTTCAATAATTATGATTGGATTTAAAGGCATCATGTTTCGTTTTGAAATTGATCCCATCTTCTGACAGTTTTCACAAGATTTGCAAAATAAATGCGTATCTTTGAATAAAGAGGGCCAATAAAATCCACATTGTAAGATTTTTGCAGCTGTTTTATTGGATGAAAAATGACCTCCACATGCTTCAGAATGACAAAATTTAATAACATTACTTACTTCATTGTCGGGTATGCATCGTCGAAAAATTTGGTCAGGACAATACTTAAACAAGTAAGGATCATCCCAATAAAATTTTTTAACTTCTATCAAGAATTTATTCTTATCCTGTGAATTCCAATGAGAAGGCATTTTATTTGTCACAATAAAATTTACAATGTTAGCAAACCAGGGCATAATAGTAGCATAAAACAACTGATCATCTGGAAAATTTTCATTTATTGGTATTTCATTATGAGATGATTCAGTCATTATTCTAGATAAATGATCGGCTACGACATTTTCTTTTCCTTTTTTATCTTTAATTATAATATCAAATTCTTGTAACAATAAAATCCACCGTATTAATCTTGGCTTAGCATCTTGTTTATTTGATAAATATTTTACGGCAGAATGATCAGTGTACACAATAGTAGTAGAACCAATTAAATAAGATCGAAACTTATCTAATGCAAATACTACTGAAAGTAATTCTTTTTCAGTAGTTGAATAATTTATTTGGGCACTATTTAAGGTTCTACTAGCATAATAGATTGCATACGGTTTTCCTTCTTTTCTCTGTCCTAACACAGCTCCTATAGCATAATCACTTGCATCACACATTAATTCAAATGGTAAAGACCAATCTGGAGGTTGTAAAATAGGTGATGTAATTAAAAGATTAATTATTTTTTTAAAAGCATTTTCACATTTCTGAGTCCATTCAAATTGTGTATCTTTTGTTAAAAGATTCGAAATTAGTTTAGAGATTATGCTGAAATTTTTTATAAACCTTCTATAAAAACCTGCATGACCCAAGAATGATCGAACTTCTTTGACCGTTTTTGGTGATGTTAAATTAGCAATAACATCAACTTTGGCTTTATCAACTTCAATTCCTTTTTCAGATATCACATGACCTAACACAATCCCAGATTTAACCATATAATGACATTTTTCCCATTTTAAAACAATATTTTTTTCTTCAAATCGTTTTAATACTTCTTCTAGGTTTTAAGACAATTTTCAAATGAGTTTCCAAAAACAGTTATATCATCCATAAAAACTTCTACAAATTCTTCAATCATATCACTGAAAATACTTAACATGCATCTTTGAAAAGTAGCCGGAGCATTACATAAACCAAATG
>NC_133313.1:13271069-13274076 GCF_012295235.1 Primulina huaijiensis
TGTGAAGGCCTATAAATCCTTGCTTGAAAATTTGCGAAAAATTAAAAATTTTCTTTTTAAATAATCAAAATGCCTCATTCATAAATAAACCGATAAACAAAGTTTGATATTCAAAATGGCAGCGGAAGAAAATATTTGTATGCGAAATAACAATTTAAGAATATCCAACAACTGATAAAAATTGTTTGAGAAATAAAATAATAAATGCTGAACTGAGGTCCTCGGGTGCCACTACTGCTGACCCAAGCTTGCTCACTGGTCCCCGCCCTCGGCCCTGACCTCATCGGTACCTACAACAATAAATTCTAGTGAGTCTAAAGACTCAACATGCATATATCGTAAATAACGAGTAAATACTATAGTAAATTTGCATGAGATAAAATATCATGTCATGAGGCATACTGAATAACTTGTACTGAGCAATTATAATACGTGCATAACTGAACTGAAAAATCATAGTAAAATGTTTGCTCCTTGGAGCCCTGTACTAAATTAAAATGTAGATATTTTTCTGTTGAGATTATGGTCTACGCAAGTGGCCTCTGCACTGAACTGAACTGTCCGATCACTGGCGATCGGGGTACCAAACGAACTGATCGGTCACTGGCGACCGGGGTACCAAACTGAACTGATCGGTCACTGGCGACCGGGTAAGATAATACTCCCATGATAGTGAATTGACCACAAGCAATATCGCATAAATCTCAAAAATAAGCATTTTCTATTTTTATGCACGTAATATAATTAAATTGCATAATGAAATATCCTGTAACCATTTTACTGAATGGACTGGATCGCTCCCAGGCTCGCTGCAACCTACATATGCCATGAAAAATATGCAATAGCTTCTACTTGACCAACTATGCAATTTAAGTTCAGAAATGAGACTGACGCTTGACGACTTCGTATTTAATCATGACTCTGAACCAACCCGAACAAACACTGAACCAACGTATAGTCATGATTAAAATACGCTTAAAATTATGAATTTATGCTCCTAAAATAGTGAGGGTGGAAATCTAGGTGAATGGAGGCCAAAACATGAAACGCTCTTTCGAGAGTCAATTTGGCACATCGCACCGTAAATTCTCGTACGACCTCAAAAATGATCCGAATCACAAACGGCCAAAAACGTGGCCTTCCTAACTTGATGAGGCAGTTTCTAGTCCAAGGCCATAGGCTAAAAGCCAACCAAGAACCCGGAACACGCCTCTGAACCACGACGTCGCTTGCTGTCAAAAAAATACAGCAGCAGCGTCTTGATTCCTTGCGTCGTTTGCAAGACTTTTGGCCATTGGGGCTTGAACCACCGACCAGAGCCTCTCAACAACATCCCAAGGAATTATTTGAACCATGGCTAAGGGCCCTAGGCCAGCCACAATCCAAACCACACCATGAACAACCGAAACTTCCCCACCGAGAGCCAAACCTGCGCGTGGGCTGTTGTGATTCATTTGTTGTCTCGTGTCGTTCCAGTGGCCATTTGATTGACCATGGCACGATCTAGACATCTAGGGGCATGGTATGAACCGTGGCTAAGGGCCATAGGCCAACCAAGATCCACACCATTCCACAAAATTGAAACAACACATGCTGTCAAAAAACGAAGGGGCCGAGAGGGGAGGGGCTGTTCTTGCATTTTATTTAAAAACTGATGCACCATGGATCAAGCCACCAAAAGGGCGACTTAGTCACGTCTTAGACATGCTAGGGGAGTGATCTAACCATGGCTATATGCCTTGTGGCAGCCCAGATCAGATCCATCCCCTTGACAGCACACAACAGATTTTTCGAAAACTAAAAGGGCCAAGATTGAAGAGTTGCTGTCAAATTCGAAATCTATCATGCATGTGGCTTGTTTGAATGGACCATCATGGTCTTGATACACCCTAGCATGTGTCTAGATGTAGCCTAGTGAGCCTGGAGTCGAGCCATCCACCTGAAACATCAAAACAAGAGAACCCGTGAAGAGCATCATGAAACTCGAAAATTCTGCATTCTTATTTTCTGAAAATCCTTGGTGTATTTCGGTTTATGCATGAAATGATGATCATAAATCATAAAAATAATGATAGTATGACTTGATTGAAGAGTCAAGGAATAATATATGCATGCCTTGGTTTTTCGTTTGAAAGAAAAATGAAAAGAATAGACGATACGGCGCGGAGGAGGTGGAGCGCTTTCTTATCTTGCTACTTGTTCGATTTTTCTCTCTTGTTCTAGGCTATGAGGGTCACGATTTTTAATCTGAAATGGCTGCTGTTTTCGGTGATGGAGGAGGGGATTAAGTGGTTAGGGGAGTGAGGGGGAGATCCACTAATAAAGGGATACAAATGCAAGAACAAGTCTACCTCTCATTTAAATTTTGAAATGTTGTTTGATATCAAATAATTTGTTGGAGAGGGAGTGGATGGGGTTGCCGATTTTCTCAAGCTAGACTAGGTTAGGATAATGCTAATTAGTTAATTAAATGGTGCTCCAAAAAATCAAAGAATTATCCTACTAATTAAATACAAAGAAAGGTTTAATGGTGGTGAGTTGGCAAGTCCTTGTTCAATCTACTAAGGGTGGCCGAAATTTAGACAATAAAATGAAAGAAAATGTTGATTATTAACTAAATTTATAACCCTTAAAAGCCTTACCTATTCTTTAATTAATTTAGTGAACTAACCCCTTAATTAAGGAACTTAAATGAATTTATTTTCTACTCACCTCAAGTAACTTAAATAATTTCATAAACCTCCTTTTAACTTAAATTAACTTACTTGCTAGCTAAAATAAATTCCGGAAATATTTTCTGAATCTTAAATTTTTATCTCTAAACTCCAACTCCAGTCCGGCCTTACTGAATTAACTGAAAAGAATACAATTAAACTGCTGGCTAAAATAATTAACTTCAAAGAAAAGCATTTAAATATTCATGCAATGAAGTCAATTAAATTTAAAAATACTAGAATTATGCATGGCTTATACGCAGTCTAATTACGGGTTCTACAACTCTCCCCCC
>NC_133313.1:13275459-13276837 GCF_012295235.1 Primulina huaijiensis
GTTTTTTATAATTGTTAACATAATTTGCTTGTTCATGGAGACATTCTTTAAATGAAGGTAATGTTGGACAATCTTTTGTAGCATGATCATGTGTATCACATATATGACAAACAATTTCTTGAATACTTTTTAATTGACCACTCTTTTTCATTTCTAATGACTCAATTTTTCTTGCTAAAGATGCAAGTTTAGCTTGAATATCTATATCATCTTTAAGATTTTAAATACCACCCCCATTTGTTGAATTATTGATTTTAGTTGGTTGGTGGTTCTATGGTGCCTGTATTATCCCAATTTTGAGCATTTTCTGCTAATGAATCCAAATACTCCATAGCTTCATTTGGGTTTTTATCTTCAAAAGTTCCATTACACATGAATTCTATCATTTGCCTATCTTTAGGTATTAGACCTTCATAAAAGTGAGAAAATATTCTCCATGTTTCAAAACCATGATGTGGGCATGTATTAAGTAATTCTTTATATCTATCCCAACATTGATAAAATGTTTCTCCTTGTTTTTGAGAAAAAGTAGTAATTTGTCTTTTAAAAGAGTTTGTTCAATGGGAAGGAAAAAACTTTTTGAGAAATTGTTGTTCCATTTCTTCCCATGATCTTATTGAACTTGATCTCAAATTTTGTAGCCATGTTTTAGCTTTATCTTTTAAAGAAAAAGGGAAAAGCTTTAATCGAACTATATCCATGCTACATTTTTTATCATTATAAGTGTTACAAACTTCCTCAAATTCTCTTAGATGTAAATATGGATTTTTAGAATCTAATCCATGAAAATTTGGTAAAAGTTGAATAATTTGAGGTTTAAAGTTGAAATTCGATGCATCAGGAGGAAAAACTAAACAAGATGGGGCACTAGTTCTAATAGGGTTCATACGATGCCTAAGTGTTCTTAATTGATCATGTTCTTGATTATTATTATTATTATTATTTTTATCATTATCTTATTTGAATTATCATCCATGTTTAAATTATTTTCAGATACTCGAATAAGTCTACCACTTTTTTTTCGACTCCAAATACTCATACAAAAAAAAACACAATACTTATAAATAAAACATAATTAACAAATATAAACTTAATTTATACCTCCCCGGCAACGGCGCCAAAAACTTGCTACTACTTAAATTATAATTCACCCAAGTGTAGGTTGTCTGCAAGTAATATATTTCGTAAGTACGAGATCGATCCACAGAGAGGTTATTTTAAGTTTAAATTTATTAATTTATAGATTACCAAATGCAAGAACGAAGTTTACAAATTATAAATTTTGTCAAGGCTCGAGGATTTATTCTTGGTTTATGCAATATTGTTTAACTAAAAGTAAAACAAAGGAAACCACCATAAATAATGGTTCCAAGAAAAT
>NC_133313.1:13277208-13284925 GCF_012295235.1 Primulina huaijiensis
TATATTTTACAATGAGATAGAATGATTCTCAAGCTAGCACAAGGCCTCTATTTATAGGCCAAATGAGAGAAAGGGTCAAAAATTCTATTAATGCAATGTAGTTGTAATAGTAGTCTTTGTCTCCTCCAACTTCAATTCCATGCCCCTTCTTTCAATGCTTTGTTCCACGACTTTAATCACCGAATTTGACTCAGCTCAAAACAGCAAACATGTGGGGAATTGTCTGTAGATGAATTTGGCCACTTGGTTCACTTCATTTGGTTAAATATTGAAATAGTTATGATTTTTTTACTATATGCTGGTCATGGTGAAAGTAAATTTGTCCTCCTTTTGATATTTTCACAATTTGATCATCTTAACCAACTTTTTAGGCAATCATGTCTTCTGCAAAGTTGTAGATAATTTTTCAAGGATTTCAAAAATATTTGAATCACCTCCATTTGAATTTTCTAGCTTGAGTTATCATTATTTTACCAACACATAGAAAACTTGAAAATAAAACATATTTAGTAAGATATTTAAATATAAACACACAATACTAAAATAACATAATTTTATAATTTTAAAGAAACTTAAATTTTAAAATATAGGTTTTAACATATAATAAATTATTAATTTTAAGTTTCATCACATATCAATTTGTATACTTGTACATTCTCATATTGGGCGATTTTCGCTCACGTACTTGTTTTCATCTTGGACACCCCATTCCACGGGATAGGTCTTAGGTTGGATGGTTCGGACGGCTAGGGCAGTGGCTAGAAGAGTTGGGTTTTCGGTGGTGATGCAGTGGAGGTTTTATGTGGTTTAACGTATTCTTCTTCATAATTATGTTTTCTATATGGTTGTATTGATGTTTAAGACTGTTGTTATTGTTCTGTTTACGTTTGGGTTGTAAGATGATTAAGTTATTTGGTTTCCGCTGTTTAATTTTTGTTATTAAGTTTAATATTGCATGTTTTTTAGTCTGTTTAGTAATGGCTCGGATAAAGACGCTACATATACAGTCATGATGTCACTGTGAAAATTATAATCCTCTATCATTTGATTCATCCAGATAAGTTGTGAGCAACAAATAGCAGTTGCTACATACTCAGACTCAGCGGTGGATATGGACACACAATTTTGCTTCTTGTTGTACCAAGACGCAAGGTTATTCCATAGGTAGAAAATATTAGTATCTCGGTTGTCTCGTGCCTAAACGCAATGAAAGTTTTAAAATTTTATTTTGACATTCAAAATATTCTTTGGACACTCAGATGTTTTAAACTAAATAAACATTCATAGGATGTTTAGTATATACCTTTAGTGAACAATTTTCACTTGGCTTCAACTACTCCGGTATAAGCTTACGTAGCTCTTGTTGTATATCCATACGAACTTTTTTTAATCTTCTTTCTTCAATCTTCTAATCCGGTCTACGACTGGATTACTTGTTCCTCTTCCAACTTGCATTTGAAAGTATAAAAGATATTTTTCGTTGGAGATTAAAAATCGAGAGGCGGCTGAAACCGAATTTTTCTTTGATGGAGGCCGAAATTTTTGAGAGAAAAGGAAAACTATTTTCAAAAATTTCCTTGAAGAGAATGGAGGCTAGTAATGGCTAGGGTTATGGCTCTAATTCCTTAAAAACAAAAGCCTTAACCTAATTACTTTAATTAACTTTAATGGACTTGATTAATTAATTGGACTAGTCCAACTAGTTTAATTAATTAATTCGAAGTCCATTAAGAATTTTTATTATTTAATATGTTGGACTTGTACTCCTACAAAATCATTAAACATACCTCCCACTATGTTTAATTTAATATTTAATAAACTCAACTTTTGAGTTTAATAAATTAAATTCTCAAATTTTATAAATTCAACTTTTTGAATTTTTTCTCTCCAAATTTTAAATATTATAAATTCAACTACTTGAATTTACTATCTCATAAATTCAACTCCTTGAATTTATTTGCTCAAAATTTAATTATCATAAATTCAACTCCTTGAATTTACTATATCATAATTTTATATAAATTCAACTCTTTGAATTCATTCTGTCAACGGAAACAAATGATCCATTGCTTGTGTGACCCTCAATGATTTAGGGATACAGCTAGATGTGGGTTCACAACTCTTTGTGATTCAGGACAATTTCTTTTATTCGGGCTTACCCTAATTTGTCCACATTCCATGAACCAAAATTTAATCATGAGAATGTCATAAACCATTTTCTGATAAACCCATCAAATCATGGTAAGAGCGTCTAATAGCATCGTCTCATGATTCCTTAGGTATCACTGATAGTGTCTGCAAGAACCAATCGTTTATGATTAATGTACAGTACGGTCCCTTCATCTCATATATCCTGATCGAATCTGCAAGCATTGGTTCATCGAGGGTTGCCTAAGAATTTGATAACTGTGTGACACATATTTGAAAATAAATAGTGGCATCGCATGTACAATTGGAGAACTGCTTCCCTAATGTACATCTCATACTCTGACCAGAGATTCCATGCACTATTATTTTAATCAGATCACATAGGATATCCACACCCGTAGGTGAGCGGTGAATTCCAGACTACAATGCACAAGCTCCTACATGTGTTGCAACTGTACCCAATCTCGTTACCTGATAACCCTCCTGGAGTCGGTAAATGATTTAAAGCACAGCCTTAGCATATAAAGCCTCAGTGTTGTCCCGGGTCGTAAGGACTAATGGTGTACAATCATAACTACTTGGAAAGTCTTAGGGAGGGCTGTTCGGTATAATCATCAATGACTACCTATCTGCATGTTTGGACATCTCTATGCCCTTACCAAGAAACGCGGTACACAACATCACATATACTAGTCTCGAGTTCAAGATACCTTTATCCATGTTTTAGGCGGCTGAATCGATTAGAAACGAAGTTAGATTATACAGTGTTTACAAATTAGTTTCAACATCGAATTACGAATCATTTGTATTAAAGTATAATAAAAGTTTTTATCTATGTTGTTCACATGGGTATACAGATAAAGAATTAACAAACCATGAAATAATGAATTATATTAAAATAAAGATTGTTTTTACAACTTCACTAGCCAACATTTGTCTTACAGTGCATCTACTCTAATAGAAACACCCCCACACCCACCTGATTTGCTCTTTCTATCATCTAGGTCTTCGACCCAATCAGCATCAGAAAAAACCTATGAAATTTGTGTTTGTTTCTTGTATAACCACAACCTATCTCTAGTGCACCTTCAATATATCTAAGAATGCTTTTCACACCCTTTAGGTGTGATATTTTTGGATTTGCTTGGTACCTAGCACACAATCAGACACTGAACATAATATCAAGGCGTGTAGCAGTTAAGTACAAAAGACTACCGATGATGTTGCGGTACATGGTGTTGTCAACACCATCGGAAACATCATATTTAGACAGTTTTTCACTTAACTCCATGGGAGTTTTCATATAATTAGAATTATCATTTGAGAATTTTTTTGACTAGATTTTTAGCATACTTGAATTGACACAGAAATAGATCACCGTGCAATTGTTTAACTTGCAATCCAAAGAAGAAATTCAACTCTCCTACCATGTTCATTTCAAATTGCGATGACATACACTCAACAAAATTATCAACACGCTTTTGTGAAGAATCACCGAAGATAATGCCATCTACATAAACTTGGAAAACCAAACTTCAATTTTTGAATAAAGAGGGTTTTATCAACCTCACATCTTTTAAAGCCCAAGTTGATCAAATAATCGGTCAACATACCATAGCATGCTCGTGGAGCATGTTTCAGTCCATATAGAGCCTTCTTCAGCTTGTAGACATGGTCAATGTGATGTGCATCTTCAAATCCTTTTGGTTGTCTAACATAAGTTTTCTCATTCAAAAATTCATTCAAAAAAGCACTCATTACGTCCATTTAGTACAATTTGATGTGCATATGGAATTTTATGGCAAGCAACAGTCGAACTAAATCAATTTGGGCTACAGGCGCGAAGGTTTCATCAAAATCCACCCCCTCAACCTGCGTATACCCTTGAGCTACCAACCGAGCTTTGTTTCGAACAATGTTATCGGATTCATATGTTTTATTTTTGAAAATCCACTTTGTTCAAATAACATTGGTATTTGATGATCTAGGAACCAAATCCCATACATCATTGCACAAAAATTGTTCAAGTTCTTCATGCATTGAATTGATCCAGAATTCATCTTTTAATGCATCGTTAATATTCTTAGGTTCAATGTGAGACACAAAACAAGAGTGACTTACCTGTGAAAATGTGGAGCTCATGCAGACTAAATAAATCATTTTTTGGTAGTCTACTTTTTCTTTCTATCTTGTTTGCACATCATCATGCACCTCACCAATAATCTGTGATGATGAATAGTTATTCTGAATCTTGCTTGGAATGTCTTTTCTTTCATTATTAACCCCATCATCATTTTCCTCATCCTCTAGTGTTTCTGTTTGGTTCGGAAACGATGTTGTGCTGGGTGTTGTCTCACTGGTCTCAACACCATACTCAATATCATTTCTGGTAATTTGTTCACTTACATCCAGCAGTCTTTCAATATCATCCTCCTTGGTTTTTCCTGTTATGTATGCAAAATCATCAAACACAACATTAATTGATTCAATAGTTGTCCTAGTTCAAAAATTAAACACGCGATAGGCCCGACTATTCATTGAGTATCTAAAAAATAGGCTTTTATCACTTTTCAAATCAAATTTTGCCAAATGATCTTGATCATTTAAAATGTAGCAAACACCAACAAAGATATGAAAATATTTAAGATTTGGTTTCTTTCCCATGATGATTTCATAGATTGTCATGGTAGATCCACTCCTTAAAAATACACTGTTGGAAATGTGACATGTCGTGTTTAATGCTTCGGTCCAAAAACGTATTGACACATTCTTGGAACTTAGCATGACCCGAGCCATTTCTTGAAAGGTTCGATTTTTCCTTTCCGCTATGATGTTTTGTTGAGGGTCTTCGGAGCTGAAAATTCATGGATGATAGCTTTCTTATCGTACAAAAAAGTAAAATGAGAATTTTCGAACTCCTTACCATGATCAGTTCTTATTCTAACCAACCTTACTTCATGCAAGTCGGTTATTCTAGCATGCAATTTCTTAAAAACATCAAAAGTATCATATTTTTCTCTAAGAAAACTTACCAAAGTAAAACGCAAAAAATTATCAATACAAACAAACGAATATTTCTTACCACCCAAGCTCTCAACATCTATTGGACCCATTAGATCCATGTGCAAGAATTCAAGACACTGTGTTGTCCCAAAGCGTTGCAACACCGGATGCGCAACACGGGTTTGTTTACCTTTCTGACACGGTCCACAAGCATATGCATTACTTGAACTCAAATTGGGCATACCTCTCACAACATCAAAATTACACAGATTCTCAATGTCTTGAAGCTCACATGTCCCAATTTTTGATTCCATAGGTCCAAATCACTCACCTTGGCACTTCGGCAATCATCGCTGTAGAGGCCTAAACTCCCTTACTTGAAAATTTGCGGAAAATTAAAATTTTTCTTTTTAAAATAAATGGAGTGCCTAATTCATACCAAAAACTGATAAAATATTTAACGTTCAAAACAGCAGCGGAAGAAATTATTACTTGCCAAAATAACAAGTTAAAGTATTCAATAACTAATAAAATATTTGAGCATCAAAATGGCAAGTGCTGAAACTGAGGTCCTCGGGTGCCACTACTGCCGACTCGAGCTAGCTCACTGGTCCCCGCCCTCGATCCCGACATCATCAGTACCTACAACAATCAAGTCTAGTGAGTCTAAAGACTCAACATGCATATATCGTAAATAACGAGTAAATATAGTAAAATTGCATGGGAGTAAAATTTCATGTCATGAGGCATATCGTAAAATGTCGTGTCATGATTAATTATAATACGTGCATAGCTGAACTGAAAATCATAGTGAAACTGTTTGCTCCTTGGAGCCCTGTACTGAAATAGCATATAATAATTTTCTGTGAGATTATGGTCTACGCAAGTGGTCCCTGAACTGAACTGAACTGAGCTGACCGATACTGGTGACCGGACCGATACTGGGGATCGGATTTACGTCTGATCAGACTACTGCCACAGTACTGGGTGAAACAACTGAACTGACCGGTAACTGGTGACCGGGCCGATACTGGGGACCGGACTTAAGCATGATAGTAAAGTGACCACAAGCAATATCGCATAAATCTCAAAATTTGTATTTTTGCACGTAATATAATTAAATTACTGAACTAAATATCCTGTACCCATTTTATTGCTTGGATTGGATCGCTTCCAGGCTCGCTGCAACCTAAATATGCCATGAAAATATGCAATAGATTTATGGGACCAAACTATACAATAACCTTAAAAAATGTGACAATTACGCCTACCGACTTCGTATTAAATCATGACTCCGAGCCAACCCGAACCAACACTGAACCATCATGTAGTCATGATTAAAATACATCTAAAATGATCAAATAATGCTCCTAAAATGGTGAGGGCCGAAATCTAGGTGAATGGAGGCCAAAACATGAAACGCTCTTTCGAGAGTCAATTTGGCACATCGCACCGTAAATTCTCGTACGACCTCAAAAATGATCCGAATCACGAACGGCCAAAAACGTGGCCTTCCTAACTCAATGAGGCATTGTCCAGTCCAAGGCCATAGGCTAAAAGCCAACCAAGAACCCGGAACACGCCTCCGAACCGCGACGTCGCTTGCTGTCAAAAAATACAGCAGCGGCGTCTTGATTCCTTGCGTCGTTTGCAAGACTTTTGGCCATTGGTGCTTGAACCACCGACCAGAGCCTCTCAACAACATCCCAAGGAATGATTTGAACCATGGCTAAGGGCCCTAGGCCAGCCACAATCCAAACCACACCATGAACAACCGAAACTTCCCCACCGAGAGCCAAACCTGCGCGTGGGCTGTTGTGATTCATTTGTTGTCTCGTGTCGTTCCAGTGGCCATTTGATTGACCATGGCACGATCTCGACATCTAGGGGCATGATATGAACCGTGGCTAAGGGCCCTAGGCCAACCAAGATCCATACCATTCCACAAAAATCGAAACACATGTGCTGTAAAATGGAAGGGGCCGAAAGGATGTTGTGCTGTTCTTGAGTTTTAATTTAAAAACCGATTCACCATGGACCAAGCCACCAAAAGGGCGACTTAGTCACGTCTTAAACATGCTAGGGAAGTGATCTAACCATGTCTATAGGCCCCTAGGGCAGCCATGCTTAGATCCATTCCCTTGGACAGCAGCAACCGATTTTTTTTTTTCTTTTCGAAGACTCAAGTGGCAAGAATGTTAAGTTGCTGTCATTTTCGTGTCCTCCAGCGTGCATGGGGTTCAATGAATGGACCAACATGGTCCTAATGTATCCTATTACATGTCTAGATGTCGCCTTGGGAGCCTGGAATCGAACCAATACCTGAAACCCACAAAACAAAGCAACCCGTGAAGCACAAGAGAAAAACCGAAAAATTCTGCATGTTGCATTTTCTGAAATCTCTTGATGTATTTCGGTTTTAACATGGAAATGATGATCATGTAATGAAAAATAATTGATAATAGGACTTGATTGAAGAGTCAAGGAAGAATATATGCATGCCTGGTTTCGTTTGAAAGAAAAACGAAAAGAACGAGACGATCCGGCGCGGAGGAGGTGGAGTGTT
>NC_133313.1:13288731-13355286 GCF_012295235.1 Primulina huaijiensis
GAAAACTCCACCTCTCTCTCAGGTGGCATACCAGAGACGTCCTCAGGAAAAACGTCTAGGAAGTCTCTAACAATCGGAACATCTGCGGTTGACTGACTGGGTGTCTCGGGGACAGATATAAAAGTTGCTAAAAATGCCCGACACCCTCTATGCATGAGCTTCCTAGCCTGAACATATGGAATAATGCGCGGTAAAGGAAAGTACCTGTCCGGCTCAAATAAGAACTGAGTCATCCCAGGCGGTCGGACTAGAATGGATCTCCGCTGAAAGTCGATCAAAACTCTGTTCCGCGATAGCCAGTCCATCCCCAGAATGATGTCAAACTCTGGCATCGGCAATAAGATGAGATCCGCATAAACAAGATTTCCATGCAGCTCAAGGTCTTTGTCTCGGATCACGCTGGTAGCGGTTATCTCCTCTCCTGAAGGCAATGACACCGAATAGGCTACATCTAGCCCGATGGTCTTAACTTTGAGAAAGTTTGCAAAGACCTCTGAAATAAATGAGTGGGTAGCCCCTGAATCTATCAGGGCTTTGGTAGCTGAGCCAGCTATGAAAATTCTCCCTGAAAGTTCGGAACACTAAGCTGAACCCAAATAATCACAAGAGCTAAGCTTATAGACATGCAAAGGTCACAGTTCTTCTAACTAAATCCCGAAAATAATACTGAGTAGAGCATGCAATCCTATCGCAATTCTAAGTTCAAAATCTTAATCCCGATTCCCAAAACATTGGAATGCAAATGTAACTTAAAGCTGTAAGGTACCTGTCATCAGCATGGTGTCAGGGTTCGTCTCCGCAGCATGGAGAGCAAAAACTCTGCCTTGGGTAGGCAGATTCTTCCGGGGGCACTGCCGTAGCATGTGGTCCGTGCTGCCACACTTAAAACATTTCCCTGAGCCAAACATGCATGCTCCCGGATGACGGCGTGAGCACTTGGGACAGACTGGGTGCTCAAAGGTCCTCGGGACGACACGTCCCTGCTGCTGCTGCTGCTGCTGCTCCTGCTGAGGTCCTCCTCTGTTCCTGGGCGGGCCGTGATACGGCCTCTTATGCTGATGCTGGTGCTGCTGAGGAGGAGGACGGCGGTGTGGTATCTGAACTGGTCGCTTTCCCAAGCGATCCCTCTCTATATGTCGCTGGTCCTGCTCTGCGGCCAGAGCTCTGGAGACGGCGACCTCGTAAGTAGTAGGGTCAGACACCCTAACATCACGGCGCAAGATAGGCCGTAAACCCACCAAGAAATGCATCAACTTGGCTTTAGCATCGTTCGCGATCAAGGGCACAAAGTGACAACCCCTCTCGAACTTACGGATGAACTCCGTAACCGTCAGATCCCCCTGTCTAAGGCTCATAAACTCCGTGGTCAATCGGGTGCGCGCCTCATCCGTAAAATACTTGGAGTAGAATACCTCCGTGAAACGTGTCCATGACAGGGTAGCCAAGTTAAGGGCTACTGAAGTTCCTTCCCACCATAAGCGGGCATCTCCTCCGAACAGATAAGAGGCACAACGAACTCGATCTGCATCTCCAAGTTCCATGAACTCGAAAATAACCTCGAGGGACTTGATCCAGCCCTCGGCAACCATGGGGTCCGTCGTCCCAGAAAACTCCTTTGGACGCATCTTCATGAATCTCTCGTATACTGCCTCAGGCTCTGTCGGCCTGGTCGCCACAGCATTGTTCTCCGCAAACTGCGCGAAGAACCGAGTCATCCCAGCTAGCATCTGGGCATTCATGTCCGGTGGTTGTGGAGGTGGTAAGTCTCTCTCCTGCCTCTGCTCCTCCCTGTCCTCCTGGCGAGGCTGCTCGTTTATAGTGTGCTCGAGAATGCGTCTAGGGGGCATACTGTTCCATACATAACCCATACGTAACTAACATGCATAATTCCATAATTTATTTAAATTTAAGTACTGAACAATAACATAAATATGGAAGTAAAACATTTCATGTAAACATGCTGTTAAATAATTCATGCTTTAAATAAAATG
This sequence comes from Primulina huaijiensis, assembly GCF_012295235.1. NCBI lineage: Eukaryota > Viridiplantae > Streptophyta > Magnoliopsida > Lamiales > Gesneriaceae > Primulina > Primulina huaijiensis. Next base: position 13,290,723 of record NC_133313.1, read on the forward strand.
CGTAACTGTAAAACTTACAGACCGACGACGTGACTTCATGAGCTTCTCGCGGTCAGTAGTAGTGCAACCCTTTACAGAACCATTGCTCTGATACCAGATGTAGAGGCCTAAAAATCCTTACTTGAAAATTTGCGGAAAATTTAAAATTTTTCTTTTAAAATAAATGGAGTGCCTCATTCATACCAAAAACTGATAAAATATTTAACGTTCAAAACAGCAGCGGAAGAAATTATTACTTGCCAAAATAACAAGTTAAAGTATTCAATAACTAATAAAATATTTGAGCATCAAAATGGCAAGTGCTGAAACTGAGGTCCTCGGGTGCCACTACTGCCGACTCGAGCTAGCTCACTGGTCCCCGCCCTCGATCCCGACATCATCAGTACCTACAACAATCAAGTCTAGTGAGTCTAAAGACTCAACATGCATATATCGTAAATAACGAGTAAATATAGTAAAATTGCATGGGAGTAAAATTTCATGTCATGAGGCATATCGTAAAATGTCGTGTCATGATTAATTATAATACGTGCATAGCTGAACTGAAAATCATAGTGAAACTGTTTGCTCCTTGGAGCCCTGTACTGAAATAGCATATAATAATTTTCTGTGAGATTATGGTCTACGCAAGTGGTCCCTGAACTGAACTGAACTGAGCTGACCGATACTGGTGACCGGACCGATACTGGGGATCGGATTTACGTCTGATCAGACTACTGCCACAGTACTGGGTGAAACAACTGAACTGACCGGTAACTGGTGACCGGGCCGATACTGGGGACCGGACTTAAGCATGATAGTAAAGTGACCACAAGCAATATCGCATAAATCTCAAAATTTGTATTTTTGCACGTAATATAATTAAATAACTGAATTAAATATCCTGTACCCATTTTACTGCTTGGATTGGATCGCTCCCAGGCTCGCTGCAACCTAAATATGCCATGAAAAATATGCAATAGATTTATGGGACCAAACTATACAATAACCTTCAAAAATGTGACAATTACGCCTACCGACTTCGTATTAAATCATGACTCCGAGCCAACCCGAACCAACACTGAACCATCATGTAGTCATGATTAAAATACGTCTAAAATGATCAAATAATGCTCCTAAAATGGTGAGGGCCGAAATCTAGGTGAATGGAGGCCAAAACATGAAACGCTCTTTCGAGAGTCAATTTGGCACATCGCACCGTAAATTCTCGTACGACCTCAAAAATGATCCGAATCACGAACGGCCAAAAACATGACCTTCCTAACTCGATGAGGTACTGTCCAGTCCAAGGCCATGGGCTAAAAGCCAACCAAGAACTCGAACGAGCCACTGAACCGTCACAGCAAGTTGCTGTCCAGAAATACAGCAGCTGTGCTTTGGTTTCTTGTGTCGTTTGCGAGGCTAATGGCCATTGGGGCTTGAACCACCGACCAAAATCTCTTACCAACATCCCAAGGAATGATTTGAACCATGGCTAAGGGCTTTAGACCAGCCACAATTCGAAATATTCCAGCAACGACCCAAACGTTACAACCGAGAACAAATTCTGCACGTAGGATGCATTGCTTTTGTTTTGCTGTCACGAATCGTTCCAATGGCCATTTGATTGACCATGACACGATCTAGACATCTAGGGGCATGGTATGAACCGTGGCTAAGGGCCATAGGCCAACCAAGATCCACACCATCCCACCAAATTCGAAATACACATGCTGTCAAAATGAGAAGCCGAAGGGGGGCTGGGGCTGTTCTTGCACTTTTAATTAAAAACCGATGCACCATGGACCAAGCCTCCAAAAGGGCGACTTAGTCACGTCTTAGACATGCTAGGGAAGTTATCTAACCATGGCTATAGGCTTTGGGGCAGCCATGATCAGATTCATTTCCTTTGACAGCACACGCAGAATTTTCGAAAACACAAATGGCTAAGAATGAGAAGCTGCTGTCATTTCTCGTTTCCAGCGGGTGTGGGGCTCGAATGAATGGACCAAAGTGATCCTAATACATCCTATTACATGTCTATAAGTCGCCTTGGGAGCCTGGAATCGAACCAATACCTGAAACCCACAAAACAAAGCAACCCGTGAAGCACAAGAGAAAAACCGAAAAATTCTGCATGTTGCATTTTCTGAAATCTCTTGATGTATTTCGGTTTTAACATGGAAATGATGATCATGTAATGAAAAATAATTGATAATAGGACTTGATTGAAGAGTCAAGGAAGAATATATGCATGCCTGGTTTCGTTTGAAAGAAAAACGAAAAGAACGAGACGATCCGGCGCGGAGGAGGTGGAGTGTTCTTCTTTCCTTTTCTTCTACTAAATTTTCTCTCTAGTTTTCTCAAGTGCTAGCCACGATTTTTCTCTCCACAAACACTCTGAATTTCGAGACTTATGGAGGGGGAATGGTGGTTAAGAGGGTGAGGAGAATGGGTGCAAAATATAGGGAGAAAATATCAAGACCAAGTCTACTCTTTTTGAATTTTGAATTTTGGTTTGATATCAAATATTTGTTGGGTGTTTTGTTAGATGCAAATGACCGAATCCTACATGTTTTACAAGGCTAGGATGTTGGTTATTAATTAATTAATTAAGGGTGATTAATAATTAAAAAGGTTGGCATGCTAAAACAACAAAGAATGAGTCAAAGGGTGAGTTGGCAGAGGAATTGTCTAGTCATTAAGGGTGGCCGAATTTTAGCAATAAAAATGAAGGGGAATTGTTGTTTAACTAGTAAATTTTTAATTCTTTAAAGCCTTATCTATCCTTTAAATAATTTAGTGAATTAACCCTTTAATTATGGAACTTAAATGAATTAATTTCCTACTCAACTCAAGTTGCTTAAATAAATCCTCAAACCTCCTTAATAACTTAAATTAACTTACTTGCTTGCTAAATTAAATTCTGGAAAAGTTTCTTGAATCTAAAATTTTATCTCTAAACTCCAACTCAAGTCCGGCCTCACTGAAATAACTGAAATGATAAAAATTTAAACTACTACGTAAAATAATCAAATTTAGAAACTCATGCAATAAAAATCATTTTAATTTAAATACTAGAATTATGCATGACTTATACATAGTCTAAGTTACGGGTTCTACAATCGCCTTCTCCCAATTGATAGCAATTGTCAGCAGACCGAGCACCTGACATTACACTTACATTGACATCATTAAAAACTTCACAGTTATTTTTATTGAACCTAACATGTAAATCATCATCACAAAGTTTATGCCTATTAAGTTAGAATTGAGTCCTTCAACGTGTAGTATATTGTGAAGTTCTGGAAGCCCATCAACATTCAGGGTTTCTTTGCCTACAATTCTTCCTTTAGCACTACCACCATAGGTCACACGCTCACTTTTTACTTAAACAAAATTTGTGAGATGTTCTTTAGATACGTTCATGTGGCATGAGCACCCACTCTCAAAGTACCACGTATGTGCAATGTTAGTTTAAAAAGAAGTATAAATGACATTGCATCGAATAACAGTCTTGTGTACCCATATTTTCCTTGTGGAAGAACTTTTGACTGCGGTGTTGTGCTTGGTGTTGTGGAACACCTTGTGCAACACCCGATTTGATTGCCTATTCAGGTAGTCATCTCTTAGTTGGTAGCAGAAGGGTTTCATGTGCCCAGGCAAATGAAAGTAGTGGCAGATAAATTGTCGCCTTCTTTGGTTTAGAAGTTGAAACTGGCTTCTTGGTTTGTGACATCTTCACCGGAGGATCAACTTTCAAAAGATTCAAAAAAACTTTGATTTGTTTCGGCCTTTGTTCCGAGACTAGCTTTGAGATTGACAGAGCCTTCATAGGAGGGTTAACCATTAAAGAGAATGAATTGTCTTCACTTCCCTTTACAAACATAGTTGATTTTGATCTGGAGTTGGACGATTCACCATGTTCATATACGCTTTCAACATATCCAAGACCAACTCTGCTATCCTTTCCCATTGTTAGCATGGAGTCAAGTTTTGATGAACTTGAGTTGAATTTTGCAAGAGTTTTTGAGGCTTTCTCAAGATCATCCTTGACATTGCAAAGATCAAGATCCTTTCTATTCAATAAGATTTCAAGTTGAGACAAACTGCTTTTAACTCAATATTTCTTTTGAAAGAATTGAACTTGTCTCATTTCTTTTAAGTCAATTATCATACAGCTCTTCATATATCATATGGACAGTCTCTACAGTATTCTTTTCTTGGTCATATTTCTGAATTTCTTCACAGTCCAAGTTCCCAAGAGATTTTGCAATAAGGCATGGTGACTTTGAGACGGTGTTGCGGCCCAGTGTTGCAACACCATTGGCAACACCAAGTGGATTGACCTACAGTTTGCATGTGTTCTAAAAAATGGCAGATTGTGATGTAAAATCATCTCCTTTACTTGATTTAATTTCTTCATCAGAATCTTCATCACTCAAGGAAACTGACATGTTTTTATTTATGCGGAGTCGATTGACACACTCATTAGCATAATTCCATTATCCAGAACACTCTCTACACTGTACGGAGTCCAATCTTTTAATTTCTGGTTGAGCCTTCACTTCATTTCTCGGTTTAAAATACCCTTGAGCAGGTGTATGCAGTTTATTTCTGTCAGAAGGGCCAAAAGAAGGTTTTGGTGGTTGCATAATTTTCTTTTTGTCTCTAAGTCTCTTCAAGTAATCACCGAACTTCTTAGTGATCAAAGAGATTGACTCCTCACCGAGATCAAATTCATTTGCTTCCTGAATCAGATTGTTGAAGGAGTCATAAGAAGCTTGCAATGCAATGTCCTTCCCCTTATCTCTTTTTTGTATATCCAAATTCTTCTCAAATGTCCTGAGGGAGCTTATCAAATCTTCCATATTCAATCTAAATGTGTCCTTACACTCATCTGTGGCACAGATCTTGATTTTAAACAATTCTGGAAGGGATCTCATTACCTTGCTGACAAGCCTTTCATTAGACAAAGGATCTCCGAGACTAAAAGCTTCATTAGCTATGTCCCAAAGTCTTCGATCATATTCAAAAATGGTCTCATTTTCTTCCATCCTAAGGCTTTCAAATTTGGAGGTCAGCATCCTCAGTTTATTTCTATGAACACTTTCTGATCCTTTACACTATCTTTGGAGAATGTTCCAAGCATTTTCAGCAGATGTGCAATTTGTGATAAGGCTGAACATGTTGACATCAACAGAGGTAAAGATTGCATTGAGTGTCTTTGAGTTGAAATTTGAGGTCTGAACCTCATCATTAGACCATGTACTCTAAGGTTTAACTCGGTTGTCACCATCAGCATCAACAATTCTAAGTGTTGACCAACCGTCTAGAACCCGTCGCGTCGCCAAGCTCTTTCCTATATGGATTTTATGTACATTCTCATCTTGACTTTCCAAAACGCATAATTCGATCCATCCAAGACCAGTTGTCAAAATGTAGCACATGAACCAATGCGTCCATTGCGCTAAAGTAGAATTTCCTATAAAAACAACATTAAACCAAAATCAATCACTTAGTATATCAAGAGTTGGCTCTTATACAACTTGAAACGGCTGATACAACTTGAAAGAGCGTTGTTGATCATAAACGAGCAGGAAGTAAATTAAATTGGGTGTATCATGAGTTAGTGTTGTGGCACATTGTTGTCAATATAAGCGCACAACATGCAGCATAAGTTAATTATAAACACACAAATATAATATTAATAAATAAAGGACATGTTTAAATTATGTACAAGTATAAATACTTGTATAAATAATTGTACAACGTCTCATGACAAAAATTTACTAGAAAAATATGTAAATCGTTTACACAAAACAATATTAGTCAGAATAATAAAATTAAATTCTTTGACACTCCAATGAATTAAAATGCATCAAAATAAACCAAACCAAAAACTAGATGCATAAACCGAAGTTGCTTAAACAAATAAAAGAACACTCTTTGATCAACACTCTGCGTCAGTTTTGTTCTTCAAGTTTCTTCAACACCAATCAGCAACACGGCATAAACATTAATCAATCACTCAAATTCTTGAACATGAAAATTTTCTTCTATGCATTCTCTGCAAAATCTGTTGTCCAAACCCCAAGAAAAAGCCACAAAAAGCACATTTCCACGGCTGTAAGACGCTCCGTATTTATATCTAATAATTGACCTAAAAACAATTTCATAAAAGAGTACTAAAAAATATGGAAACAAGATTTTTATTAGAGATAAAATATCTTAGAGAAAAATACAATATTAAAAACAAATCATCTAATATCTAGAAATAAATCAAACAATAACTTATAATCTAAAAGAACAAAATTATAAATTGAAAATATCAATTTAACAAAAAATAATAAAAAAATAAAATATTCTTTTCAGTGCATTTACATGTGGTTAAAATGTACATGTGGTTAAAATGTAAAAAGTTTTCTTTTAGCATCGAACAAATTAATATTCAAAAAGCGATTGGACACCTCTATCGGCCTTTACTTGCTCAATAATGTGGGAATGTTGCCCAAGTAGTAAGGGTAATGGGCTGTTTCGAAATTGTTTGGGTGGGCATTGACATCGACCTACGCGAATACAACTTCTTATTTCTTGAATATATTTATACTATATTATTAAGTTTGAGATTCTTAGAATAACTACTTTAAAATACACAAAAATATTTAATTCCATAATTATTTTTCTTATCCTACTAAAAACCTCATCAAGTAACTCCATATTTTACATATTAAAAATCTAAACAAAACTTTCTTTTTAAATCGAACAACTTTTGTAAATTTAAAATAATTTTGTGCTAATTGTTTAGTATTATTTAATCAAATTAAAATTAATAATAATAACACATGCAACGCATATACATCTTTTACTAGTTTTTCATAAAAGTCGGTTGCTGTTTTAAAATACTCAAGCGGCTACAAAGACTGTTTCGAGAATTTGTATAAGCAATTGAAAGCTAATTGAAAGAACTTTCCTTTCTGAAAACATATCAAGGGTAATGCATAATCGTACATTATCACTTGAATGTTATTAGGGTTTCTGTTTCGGTTGCAAAACATAGTTGATCAGATATTTTTTTTATTAATTTCAAAATGAATAAATTTCTTTATTTTTGTTCTATATTGATATTGACTCGAAGCCCAGTATGAATCTAAAATCATATTGAACTAACTGAAGTTACTGAACCATGGACACATACAATTAGAGATTGATTCAGCTTTAGCTTTCACACCGCATGACAACCTCACGATAGATAATAATGGTATTTCAGAAATTCAGCAAACACATGTTCAATATGCTAGGAAAGGAAGTTGAATTGTAATTTCAACTACATAAACAGAAAAAGAAACCATAATAAAGTAGATATTAATTCTAGACAATTATTTCTCTTTGGTGTAGAGCCTCACAGCAAAGGCCAATCCCAATAATAAGAGTGGCGCAAGGAACTGCAAGATCTTAATCACAAACTCTGGAGTCTTGTCCGGATTGTATTTGGCTTCTTGTGGAAGAATGTAGGTGCGCTTCCGAGGAACAGTTGACATGTCTATCTCCCCAATGACATATTTGTGCATCATTTCCCTCGCAGAATCACTGTGGCCAACGTCTTCAAAGTCATCTGTAGCATCTTTTCCTGCAAGTTGCCAACAAATTCAGGCGTCAAATCTTTAGCACGAGCCCGGATTTATGCACGTTATCCATCATCAAAATGAAATGGTATAGTAAAGAGGAATCCAGTTTAGGATCATTCCACATTACCAGTTGCTGACAGCAAAACTTCATCACCACCAGGATGATCTTCCATGAATGGTGTTACATCATAAACCTGACAAATAACCAACATTATGCGAAGATTGCAACTGGAAGCTTGAGAGTGGGGGTGGGGGAGCATCCAACAAGAAAGTCCTGATAAATAAAACACATAGAAGAAAGTCATGCACGACAATAGGGTTCAAGTTACCAGGATTGTACAATTTTCCGTTCCTATATCCTATATACTTTATGCATGAACATCATTTAAGATTCAATATTCAAGAATTTAGGTGAATCTGATAATTATTAAAACAGAGAGACCACTTGAATTGCACCCGCAATTGCTGGCTTGTTAGGCCATAAGCGGAGAAAAAGACATACCAAGAAATACTAGCCTTCTAGGTAGGACGCTGATCAAGTTATAAGCCACTTTATAATCATTTGTGGACTCTGGGAGATACCAAATACTGTCCACACCAAGAGAAATCAACATTCATGACACCCTAGTCTGAATGACTTTCGACAGACGGTGAATACCCAGTACAAGGACCTTAATCTGTCATGTAATATGAATATAGACTACATTATCCACACTAACTCAATTGTCACCTTTTCCGAGCTCGTTCTTTAGATCGCATTGATTCTTAACTAAAACACCAAGGTTCGACCATAAACTCAATAAAAAAGAGTACCAATTTCCCCACCTCAATTCTGAGTCCGACGACACTGTCGCATACGATAAACATATATAGAGATCGAGAAAAATCCTCACAGAAATAACACAAATCCGATTCTCACTCGAAGAAATCGAACCTTTCCATTTATAATAATCCAGCAATCCTTATGCTTGTTATGCCCCGCAACCTCCTCAAATAAGTGAAATTTTGGATCGGGCGTCATTTCCCTACCTGCGTAAAGAAGAGCAAAATTAAGCAAAATCTGCGAATAAAAGACAAATTAACCAGCAGCAACACAAAATTCGAAGCTACTGTTTACAGTATATATTCTAAGGAAAATCAGTAAACCTTCTATCGCCGATTCTTTGACCACACAAGCGTTCGCGCAAATAGGAAGGAAGAAATCGCCGTGTGTATAGGCGATTTCTTAATTAATATTACAAATCTTTATAATCATTTCTGCTACTCATTTTCTAAAAACGTGTTAAATTATTTTTTTTCCTACTTGCATCGACCGAGCTATAGAATTTACATAAAATACTTTACACTATTTTAAAATTACACAACCACCAAACATATAAAAATCAAAAGAAAATAGTTTGAATCATAAAATCGTCAAACGTTTTACAAAACATAGAAACGTTATTTGAAAAGTATAACTCATACTATAACATCTCAAAAACCTCTCATAAATAAATCATCGTAAAAATATTCTTAACATAAATAATAATCATAAACTAGTGCGGAAAACTAGCGTCGGTCCTCGGATTATGTGCAACTTCAGTCCAGTCAGATCAACCATCAAGACCTCCATAAACATAATCATCATAACCACCTGCATAAATCACACCTAGTAAGTCTAAAGACTCAATACATCATATTCTTGATAACAAGTACTACATATACAGATCATATACAACAGAGAAAAATACTTGTACTTAAAATATCGTTTTCATGAAGATGCATAAACTTTAAAACAATAACATTTTCATAAAAATTTTCATAACAATTTCATATAAACATCAACATATTCATATTCGTATCCATATTTATATCAACATATTCGTAGTCATATCAACATATTCATATTCGTGTTTGTTGAATTCAGATCGTGATTATAACTCGTATTCTTAATCGTATTGGACGATGGATCCTTCTAGAGAAAACCACAGTACTGGGCGACGGGAACACCAGCGACACTCTCACCGGTCAACGTATTAACATATTAACGTATTGGTATTCGTATCTGTATCCAAGAAAACACAATCGTCGGGCTCCCACTGGGATCATAACCCTCACGATATTTCCAACATATCATCGTCATTAGTCACAATCCCTTCACGTCCTTCAACATGTCGTATTTCCATCACTTAATAAAAACATGCATATAATATCTTTTTTCTTTTAAACCAAGCATGCAACATATCTTTTAAATGTCAATATTATATCGTAAAAATCCATGAATATTTAAAAATAATAATTTAACATATAAAAATTCATAAACGTTTAAAATAATCATATTAGCATGTAAAACAGCATTTAGAGCACTGACATGACGTTTACAAATTTCTAGGTGTAAACTGATCGTTTTACTCCTGGACGTAAAATTTCACGTTTTTAACTATTTCTTAATTTCATTGACTCTAACATGTCCCAAATAATTAATAAAGCTTAAATGAATTTTCTCATAGTTTTATTTAGTTTAAATTGAGGACTTTTAATTTATTCTTTAAATATAGCATATTACTGTGTTTTAATCTCGAATTAAACAAACCTTAATATAAAATTTTCAAATTAAAAAATTACACTTTTAATAATTATTTGAGCTTAAATATAATATTTCAAAATTTTATAAAGCTTAAAACTAGGCTTTTCGATTAATTCTTTAATTGATGTTTGGTGCGGCGATAAAATCTCGGATAAATCCAAAACTCGTTATTTTGATCCCAAATTTTAAACATATCATTTTTATGATTTATCCTACCCTTGTGAGCCATGAACCATCCCCGTGGACCCATGGTTACATTTTTAGTTATTAAATCTCGTTTTTGACATACTAACGAACCCACCGAGTCATCTCCTAATTTACTCGAGCCACGCTCAAACCACCTTATGCAAAAACCTAGCCAACCCATCTAGGGACCCTACTAACCATGCCCAGCCCATAGAACCAGCCTCTAAGTCGCACAATCACTCCTAGAAACCGACCCAATTACATGTGCTACGTATTGGGCCTCCTAGCCGCCTAGGACTCTACCAGCCCTTAACCACCTGACCACTCGTGACCCTAACCTTCCCTGGACCACGCCCAGACCTAGCCCAGCCCCTGACTCATGTAGCAAACCACCTGAAGCCAAATACCAAAACCTGCGCTAAAGCTTCTCCTCACGCCTCCATCTTCTCTCGAGCCAGCAGCCAACCCAGCAGCTCCAGCCTCTGGCCCGACCCCTACCCATGACCCTTGGACCCTAATGGACCTACCCTGAGCCACCCTACCCCAGCAGCAAGCCCCTTTGGCTGCTGTCCCTTACCACAGGTCGCGCGAGGAGTCCTTTCTCCATGGGACTCCTCCAAGGCTGCGCGTGGGGGCTAGGAACCTTCCTGACCCTGATACTGACCCACGTCCAGAACGAACCCCCCTCGAGACTTGGTCGAACCCCTAAGCCCCATGCATATTGATCGAACCACTTGAAGATTGCACATAACATGAACTCACGTTTCTTCTCTTTTCTTTGTCCTACGGTTCCAGCTTTCTTCTTTTTTTTTTTTTGCAACGTTTTGGTGTGCTTTAGGTCTCTTTAAAACATGTAAAAACATCCCTCAAACATATCCTAATCATGGAAGCCCCTTTATATCATAAAAATCATGTCTTTGGTTCACATATCATGCTTTAAAATTAATGTTTGATGAAAAAACGAAAATATAACAAAGTGCAACTTGTTTTCATTCAAAACATAATTCAATAAATACTATGCTGTGATGGATGTTTGAAGGAAAGAATATGGCGTGCCTTTTCGTTTTAAACGCACGAATTCTCGTTGACGATTGCGAAGAACGAGGCAAGACCTTGGCTTGAACTCTTCCCTTGAGCTTGTTCGAATTTTCCTTGAGTTTTGATGTGTGTGTGTCGTGTAAAATTTGAGTGTTTTGGGAGAGAAAAATTCAGAAAGTGGCGTGTGTTTGTGTGAATGGTTTGGGATGGGTTTACATATTATATACTAATTAATTACTTAATTAAGCTTAAGCACATTAAGCCCCCAAATTAGGCCCGCTAGTGCTTGATTAGGAATTAATTAAAATATTATAATAGTTTTGTTTAAATAAATTTGTGAATTTATTAGCCGGGTTGTCAAAAAGTTTGTATTTTTGTTGGAAAACCAACACCAATAAAATTTACGTCCCAGTGTATTAAATCACCTCAAAACTATTTATTTTTCTAAAATATGAAAAACCATCAACCATATTTTAAACAGTTAAAAATAATTATTTAATAAAAACATTTTACGTTTTTTAGCCCTCGGTCTCCGTTCCTCGATCGCAACTTGAATATCCCTTAAAAATACAATTTTATGCAACCATATAGAAAAATATATTTTAAACATATCAATATGCACAACATAATTAATTCATGCAATTAAAACATTTAATTAAAAAACGAGAGAATTTAATAATTGCATGCACGTGGTTCGCGTTGAGTTTTAAATTTTCGAGGCGTTACAATCTTCTCCACGAAGAGTGTATAAATAAATATATTTCAGTGATTGTAATTAAAAAAATAGTCGCAACTTTATCTAGAATAATCAATAACATGTTTGGTTTACTTAAAACGAATTAACTGAAAATAGCTAACAATCTAATCACCGAGTTGAGCAAATATCAGTGAGAGAAAATATCTAGAGGAATGATTTTACTTAATTTCCACAATAACTATTCCTAGTTGCATTTATGTTCATGAATTCCAGTCAGTTAATGGCCGAGAACACTTAATTTTTTTATCCTCTCTTTCGCAAGTGACGAATAAATTCACTACAAAAAAAGGTTAAAGACAACGGTTTTTCACCGTTGTCGTAGGTCTTGTAAAACCTTTGTTAAAGGCCATGTGGTTAAAAGGTGCGCTCAAAGACAATGGTTTTTATCCGTTGTTGTAGCTACAATTTCGTCGCAAATAAAATTAGCGACGGATTGATGCAAGCGACGGTTCTCCTAAAAATTATTCAACAGGCCCTGGAAGGAATTCCAAGGGGACCCTATGAGAATTTAGAAATCCGACGCCGCCAAATACGGATACGCCTCTGTGGGCTTTGGCAATATTGTTAATCAATTCCATAATGAGTACCGTTTTACCAACCCTAGCTCCCGCAAACAGTCTGATTTTTCTCACACGACGATAAGGGGATTTATACAAACCAATTATCCAATCATTCCCTTGAATTTTTGGGCTATTTATTTATTTCCTATCAGACTAAACAAGAATTTCTTTTATCGAAAGGGAAAGGCTATAACAAAACTTCGTAAGAAAATATCTCGAGAAATCTATGACGACAATAAAAAGAAAAGGGCAAAAAAGATTTCAAAAGTTATGAATTCCATTGAGTTTCATACGGCGGGAGTCATTGGTTCAAATCCAATATTATTCTCTCAATTCCAATAAAATTAAATTGGATGAAGTATGATAAACCGTCGTTAAAATTATCTAGGCCTCACTAAAGTTATACGCCTTCCGAACGATATAAACATTCAACGATGTGTCTCTAATGATCTATAATCCTAGTCCCTCTCCCGAGTTGTAGAATTATTCAATTAACAATCAATTTATGGCCAGCAAATTGAAATCAAATAAAACTAGCGAACACAATAAAACCGAAAGGAATTCAATCATATAAACAGCTGAGTCAAAATTATCGTATCAACAAAGCTACATCATCCTGTAGAATGGAAAAATTAGTGCATGAAGAAATCTAAACAAAAACAACACATGTTTGGAAGTCATGACATCTCAACACAAGAAATAAAAATACAAAAGATTAGATAACAAATAATAACTGGCGTCACTGTCCTCAGATTCGTCGTTTTTCGTCTTCGTGATCGATATTTGTGCTCTAGATCGTCTCCCACGTGTCCTATGTGTCTCTCTCACCTTTTATCTCCGAAAACGACCGTCTTTTTTTGTTACCTAGGTTTTCCTTTTTATGTTTCGTCTGGGCCTTAAACGAAAGCCCATTTTTTCCTTCGCGGGTACTAGCGTCACGGCACTGCCCGTATGTTTAGGGTGGTGGCGCTGCGGTGTTGGTGGTCAGCGCCTAAGCGCTACTCTCTCGGAAATTCAGGCACCGCGGCGCTAGTGGCAATTCAGGCACCGTGGCGCTACTCTCTCTGAAATTCACGGGTCAACGTGCACACCCAACTCCGCCTACTCAGTCTCCAGCGCCTCCAGTGTCCACATCATAATGCTCACCTGCATCATTCATACCTAGTGAGTCTAAAGACTCAACACACCTGAATCGTTTTGACAAATACTTATACATAACATAGAATAGTGAAAAAGTACCGTAATTAACATACATTTCATGATCTTAAAAGCATTAACTTAAACATAGCATGTCAAAGCATAACGTGTCCATAACATATTTCATCATATCAACATATACGTGTTCATTTTCTTTATTTGAATTCAGATCATTAGTTGTGACTTTCGTATCGGCTATAGTCGATAGATCCATCTACGTACAACCTCCGCACCTGGTGGCGGGGATATCAGCGACAATATTACCCATCCACTGATCCTTGGCCTTACATGTTCGTGTTCATGTTCGTATTAGTCATCACCAATTCTCATCCTTCAAAACATATCATCATATTCATTACTTATAAAAATCATGCATGTACGTAAATTTTCCTTAAATCAAGCATGCAACGTATTTTTCGTATTTCCATAAAAAGTCATGTTTGTGATTACATGTACATTAAAAACATGTCAATTTGTGATCATGGCGCTGCAGGACTGCTAACTCAACCCTGCTGCAAAATGACCAATTTGTCCCTGGAAACCCTAATTGACCAATTTACCTCTGGACCTTCAAATTTCGATCCGAAGCCAACGAAACTCCTTAAAACACCTCAAAAAATATTTATAATCATTTTCTAGACGTAACCTCGAGCTCGTCCCGTAATTTTTACGATTCGTTTTAAAACTTGGACCGGGGTCCTGGTTTTAATCCGAATCAATCCGAAACTTAACCAATCTTTCCCAGATTTTAACCACAACTTATTCACACCCTACCAGCCTCTAAATAACACAATTCCATCCATTTTGAACCCCATAAAACAGGCTGCCACTTGATGGAAATTTATGCACTTTGCATCTATCAAACCTAAATGCGATTAGCCCTTAAGAACTCGATCCTAGCCAAAAATAGACCGTACTAGCCTCGAACCAAACACTCCTAGCCCACATCTGGACTTTCTGGACCGACATAATCACTGTTCTCAGCCCCATGCACATAGCGAAGTTGAAACGTCCACTAAATTTTTTTCTTTAAAAATCATAAACTCGAAATACTAAATAAAATAACTTATCATACCATAAATGATAATAATTTAACATTTGAAATCTCGAGTGCATAAAAATATCTATAAATCATCAACTAACCAAAAATTCTACATCGACCTTTACAAAGATCAACTACATAAAATTAAAGCATAAAAATCTCTAATAAAATCATTAACCAAAATTCTTTAAATCTTTTATCTATCAATCTAGTGTGAAAAATAAATGTTCCACGGGAGTGTACTACCGCACTCGATCCACTCAAGCGTCAGCGCTTTCTCAAATCATCAAATCCTACATCATTAAAACCTAGTGAGTCTAATGATTGAGCTCGTTCTAAACATGAGCAGCAAATAATACATATACAATCACAAGCATTAAAAATCATACTTTTAATTTAAAATATATTTTTAAGCATAAATAAATCATAAATCGAAAAGCTTTGGAACTTTTATTATTTTGGGTGGAGTTTTATCTTTGAAATTAACTAGCTTTAATCCTCTGATCGACTGATCAGTCATCAGCTCCACATGGTCCATGGGGGCGAGCACTAGGCTCCATCATGAAATACGATCGTCGGGCTCCCTCTGGGACCTTTTCCCGTAAACGGGCTCCCCCTGGGCCTTTTCGCTCACGACATCTCCACAAAATTGTAAGTTCATCGTTCCTTCTTAAAACGGATCCCCCACATATATTATATAATTTGTCACAATCAATTTACATTCCTCAAAATATTTTTCCTTTTCTTTTTAAAACATAAAATATCATAGCTTTCCAAAAATAGCATTTTTAACACGAAAAATTGCACAGCTTTACCACAAATCATAAAATATCATATTTTCATCAAAATCATCATTTTAAATCATTTAACATGCGTTATGATCCTTCGGGATGATGCCAAGCTTTTACGTATTACGCAAGTGTAAAATGACCGTTTTAACCCTAGACGTAAAATTTCTCGATTTTAAATTTTTCTTACTTTTAATGATATGGGCTTTTCCCAAATAATTATTTAAGCTTAAATCTAATTTTTGTAATTTTATTCATCTTAATTCGAAGCTTTTCAATTAATTTTTTAATTACTAATTCATGAGGCATTTAATTCCCGAATAAATTCAAAAATTAATATTTTTTGCCAAACTTTAAACATAGACTTTTTATTACCTAAACTACCCTCATGAGCCATGAACCACCCGCGTGGACCCATGGTTCGGTTTTTTGTTTTTTAATTTTTGAATTTTGACCCTTAATCAAGACCACCAAGCCATCTCCAAATTCCACCGAGCCACAATCAAGCCACCTCAAGCCAGACCCTAGCTAACCCATCTAGGTACCCTACTGAACCTTGCCGACCCAAGGACCCTGCCCCTAACTCATGTAAATCCTCCTGAACAAGCCATGACACCCGCGACTCCCATCCCCTTGAATTGTTGGAGTCTTAGTCGAGCTAGGACTCTCCTAACTTATCAGACACCGAGCTCACCTGACCCTCACCGACCATAGACCACGCCCAGACTCAACCAAGCCGAGCCGAAGCCTCTGAACCATGCACAAAGGTGCTGTCATCAGAACAAGTTGCGCACACCCATCCCTCATGCGCTTCTAGTGTTCTAGCCTTACTAGGACTCTACCACATCCGAAGCCACCGAGTCCAGCACACCCTAGCCATCCCTAGACCACCCTCTAACCCCTCCTTAACCTCGCCTGGCCCCTCGCGCACCCTCCCGATCGCTCAAACCAGCTGTGCATCTCTTCTTCAACAGCCGTGTTTAGCGCCTCTCCTTCCTTCCTACGTGCAGCCATGACCAGCCGCCCAAAGAATCTCCCTAATACATCCCTACCACCTTCACCAAGCCCCCGACCAGCCCTGGATGAGCCCTAATGCACCAGCCCGAAGAATCGAGCCCCTAGCACTCATGCAAAACCCATAAACCCTTGGCTTTACTCTCCAACATGCACAGCCCCTTTGGTGTGCTGTCGTTGACCACCTAATTAATTCCTACTCTTTTAAGTAAAAAAGTAGTGTAATGGTGAGTAAGGTCGAATCCACCGGGAACGGTAGATTTATTTCTTTTGATAATAAAAATAAAAAGGGGGGATTTGCTTTGATAATTACTAAATAAAATAATCTAAACTAAAATTACCAAGCAAAAAAAATACTGAATCTAGAATTTAAATTTAATCGACGAGAATAAAGTGAAGAAATTATTATGAGAAAATACTGATTCAAGGGGATTCTTCTATTTAATTGTCTTACTGTTCATCGGTTAACCAATCATTTATTCATGTTATTCCAATCAATTAACCTTAGAATAATAGGGATAGCCGCTAAAATTCTTGCGTTTTCCTATATTAATTGACCAAACCCAGCATCCAGTCAGAACTTACCAATAATCAACTGGGCACGATAGCGTTCCATATTAATTAAAGATAGAATTTTAGTTTCGTGAAAACAGTTAATCCTAAAATCTAACAACCGAGATAGCTGCAATTGGAAGATCTAGTTCCGTAGATTTATTTAGATTACACATGTTATGATAGCACAACACATCTAACCTATTGCTACTCACGTACCAATCGTTCATGACAATTACGAATCACTGAATTCATGGTTAGCAGTAGAAAATCATACATCAAATTAAATTGTCAGATTAATTGACGTATAACATTCAAATAATTAAATCATAAATCAACGAATACTTGGGCAAACAAGAATAATAAATTAAAGTGCAAAAACCTCACAGTGATAACATTAAAATAGTAGACTATCCCTTGAATCAGACTAAGAAAACTAACCTAACATAGTTTGATCTACAATATCCATAAAAAATAAATAAGAAAACATAGAGAATTGCAAACTATTTTGTTGGGAGAAAATTCTGCAAGTCTGCACCTCTTTTCTTCTTCTTCTCGCGTGAATAGTGATTGGAGAAAAAAATTCCTTCTTGCCGCCTCTTGTTTATTCTGTACGTGAATGAGATTTGTTATAATTGGATAAAAAATCTTCTCTCCTTATCCTCTTGTTAACGTGAGATTTTGTGGCCTTTTTTTAATTTTTTGAAGATTTTGTTTGTTACACAAAATCTTATCTTGCCATTTAGGCAGTTGAAACATAATCACAAGGCGTGACCACGTCTTGTTCCAGGACCTCTTCTGGTTTGGTTATTCTATTTCAAAACTCTATCTTGGAAACTTCAAATGTGATAAACATCATCTTTTTAACTCAAATTTGCTCCAAGAACGTAAAAGTTCCTCCTACAATAAAATTACACAAAAATGTGTCAATTAAACATATTGGAGGTTAGAATAATAAGAAATATGAAAATAAAATATTAACTATTACGAGCCTATCAAAATCTCCCACGGCTAAACGATGCTTGTCCTCAAGCTTAAAATAGATCAACTCATTATCTCAATTTTTCGTCCTCCTTCCGCTTCCTCTACTTATCCAAAACATTTTTCATGCAACAAGACATTTTAATTTCAGAGCATCTCACAAAATAATATCATGAACAATCACTGCAATCAGAATTTGTAGAAATTAAAATGCATGGGATTTAACAACTCCTCACAAGATTCGCTCATTCCGCTCATTAGTGTCTATGATATATATGAACAAACTCTCATGTCATATGCATTGAAAATTTTTACCATAAGCTTGCAAATATATCACATCCTTCCACTAAATGAATGAATTAAAATACACAAACAAAAAGGGCTATAAATGGGTTGTAACGTTGCTAGGGGTAAGGTAGGATAAAAGGAAACAATGAGCTATGGAATTGGAGAAACCATATCAAACTTTTCTCACAAAAATAAAAATATATCCTAAACTCTTATACCTCATTATAACAATCAAGATCATTTTTTTTAATTCCTTTCTCACTTCGTCTACTTCTCTTTTTTCTATTTTTTTTTTGCTTTTTTGTTTTTTGTTTTTTTTTCTTTCCCTTTTTTTTAGACGGTGACTATAAGGATTCGAGATTGACTAAATCCCAACAATTCACACTATTTTGGATTGAGTGATGCTATTTGTGAAAAGTTTACATGATTCTCCAATTCAAGGTTCAAAAAAGGGGGATAGCCAACAAAAAATATTTATCACGGCTTGTAATGCGGTTATTTTTATTCAAAGAAGAAGGCTGAGGCTTAAACTTGGTTCACTAAGGGTTTATAAATCAGGGTAGGCTCAAAGAACGGCTCAGATGATGCGAAAGAAAATGGTTTGAACCTAATGCCCTTATCATTTTGTCTATGCACCTACTCCACCACAGAGTGTTGACAAAGACATGTATAACAATGCAAGTTCTAGAAAAATTAACAATGCAATGACTACACACAATCAAAGAAAATGGAGCATGATATCATGATTGCTCATAGGCTCAAAGCTCACCAAAGAAAAATATAGCAATAGTGTTAAATATCATACACTTGTCCTCTCTAACTATCATCAAGAGCAAC
This sequence comes from Primulina huaijiensis, assembly GCF_012295235.1. Classification (NCBI taxonomy): domain Eukaryota; kingdom Viridiplantae; phylum Streptophyta; class Magnoliopsida; order Lamiales; family Gesneriaceae; genus Primulina; species Primulina huaijiensis. Next base: position 13,310,136 of record NC_133313.1, read on the forward strand.
TTATTCATAATGCAAAAGTGAGAATGCAAAAGTGAGAATGCAAAAACATTTGCATGCAAAGAAAACATCATTTTTTTCCGCATCGGAGGTAATCAGGATTCAGAAGAACGAGATAACGAATGAACTAGGTGCTTGGAACTAATAACGTCACAATCTTTTTGATTTTTTTTTAGACCCAAAATGCAAAAAAATCAAAATACTAAAAATCAAATAAAAAAATCAAAAATCCCACTATCAAGTCAAACTTCTCACTATCAAATAAAAAACTCCCACACCTAAACTTGGCATCGTCCTCAATGACAAAAAATAGATGCTCAACTAAAACGATAAAATAGTAGGAAAAGTTAGATAACTCCCCTGAAAAATGATGAGCATCGTAAAGAAACATCATCTACTGCTGCGGTGGGAGAAACGGTGGATTGATGATGGAAGATGCTGAGAGAAGATGTGAAAGGGATGAGATCAAATAGGGTTAGATAAAACAAATGTAAATTAAGATTTTTTTATTTTTATTTTCAAAATCAGAAGATGTTTTCTCACAAGACGTGATCACGCCTTGTCAGAAGACATCTACTGCGTTTTTTTTCCAGTAGAGGTGTTTCAACAAAGCGTGGCCTCGCCTTGTGCGAAAACCTCTGCTGTAACCAAAATTTTTAAATATATATTTTTTAATCAGTAGAGGTGTTTCAACAAGGCGTGGCCACGCCTTGTGCGAAGATCTCTACTGGAATGTTTTTTTTATATATATCAGTAGAGGTGTTTTAACAAGGCGTGGCCACGCCTTGTGCGAAAACCTCCACTGGAACAAAATAAAAAATAACAAAAACTAAAATTTGGGTTGCCACCCAAAAGCGCAATTTTTTTTAAGTCGTTATGCTCGACATTCATTCTTTCTTGTTGCTCATGGTGGTTCATAGACGGTCACTTTGTCCACTTTGTCACGCTTGAATATTTTCATAGCAAATTTCAGCATATGCATGTTTTCTTTGAATTTCTTGGAAATCTCTATCCCTTGAATATTTCCTCCTTTTTTCATGAGTACATGCTTGGGTCGATCTGGAGGGAGTCTTCGCTCAATTTTAGATATCTGCGAATCAGAGAGAGAAAATCTAGTATTAGAATTTTCAACATGTCTTACAATAATCTTCTCTAAATCATTCTTATCCACGAATTTTGAATTTTCTTGTGACAAGTGATTAGCGATATCAAGAGTATTAATAGTGCTTTCACTAAGAAGATATTTCATGGTATCATAAATATTAAACTTAGCAATCTCACCATCAAATTCCATAGTAAGGGTACCACTATTAACATTTATGACAGACTTTGAAGTTTTCAAAAATGGTCTTCCTAGCAAAATTTGACTGTTTAAATCATCATTTTCCATGTCAAGCACATGAAAGTCAGCAGGAAAAACCAAATTTTCAACTTTCTCAAGAACATCTTCAATTACACCTCTAGGATAAACAGTGGACCTATCAGCCAACTGGATCGCAATGTCGGTTTCAGTCAGAAGTCCAAGTTCCAAATAATTATAAACAGAATCAGGCATGACATTGATAGAAGCACCCAAATCCAACATAGCTTTTTCAAGTCTAGTATCGACAATAGTACAAGGGATAGAAAACATACCTGGATCACTGCATTTGATAGGAATAGTTTTTTGAATAACAGCAGAAACATGTTCTCCTACCTTGTCTCTTTTACAGCCCTTCAACTTATTTCTCTTCTGTATAGTACACAATTCTTTTAAAAATTTAGCTCAACGAGGTACTGGTTTAATAACATCTAATGAAGGAATATTTACCTCGCCTCTACGTAAAGTGTCATTCAACTCCTTAATACTTTCACATTTCTTATTCAATGCAAGAGGGAATGGGGGAATAGGTTTATACTCAAATAGAGGAGAAAACTTACCTTTCGAAGCATCATCTTGATTGATTATTTTATTCTCAATTTTTATCTCATTCTCTTCCTTTTGCTTGGCTGATGCTTGTACCCCAATTTCTTGAACATCCAATTCTTTAAAATTTCTCAAAGTAATTGCACTCACATTCTCTCTTGGAGTCACCACTGTCTGAGAAGGTATATTACCTAAATTTTGTGCTTCCAACTTGTGAATTGAGGTCGCCAACTGTCCCACTTGAGTGCTCAAATTCTGAAGGCTAGCCCCTCGTTTCCTGTTGAAATTTTTGAGTGTTCTCAGCTAAGGCCTTCACAATTTCATCTAGAGACATACCTGAGTTAGAGGTTTGCGCAGGTGACGGATGTTTGTGATAATTTTTTTGTGGATATCCCTGTTGACCTCCTTGATTCCTATAGCTGAAATTCGGGTGATCTTTCCATCCTGGATTGAAGCTATTAGAATATGGATCGTATCGGCGTTGAGGTTGTCTAGGAATTCCGTCGATTGCATTAACTTGTTGTGGGGGATCTTCCTGTAGTATAGGGCACATGTCCGTCGAATGTCCAACCATCGTGCATACCCCACAAGCTTTTACCTGTTGCACCTGTCCTGCAACCAACTTTTCCAAAAAAGATGTCAAAAAATCTAACTTTTGATCGATAAGAGTAACACTTACCTCATTGACTTGTCGTGGAGGGTTGTCTTGCCTAGTACCAAACTATTGTGCATTGGCAGCCATGTTGGAAATTAGAGCTCGTGCCTCTTGAGGCGTTTTGTTCACCAATGCACCTCCACTTGCAGCATCAATCATGTTCCTATCAAAGAGTGAGAGTCTCTCATAAAAATATTGAACTAGTAGCTGTTCTGTGATCTGGTGTTGTGGGAAACTGGCACACAGCTGCTTGAATATCTCCCAATACTCATACAAAGTTTCCTCATGCAGCTGTCTAATCCCACAAATGTCTTTTCTAATATTAGCTGCTCGCGAAGCTGGGAAGAATTTCTCCAAAAATTGTTGTTTCATATTGTCCCAAGTTGTTATGGATCCAGATGGCAGGTAGTAGAGCCAATCTTTAGCCTTGTCGGCTAAAGAGAATGGAAAAGCTCGCAGTGAAATTTGTTCCTCTGTGATCCCTTGCGGTTTCATGGCTGTGCAAACAATATGAAACTCTTTCAAATATTTATGGGGATCTTCACTTGCAAGACCACGAAAAGTAGGCAATAAATGAATCAAGCCAGATTTTAGTTCAAAAGTAGCATCAGTAGTAGGGAATTGAATGCATAATGGTTGTTGAATAACATTAGGATTAGCTAACTCCCTGAGTGTTCTTTGAGCTTGTCCTGCCATTTCTTCTTGGTCACTTTCGCTTCTTTTTGTCTTAAGATTAAGTTCGGATTCTCTTTCAGTGTCTGTTGACTCCAATGATGTGTTCAAATCAGGAGATGATGATGATGGTTGCTTTTCACGCCTTAATCTTGCTTATTTTCTCAATCTCTTAGCTGTTTTCTCGATTTCCGGATTGTATTCGAGTTCACCTGTACGAGAAGAACGAGGCATAAAAATAAAAAAATCAAAAGAAATTAACCTTCCATCGTTCCCCGGCAACGGCGGCAAAATTTGGTGTGCTGTCGTTGACCACCAAATTAATTTCTACTCTTTTAAGTAAATAACTAGTGTAATGGTGAGTAAGGTTGAATCCACAGGGAACGGTAGATTTATTTCTTTTGATAATAAAAATAAAAAGGGGGGATTTGTTTTGATAATTACTAAATAAAATAACCTAAACTAAAATTACCAAGCAAAAAATACTGAATCTAGAATTTAAAATTAATCGACGAGAATAAAGTGAAGAATTTATTATGAGAAAATACTGATGCAAGGGGATTCTACTATTTAATTGTCTCACTGTTCATCGGTTAACCAATCATTTATTCATGTTATTCCAAGCAATTAACCTTAGAATAATAGGGGTAGCCGCTAAAATTCTTGCGTTTTCTTAAATTAATTGACCAAACCCAGCATCCAGTCAAAACTTACTAATAATCAACTGGGCACGATAGCGTTCCATATTAATTAAAGATAGAATTTTAGTTTCGTGAGAACAGTTAATCCTAAAATCTAACAACCGAGATAGCTGCAATTGGAAGATCTAGTTCCGTCGATTTATTTAGATTACACATGTTATGATAGCACAACACATCTAACCTATTGCTACTCACGTACCAATCGTTCATGACAATTACGGATCACTGAATTCATGGTTAGCAGTAGAAAATCATACATCAAATTAAATTGTCAGATTAATTGAAGCATAACATTCATATAATTAAATCATAAATCAACTAATACTTGGGCAAACAAAAATAATAAATTAAAGTGCAAAAACCTCACAGTGATAACATTAAAATAGTAGACTATCCCTTGAATCAGACTAAGAAAAATCGCCTAACATAGTTTGATCTACAATATCCATAAAAAATAAATAAGAAAACATAGAGAATTGCAAACTATTTTGTTGGGAGAAAATTCTGGAAGTCTGCGCCTCTTTTCTTCTTCTTCTCTCGTGAATAGTGATTGGAGAAAAAAATTCCTTCTTGCCGCCTCTTGTTTATTCTGTACGTGAATGAGATTTGTTATAATTGGATAAAAATTCTTCTCTCCTTCTCTTCTTGTTAACGTGAGATTTTGTTGTCTTTTTTTCATTTTTTGAAGATTTTGTTTGTTACACAAAATCTTATCTTGCCATTTAGGCAGTTGAAACATAATCACAAGGCGTGGCCACGTCTTGTTCCAAGACCTCTTCTGGTTTGGTCATTTTCTTTCAAAACTCTATCTTGTAAAACTTCAAATGTGATAAACATCATCTTTTTAACTCATATTTGCTCCAAGAACGTAAAAGTTCCTCGTACAATAAAATTACACAAAAATGTGTCAATTAAACATATTAGAGGTTAGAATAATGGGAAATATGAAAATAAAATATTAACTATTACGAGCCTATCACCCTTCCAAACCATGTCCAGCCCTCTTTTCCCTTTAAATTATTCATGTTTTAACCATATTTCATCTTGGGTTGGCAGCGTACCCATTGGAATTGTTTGGGCTTAGGGTGAGATTTTCTGATTTTTCAAAACTTTGGATTAAATTGATATTTTATGAAAATTGATTCAATTTATTTTTGAAAAATTAATTTTTAGAAAATTAATAATTTTCTTGTAAAATAAATAATTAGAATATTATTTTAATTATTTATGGTAAAAATGAGTTTTTACAAGAAATCAATTATTATTGATTTAATTGAAAATTAAACAAAGATGTTTATTTAATTTATTAAATTTTTAAATAATTGTGGTGGTTAGTGATAAAATTATTAGATATATGATTTATATTTAATTAAATTTGTTTAATTAATTGATGTTAATATTTGATATTAAATTCCAAAGGATGATCGAAAGCCTTGACCAATGTGTTATGTGTATGTTAGGATATTTTACTGTTTTATTCATTTTGTTAATATTTGATATTATTAAAGTGGGCCTGGTTTATGGCCCGTTTTCACCCCATGAGATGTATTCCTTATGTGTCATGGCTATTTAAATGTAATTATTAGAAATAGTGGGAAATCAAGACTGGAAGATGGTGGATCCGACGAACAAGATGAAGACATGTAAAATATTGGAAGCTCTTGTAATAGTTGCATTTGCATCCGTGCATTCACCTAGGTTTTGGACCTGGATCCATGTCTGGCTCACATGGATCTAATAATGTTGGCGATCGATCATCCTTATTTATTTATTTTTGAATGTAATATTATGATATATGCGATATATAGTAGTATGCATGTATGTATATTATTAAATAATATAGTTGCATGAATACGGCAAACATACAAACATGTCACACGATTTTAAATTAAAATGATGAGACAAATTTAAAATTAAAATCCCTCATTTTAAATATGATTCAAAATTTATATCAAACCGTAAAAGTAAAAATTAAAAGAGTTTAATTTTTCCATGCCTTCCATGTGTCTGGCTCATATTATTGGAGAGGCCTGTACGCCGGAAAGCTGTGACTTCCACCGTTCATATGATGTGAATTGAGTGGAACTTCCATGACTTCGACTCATATTATTGAGGGAACTCATGGCGACCGTCCACTACAATTCAATATTGGTGGGTCGGTTTGACACGTGAAAATAAAAGGCGTCATATTATTGGGTCCTTATTAAACGTGAGGCAAAACATGCGGGGGTTGCATAGGGATGCAATTGGATTCTACCTTTTTGAAATTATAATTGGCTGATATTATTCGGGATTATAATTGACTAATTGGACTCTACGTGCCCACTATGGAAATGCGATTTCCTTTTTTCATCATAGGGTTGTGGAAATGTCAAAATAGTGGGAGAGAAATTCATAAAATGAAATCTATATTTTATATGTTAGAATTATTTTAAAATTATCAGTAACCATTATCTGTTTTCATTTGCAGTATATTTACGATGACTGCTCGTAACCCGCTTTCAATCATTCTCGATCAAAACAAATTGACTGGCCCTAACTATCATGACTGGTTTCGAAAATTTAAAGATTGTTCTGAGCTCGAAAAAGATTGCGCATGTGCTTGATAAGAAGCCACCAAAGGAATCAGCTGCTAATGTCAATCAAACTGAGTTAGCTAAGCTTGAGAAATGGTGGGACCATGATCTTCAAGCTAAGAACTACATGTTGGCTTCTATGTTGAATGAAATTCAAAGAAGGTTTGAGGAGGCGGTGAATGCTGCTGACATTCACCTTCATCTGAAAGAATTGTATGCTGTACAAACTCGTTCAGAGAGACATGCTACTGTGAAAGAACTCATGACTACACACTTGCGAGAGGGGATTTCGGTCCATGAGCATGGTGTTAGGATGATTGGTCTCATTGATAAAGATAAAAAATTGTATATTAATTAAAAGTTTTATAATATAAATTTATAATTTTTGTTTTATTAAATGTTTAAATATTATATGTTTTATACTAAATTGTATAAAATATAAGTTGTTGTGTAATTATAAGTTTTTACTATTTTTACAGGTTCGAAAAAACAAGAATAACCTTGGCGTTGCAAATGGAATTAAGATGATTCTTGGACCTGTAGAAAGTTGATGTTAATATCTACAATATTGGTGGCAAGCATGAGATAAAAATCTTCTCACAAGTGGGATCAAATTAAGAAACAAATAAAATTACCAAAGGAGTGGCAGTTTTACCATGCTCTAGCATTTTGACCATATCTCTCAAATTACTTGGTCAAATGGTTAAAAAAATACCACAATTCAAACGACTCAATTATCTACATGTTTTGTTTTATGTGAAAAAGAAAATTCGGATGTGAAGATTTTCAAAAGTGATGTGTATTAAGATATAATTTCTTGGAACACCAATGAAGACTTATGTGTAAAAAAATAAAATTTTATTTGTGGTTGTCTCCCCAAATTTGGCTATAAATAGGGGTGCATTGTCATGAATTGAGATATCCCTCATTCTATGAACAAATCTTTGAGTTCATAATATTTCTCTCTTTGTTTTCCTTTATTTCTTTATTTAAATATAATTAGCATGTTAATTTCATATTCAAAGTTTTATACTTTGAATAATGAGTAGCTAACTTCCCAAAGTTGAGATGAAAAGGTGAAGCTCTTGGTATGATAATAAGGTTATTAAAAGGTAATAATCCTGTTTTATATTATTTAATCATTATTTATTGTTTATGTTATTTTTATACCCTACTTATAAGTGGGAGTTTTGATTTATTGTTGCTATATGTTACACTAAATTCTTGGAACCATTTAAATGTTAGTCTGGTATTACCAACCATTTAAAGTGGCAAACTTGATTTAGTGTGTTGGAACTTTTCAAGTTCGCAATCTTGATTTTGATGTTAACAAAACCTGTTATTTTGTGTTACTAATAATCTACCTTAGTGTGCAGAAGCTAGGATCAGTCACGAGATGTTTACATCGCAAACTGAAGACCTAACTGATCGCACAAACTGAATCAGTCTAACTGTTACGTCAATTGAGCAGTCCAACTGATTGTCCAGTTGATAGGTGGTTCAGCAGGAGAACCTCAGAATCCTAGCCAGCCGAATGAGTGTTCAACTGATGAAGAAACCCAGCTGATCATGAAACGTCTGCTTAATCGTTTTGCTTAAAAAGTACTAGAAATTTTTTTTTCTCGAAAATCTCTCATAATTCGGCCATATACATATACATATACATAAAATACTTTTGCACCATTTTAAAATAAAACATCCAACTTGTATTTGAAAATCTAGGATAAATTGTCAAAAAATGAGATCGTAAAACATTTTACCAAACCTAAAAAGCAATAAATATGAAAAAGCATCGTTCATATTTGAAATAATTAAAAATAATTATTTAATAAAAATATTTTACGTTTTTCAGCTCTCGGTCTGTATTCTTTTATCTCAACTTGAATAATCTTTAAAAATAATATTTTATGCATCATGACAATTAAATCCTATTTACATATAATCATGCATGTCACATAATCAATTAAGCAATTAAATCAATTAATTACTTATTTTTCATATTTCTTAGATTTGCATGCCGTTGGGTTACGTCGTCTTAATGTTGGACCTTACAGATCAATTCAACTGAACGAGAGTAAAATCAGTTCAACTGACGAGTCAACTGATTTCACCAGCCCAACTGAAGATCATTTCAGCTGACCAGTCCGAAACATCAGTTAGAATCTTTCAGTTGTAGATGAAGACAAACTCTTTCAGTAGATTCCAGCTGTGCGCGAATTTACAAAGCCGTTGTCCAGTCAAAGGACAATAAAGGGACGTTGCATCAGAGAATTAAAGACAAAACGTTTCAGAAGGGAAATCGAAAAGTCGAGACACAAAGTCCAAGAAACGAATTCAAGATGCAACAGATACAATAAATGAGTCTCACTGTACGATCAGTTTTCCCGCCTATATAAAGAGAAGATCAGTGAAGGTTCAAACAAGATACAGAGAGTGAGAAAAAGCTTAAACGCAAATAAGAGAGAAAAGAAAGGGCACACACATTGCAAATCAACTTTCAGAAGCAATTAGCCCAGAGGGAAACTTCAACGTGTTATTAGCTTAGTGTAGAAGCTTATCTCCCTCAGTGTGTGAGAACATCCTTGTTCAGTTCTCACACACAAACGCTCTCACAACCAATCAAATACAGTCTTACACAAAGACGTTAAACTTGTGTATGTAGTCTTTGACACATAGACTTGAAAGAAAGGTTGGCTGGAAGGTGTTGCCTTCATTCATAGCTAGGAGTTCAGTTTAGGCAGTAGTGTAAGTCCTAGCTGAGTAGGTGTAATGCCCGAATTTTGAAAAAAATAAAATTGTGGCAGTAGTTGTGATGGTTTATGGCTTTACGTTATGGTATGAATGGTAATGAATGTTAAAGAATGGAATAGATAATGGATGGGTAGAATCAAAAGTTGAATTTGAGCTAAATAGGTAATGGAAGTGCAGAAACGGTATGAAAAATGTGGCAGTAGTTGTGGTTTTTAGCATAATGTTTTGTATATTGATCCAATTGATGTGAGACTACTTTTATTAGAAAGATAAGACATAAGGCTATAACTTTCTTATTTTGAGTTTTGGTCAAATCATTAGGGAAGATGAGCCAAAAGCGCCCCGAAGTGTGTCGTGCATATCGTCGTTCCTACAATGACACATGTTGGGAGATTGAGCATAACGTTTTACTCAGACCTACAAATGACATGAGGTTAATTGGAGATGCAAGCCAAGACATAGGGCTACAACTTTCTAGTTTACCACTTTCGCAAATTCTCAAGTTAAAAATACGTTTTTGGCAGAATACTGCGCGCCATCGCGCAGGATCCGGCGCCCTAGCGCGCGGGTTGCTGGAATTTTGGGTGTTGGGCAGTATGGTGCGCGCCCTTGCACCAAAACACGCGCCATGGCGCCCAGCACTTGTACAAAAAACGTGTTTTGAGGTTTGGATGGTATATAATAGATTGGGGAATGATTTTTGTATCATTTCTTCTCATCCTCATTTCTCTCCGTCGGTTTAGAGCTAGGGTTCCTCATTTCTCCTTCAATCCAATTTCTTCCAAGACATTAATCTTTTATTGAAGCCTTAATCTTTGGTTGGAGATTAGAAGTTCTTCTCCTCAAGAGTTTAGAAGCAAGGTAAGAAAGCTTATTTCCTTGGGTTAGTGATTGAAGGGAAAACAAGGGGTTGTTTGGTTTGAGTGTTGAGGTAAAGTTGTTAATATAATGATTGATGGTATTGTATGTATTGATATGTTGGAAAAGAAATGGAATTGTAGAGGAGCTAACTCTTTAGCACGCACGTCACGTGTTTGACAAAATGATTCAATGAATGTTTTTATGTCATATTACCGTTAAGAAATTATATGGATTCCTTCGTTACACAATTGTTGGGATTTGAGTTTTCTTGAATATCAAAATTCCGGATCTTGATTCGAAGCATTATTGAATTAATTATGAATTTTGTACAGAAATTGCTCTGTTTTGATAAATGATCCGAGTTCTTGAGTTATAGTAGACTTCGGAGGTTCAAGACTTCTCACCTACACATTTCGATCTTCTTTTGATAATATTTGAAATGTATGTTACGGTCGGTAACATACGAGGTAAAAGTATCATTTTTATTTTAAATTGAAAATTCTATGGCTCGATGAATTACTTGTGATTTGATGATGATTGTGGCCTTGAGATGAGTTTATTATAATATCGAAATGATGATATTGATTTGCATCATTACATTGCATATTGAGCCACTTTTTGATTCAGATTTGATATGGCGGAGGTCGCCTTGATATATTGATTTGTTGGACGTATGGGGCTATAGTTGAGTTGGCATAGTGTATGCGGAGGTCACTGCTATGGCCTGAACACTCTCTATATGCGCACCATAGTCCTGGGATTGTAGAACACAGCACCCCACCTCGAGCGGATGAGTCGGTGGATGTTGCTGGGGGATTCTCTTTCCTTGGGTACCCTATGACCAGATGATTCACTTGATCTTGAGATTTATTGATAGCCCACAGCTTCTGATCATGCATTGCATTATATTGCATCTTTATGAATTTAATATGAAATATTTGTCACTTTAATTCTCATATGTTATTGATTGTATCATACTGGGTTTATACTCACCGGCATGTCCGATACCTCTTGTTTTCATGTGCTTGACGGTAGGTGAGGCGAGGCTTGGAATGCCAGAGTCCAGCTCAAGGCGAGGAGATACGAGTTAGAGTGGGATTCTCGGGTCTTAGGAGCTATTTTATGATGTTGGGATTTCTTTATTTTGGCATGTTGAAAATTATATTACAAACATTTGAGACAATTAAATTATTTTGACGATATTTATGTGGATTTGTGAACCACAAATTATGTATTTTACTCGATTATTTGGTTTGTTACAATTATAATTATTAGTATTAGATATCGGACCCGGGGTCCCACATTAGGTGGTATCAGAGCGTAAGATATTTGGGAACTGGGTAGATCGAGTCAGTTAGAATTGATTGATCATGTGGTATATTTGTTATCATTTTCATTGTGCTATGATGTGAAATACATGATTTAAATTGAGATATTATATTGTTGAGTTTTATTCGAGATTTTTCAGATTGTTGAGTCTCGAGAGCCAGAGATGATTGATACAAGATTGAGATGATTGTGATTTTGTGATTTTATCTGTGGTTGATCTATTGTATATCAGACATGGCTACTCGAGGTAGAGGTCGTGGTACACATAGACAGAACGTACCAGTGGCACAAGATCAGGCCAGTGCTACTCATACTCAGATGGATATAATTCCGACTCCGATGGAGATACTGTTAGCCAGATTTCAGTCTTTGCACCCACCGATGTTGAAGGGTACCGAGAATGCATTAGAGTGTGATAACTGGTTGGAGAATATGGATCAATTATTTGAATCTCTTGAGTATCCAGATGATCGTAGAATCAAGTTAGTTGTTCATCAGTTATTGGATGTTGCTAAGAGTTGGTGGATCATGACCAAGAAAGCTTTAGAGGGTCGAGATACGATTGCTACCTGGGATATTTTTAAATCTGAATTTTATCAACGTTTCTTTCCTACCTCTTACAGGAGGGGAGCCGAGTTTGCAAATTTAAAGCAGAGAAATTTGAATATTGAGGATTGCTAAGTTCTCGAATTTACTGAGATTTGCTCCTCATGTAGCATCAAATGAAGAAGCTAAGGCCGATCACTTCATAAATGGTCTTAACCTTGATATCTTTACCTTGGTTAATACCGGAAGGCCTAACACTTTTGCTGAGGCTCTTGATCGAGCCAAGGGAGCTGAAACCGGAATCATTAGGCAGAGAGATTCTCAGATGCAACGATTCCAACAGCCACAGTATAGACAGCAGTTCAGACAGGGTAATAATGGCGGTAATAGTGGCAACATAAGAGAGCAGTTTCGGGCTAGAGGCAAGCAATTTAAGAGGCATGGCAGTAATTTTTCGAGTTTTGGTGGATCGAGACAGTCTGATTCAGTTCAGAGCACTGGTTATTCAAGTCCGACTTGTGGTCGGTGTGGTGGTAGACATTATACCGATCAGTGTAGAGGAATCTTGGGAGCTTGCCACTTGTGTAACCAGGTGGGAAACTATGCTCGAGTGTGTCCTAACCGTGGCAGTGATATGTCTCAGAGTGGGGGATCATCGAGACAGACACCTCACCAGAATCGTCAGAACCCTACAGTTCATTCCTATCAGCAGTCAAACCGATCAGATCAGAACAAACAGAGTGGTAGCCACAGGGTAGGACAGCCACCTAGACAACAGGGTCGAGTTTTTGCACTCACGGAGGATGAGGCACATAATGCTCCAGATAATGTCATTGCAGGTAATTGTTTTCTCTCAGGTTATCCTGCTTATGTTTTGATGGATACTGGTGCATCACATACTTTCATAGCTGAGCACTTTGTCTCATTGCATTCACTGTATTCTATGCCATTATCATCTACATTATCTATTTCTACTCCACTGGGCAAAGTGATGAGGTCAGCAGAAATGATAAGTGGTTGTGAATTTCGTTATGAGGATAATGTCATTGAGCTTGATTGTATTGTGTTGGAGATGTCTGATTTTGACTGCATACTTGGTATTGACATGTTGACAAGATACAGGGCTACTGTAGACTGTTTTCAGAAGATTGTTAAGTTTAGGCCTGATATGACAGATCACTGGACATTATGGTAAGGGTTCTCGAGCTAAGATTCCTTTGATATCTGTTTTGTCCATGACTCGTTTGTTACAGAAAGGAGCAGAATGTTTCTTTGTTTATGCAATTGATATTTCAAGGTCAGTACCTAAATTGGCAGATATTCCAATTGTTAATGAATTTTCAGATGTATTTTCAGATGAAATTCCAGGATTTCCTCCAGTCCGAGAGATTGAGTTCAACATTGAGTTGATGCCAGGTACACAGCCTATTTCTAGAGCTCCTTATAGGATGGTGCCAATTGAATTGAAGGAACTAAAGGAACAACTTGAGGATCTATTGGCTAAAGGATATATAAGACCAAGTGTTTCACTTTGGGGTGCTCCGTTTTTATTCGTGAAGAAGAAAGATGGGTCTATGAGGCTTTGTATCGATTATAGACAGTTGAATAAAGCCACAGTAAAGAATAAGTATCCTTTGCCAAGGATTGATGATCTCTTTGACCAGTTGCAGGGTTCTTTTGTATATTCTAAGATTGATTTAAGATCTGGATATCATCAGTTAAGAGTTAGAGAGGCAGATGTGCCTAAGACTGCTTTTCGTACCAGGTATGGACATTTTGAATTTTTGGTTATGCCTTTTGGGTTGACCAATGCACCTGCGGTATTTATGGATTTGATGAACCGTGTGTTTCAAAGGTATATAGATCAATTTGTTGTGATATTCATTTATGATATTCTTATTTATTCAAAATCTGAATTTGAGCATGCCGAGCACTTGAGAGCTGTTTTGCAGATTTTGAGAACTGAAAAGTTGTATGCTAAATTATCCAAATGTGAGTTTTTGTTGGATAGAGTGGTTTTCCTTGGACATGTGATTTCAAGGGCTAGTATATCAGTTGATGCGAGTAAAGTTGAGGCAGTCATCAATTGGTCTAGACCGACATCAGTTCCTAAGGTACGTAGTTTTATGGGTTTGGCAGGCTATTATCATAGATTTATTAAAGGATTCTCACAGATTGCGAGGCCAATTACCCAGCTGACACAAAAGAATGCACCATTTATTTGGTCACAGACATGTGAGGCTAGTTTTGTTGAACTTAAGCAGAGATTGACTAGTGCTCCAGTTCTGACTATTCCATCAGGTGTGGGAGGATTTACAGTGCACACTAATGCTTCACATCAAGGACTGGGTTGTGTATTAATGCAGCATGGCCGTGTTGTTGCCAAAGCTTCACGACAGTTGAAGCCACATGAGTCTAGATACCCAGTGCATGACTTGGAACTAGCAGCAGTGGTTTTTGCCTTAAAGATTTGGCATCACTACTTATATGGTGAGAAATTTGAGATATTCACTGATCATAAGAGTTTGAAATACCTCTTTTCACAAGCGGAGTTGAACATGAGACAGAGACGTTGGATAGACTTGTTGAAAGACTATAATTGCAAAATAAAATATTATCCAGGAAAGTCTAATGCAGCAGCCGATTCTTTGAGCAGAAAAGTATGTAATATGTCTTTGATCACTAGCAGTGTATCTGATTTAGTAGAAGAATGTTGTTTATCTAGTTTGGATTTTGTGGTAGATAGTCAACATGTAAGAGTATTTATGATTCAGGCAGAGCCCGAGTTGTTTGTAAAAATTAAAGAGGCCCAAAGGTTGGATCAAAGCATTCAGAAATCAGTTGAACTCGTTAAATCATGACATCAATCAAAATTTCAGGTCAATAATGATGGTATTTTGTTTGTGAATGATCGTATTGTAGTTCCTAATATTTCAGAGTTGAGGATGCAGATTTTGCGTGATGCTCATTGCAGTAAATTCAGTGTACACCCTGGAAGTAAAAAGATGTACAATGACTTGAAGAAACAATTTTGGTGGAAAAGAATGAAATCTGACATAGCAGAATTTGTATCTCGTTGTGTGAATTGTCAACAAGTGAAAGCAGAAAGAAAGCGACCGGGAGGTCTTTTGCATAGCCTTAAGGTTCCAGAATGGAAGTGGGACCATATCACCATGGACTTTGTCACGAAATTGCCGAGGTCGTCGAGGGGTTGCGATGCAATTTGGGTTATCGTTGACAGATTAACTTAGTCTGCGTGTTTCATTTCTTATCAGATGACATATAGGCATGATAAGATGGCCAGATTGTACATCAGAGAAGTTTTGAGATTGCATGGTGTGCCTAAGTCAATTGTATCAGATCGTGATCCCAGATTTTCTTCTCATTTTTGGCAGAGTACAAGAGGCCCTTGGTACTCGTTTGCATTTGAGTACAACATATCATTCTCAGACAGACGGACAGTCAGAACGTACTATTCAGACATTAGAGGATATGCTGAGAGCTGTAGTCATGGATTTTGGCATTGGTTGGCAGGATTCGTTACCACTTGTCGAGTTTTCTTATAACAACATTTATCAAGTGAGCATTGGAATGTCACCATTTGAAGCATTATCTGGCAGGAAGTGTCGATCTCCTTTGTATTGGGATTATTTATCTGAAGCACCAATTGTAGGACCTGATATAATAAGAGATATGACAAAGAAGGTGAAATTGATTCAGAGTCGTATGAGAGCTGCTCAGGATAGGCAGGCTAAGTATGCGAACATCAGGAGACAGCCGTTGATTTTTGAGATAGGTGACAGAGTTTTCTGAAAATATCTCCTTTCCGTGGTACAGTTAGATTTGGAAAGAAGGGTAAATTATCACCGAGATTCTTATGTCCGTATGAGATTTTGGAACGTGTTGGTGATTTGGCTTATAGATTAGCTCTTCCTCCTGCGTTATCAGGTGTTCATGATGTTTTTCATGTGTCCATGTTGAGAAAATATCATCCAGATCCTTCTCATGTACTTACACCCGATGAAGTTGAGTTAGATCAGAATTTGAGCTACATTGAGAGACCGATTAAAACTCTAGATAGAAAAGATAAGCAACTCAGAAATAAATTGATACCATTGATTAAAGTACAGTGGAACAGACATGGTGTCGAAGAGGCAACTTGGGAATTAGAAGATAAAATGAGACATAAATATCCAGAGTTATTCAAATGAAGTACGTTTCTATTCTCGGTTTTATTTTGAGTATTGATCATTACATCTTAGACTTGAAAGAGATGATTGATTTCGAGGACGAAATCTATTTTTAGAGGGGAGGAATTGTAATGCCCGAATTTTGAAAAAAATAAAATTGTGGCAGTAGTTGTGATGGTTTATGGCTTTACGTTATGGTATGAATGGTAATGAATGTTAAAAATGGAATAGATAATGGATGGGTAGAATCAAAAGTTGAATTTGAGCTAAATAGGAAATGGAAGTGCAGAAACGGTATGAAAAATGTGGCAGTAGTTGTGGTTTTTAGCATAGTATTTTGTATATTGATTCAAATGACATGAGGCCAATTGAAGATGCAAGCCAAGACATAGGGCTACAACTTTTTAGTTTACCACTTTTGCAAATTTTGAAGTTAAAAATACTTTTTTTGCAGAATACTACGCGCCATCGCGCAGGATCCGGCGCCCTAGCGCGCGGGTTGCTGGAATTTTGGGTGTTGGGTAGTATGGTGCGCGCCCCTGCGCCAAAACACGCGCCATGGCGCCCAGCACTTGTACAAAAAACGTGTTTTGAGGTTTGGATGATATATAATAGATTGGAGAATGATTTTTGTATCATTTCTTCTCATCCTCATTTCTTTCCGTCGGTTTAGAGCTAGGGTTCCTCATTTCTCCTTCAATCCAATTTCTTTCAAGACATTAATCTTTTATTAAGCCTTAATCTTTGCTTGGAGATTAGAAGTTCTTCTCCTCAAGAGTTTAGAAGCAAGGTAAGAAAGCTTATTTCCTTGGGTTAGTGATTGAAGGGAAAACAAGGGGTTGTTTGGTTTGAGTGTTGAGGTAAAGTTGTTAATATAATGATTGATGGTATTGTATGTATTGATATTTTGGAAAAGAAATGGAATTGTAGAGGAGCTAACTCTTTAGCACGCACGTCACGTGTTTGACAAAATGATTCAATGAATGTTTTTATGTCATATTACCGTTAAGAAATTATATGGATTCCTTCGTTACACAATTGTTGGGAATTGAGTTTTCTTGAATATCAAAATTGCGGATCTTGATTCGAAGCATTATTGAATTAATTATTAATTTTGTACAAAAATTGCTCTGTTTTGATAAATGATCCGAGTTCTTGAGTTATAGTAGACTTCGAAGGTTCAAGACTTCTTACCTACACATTTCGATCTTCTTTTGGTAATATTTGAAAGGTATGTTACGGTCGGTAACATACGAGGTAAAAGTATCATTTTTATTTTAAATTGAAAATTCTATGACTCGATGAATTACTAGTGATTTGATGATGATTGTGGCCTTGAGATGAGTTTATTATAATATCGAAATGATGATATTGATTTGCATCATTATATTGCATATTGAGCCACTTGTTGATTCAGATTTGATATGGCGGAGGTCGCCTTGTTTTATTGATTTGTTGGACGTATGAGGCTATAGTTGAGTTGGCATAGTGTATGCGGAGATCGCTGCTATGGCCTGAACACTCTCTATTTCAAACATTTGAGACAATTAAATTATTTTGACGATGTTTATTTGGATTTGTGAACCACAAATTATGTATTTTACTCGATCATTTGGTTTGTTACAATTATAGTTATTAGTATTAGATATCTGACCCGGGGCCCCACAGTGGGTTTCTACAAAATTTTGTATAAATCAAAGTCTTCTAGTGGATCCTACCCATGGAGGTAGAAGGGGTGACGTAGGAGTAGTTGAAGTCTCCGAATATCCACAAACTTATCTTGTGTATTTAACTGACTAAATGTGCTGTTTTCAAATTGTTTGGATCAGTTAGAGTATCCGTCAGTTCAGTTGTCACCATAACTGAACTGATGTATGCAAAAAATAATCTATCCTTTTGCAGTTATTCAGTTTACATAAGTTAAAATGTTTTCTAAACAGTTTTCTTCACGAAGGATTACTTCGAGTTTTTTCCGCTTGGTTTTAAACCAAACTCGATTTAATTCATCGGTGTTAACGTTCTTAGAACACGAGCTATTGTAGCTCATTGAAGAATATAGTGTTCGAAATGCCTTCAAAGGCACTAGCACACTCGATCCTTCAATTGGTATCAGATCTAGTTGTTCTAAAAAGAACATTTGAAGAAAACTGTGTTTTAAAATTTGTTAATTTAAAATAGTGTTAAAAGCTATTTGAAAGTATTTCATACAATTTTCAAAACTATTTGAAAATATTTATATGTCGCTCTTTAGAAAGAGTTGAGAGGATTGGTTCCGCAACTAACGTTGTAGCCACTTCTCTAGACTCTTAGCTTTGGGGTTTTAATAAGCCTGCAACGGACTGAGAATCATCTGCAAAGATGCACAGCTAAACTGCTCGCTGAACAAGATTTCAGTTGCAAGCCTACCAGGTCAGCTGTTCTTCAGACGAAACTCATCCATGTTGGGATGTTGGTCGATTTAAACACCAGCTAAATTCCACGTGAGCCTAGTCAGAGTCTGCTCGACCAGTTGAGTAAGCACAGAGGTCAAGTTCAAAAGCCGCTTAACTCGTTTCTCTAGCAAATTGAATTCACAATCGATGCAGCATTTCAAACAGTCAAGACAAACAGTTGACGGTATATCCTGTTCTGTCGCATAAACAAACTGACATCTGATATTGTTTAAATTACGCTATTGTTGTAGAAATTTTTCCTTTTCAACTGATATATGTACTCAGATGTAAATATAAGGAAATTTATTTAAATAAAAATCATGTTTGTTCAGCTGTGTTTCGTTGTGACTGAATAGATATTTCCAGATTTCTTGTCTACGATGCTTGAATGATTATAATCTCTGAATGAATGATTCAATAAGTATCTTTCAAATATGGTTTTTCATTCAGTTTCCGAGGGGAAGTTTTTTTTTACCCTCAAACTGAAAAATCGTTTTGTTTAATCAGTTTTTAAAATTCAGTTGTTGAGAAGAAATTTTTTTTTCAATTGAAAAGTGCTTTGTTAAATTTTTTTTGTTTTCAATTCAGTTTTGAAAGGGGAGTTTTTTTTCCCCTATCCTCTATCTCTAAATGGTTTTCAAAACTTCTTTAATTCAGTTCTTGAGGGAGAGCTTTTAACGATGTTTGAATGTACTAATCCTTGAATTGAATATATTGTGCTTAACTGCTCAAGTTTTGTGATCATCAAAAAGAGGGAGATTGTTGAAACTTTTCAAGTTCGCAATCTTTATTTTGATGTTAACAAAACTTGTTATTTTGTGTTACTAATAATCTACCTTAGTGTGCAGAAGCTAGGATTAGTCACGAGCTGTTTACATCACAAACTGAAGAACTAACTGATCGTACAAATTGAATCAGTCTAACTGATATGTCAATTGAGCAGTCCAGCTGATTGTCCAGTTGATAGGTGGTTCAGCAGGAGAACCTCAGAAGCCTGGCCAGCCGAAGGAGTGTTCAACTGATGAAGAAACCCAGCTGATCAATTCAACTGAACGAGAGCGAAATCAGTTCAACTGACGAGTCAACTGATTTCACTAGCCCAACTGAAAATCAGTTCAGCTGACCAATCCGAAGAATCAGTCAGAATCTTTCAGTTGTAGATGAAGACAAACTCTTGCAGTGGATTCCAGCTGTGCCCGAAGGTACAAAGCTATTGTCCAATCAAAGGACAATAAAGGGACTTTGCATCAGAGCATTAAAAACAAAACGTTTCAGAAAGGCAGTCTAAACGTCGAGACACAAAGTCCAAGAAACAAATTCAAGATGCAACAGATACAATAAATGAGTCTCATTGTACGATTGTTTTTTTCCGCCTACATAAAGAGAAGATCAGTGAAGATTCAAACAAGATACAAGGAGTGAGAAAAAGCTTAAACACAAATAAGAGAGAAAAGAAAGAGCATACACATTGCAAATCAGCTTTCAGAAGCAATTAGCCCAGAGGGACACTTTAACGTGTTATCAGCTTAGTGTAGAAGCTTATCTCCCTCAGTGTGTGATTACATCCTTGTTCAGTTCTCACGCACAAACACTCTCACAACCACTCAAATACAGTCTTGCACAAAGACGTTAAACTTGTGTATGTAGTCTTTGACAAATAGACGTAGCTAGGAGTTCAGTTTAGGCAGTAGTGTAAGTCATAGCTGAGTGGGTTTGTACAAACTTTTGTATAAATCAAAGTCTTCTAGTGAATCCTACTCGTGGAGGTAGAAGGGGTGATGTAGGAGCAGTTGAAGTCTTCGAACATCAATAAACATATCTTGTGTATTTAACTGACTAACTGTTGTTTTCAAATTGTTTGGATCAATTAGAGTATCCGTCAGTTTAGTTGTCACCATAACTGAACTGATGAATGCAAAAACTAATCTATTCGATTTCCGTTATTCAGTTTACATAAGTTAAAATGTTTTCTAATAACAATCTTCTTCAAGAAGGATTACTTCGACTTTCTTCTGCTTGGTTTTAAACCAAACTCGATTTAATTCATCGGTGTTAACATTCTTAGAACACGAGCTATTGTAGCTCATTGGAGAATATAGTGTTCGAAATACCTTCAAAGGCATTAGCACACTCGATCCTTCATAGTGTTTACAAATATATATATAGCACAATAATTACTTGACAACATTTATAAGTTTTGGTATATATTATATACTTATAAGATAATAATATATTACATAATATAAATATGATTATTTAATAAATTGGAACTATTTTATTAATTGGATTTCAATAATGTTCATTAATTTTAACTTTATTCAAATACCAAAAGTGAATCATCTAATCTCAACTACTTAAATTAAAATTTGAACAATTAAAAATTACCAATTAAAGATTCAAACAACTAAAATAAAAAAACAAAAACAAAACAGAAGGACATTGTAGTGGACTTGTTATTACCTTATCTTCCATGTGGATATGATATTCGGAATCATCGAATTATACTACTTGTGGACAACCTGCTCTTGGGAGTGCAACAATCAAAGTCGCATCAAGTTTTTGGCGCCGTTGCCGGGGAAGTATAATTTAATTTCAAGTCTATTTAATAATGTTTATATTTTATTTTTCTTTCTTTTAGTTTTTATTGATTTTATGTGTTTTTCTTCTTTTTCTTTTGCATTTGCATAAGCATTTGGTTACGTACACTTAGTGGTCGACTCATTTGAAATAACCCTTTATTTTTACAAAATATGGCGGAAGAACCCATCCAAGAAAATGAAGATGAAATTCAATATCAACATGATCTTGATAGACGAAGAACACTTAGAGATCACATGAATCCTACACGTACTAGTGCACCTTCATGTCTAGTTTTTCCCCCCGATGCATCTCATTTCAATTTTAAGCCTGGTTTTATCCAAATTTTACCCAACTTTCATGACTTATATTCTGAAAATCCATACATGCATTTACGATAATTCGAAGAAGTGTGCAACACATATAATGATCTAAATTGTAGCATGAACACCATTCGACTTAAGCTTTTTCCTTTTTCTTTAAAAGATAAAGCTAAAACTTGGCTACAAAATCTTAGATCGGGATCCATTCAAACTTGGGATGAATTGCAACAACAATATTTGAAAAAGTTTTTTCTATTTCATAGAACAAATTCTTTCAAAAGGCAAATCATCTCTTTCACTCAAAATCAAGGAGAAACATTTTATCAGTGTTGTGATAGATATAAAGAATTGCTTAATCTTTGTCCACATCATGGTTTTATAATTTGGAGAGTCGTTTCACAATTCTATGAAGGCTTAACACCTAAAGATATGCAAATGGTTTAATTTATGTGTAATGGAACATTTGAAGATAAAGATCCAAACAAGACAATTGAGTATCTCGATTCATTAGCTGAAAAAGCTCAAAATTGGGACACTATAGGTACAATCGAACTATCAAACATGATTCAATCTCCCACATCTGGTGGAGTTATGTACACCCTCAAAGATGAACATGATCTCCAAGCTAGATCTACCTCTTTGGCAAGAAAAGTTGAGGCACTTGAATTGAAAAAGAATGGTCAATTAAAATCTATTCAAGAAATTGTGTGTCACATATGTGATACAAGCGATCATTCTACAAAAGATTGTCCCAATTTGCTTTCTTTTAAAGAATGTCTCCATGAAAAAGCCAATTTTTTGAACAATTTCAAAAGGCAAAATTTTGAACCATTTTCTCAAAATTACAATCCAGGTTGGTGAAATCATCCAAATTTTAGTTGTAAGAATGATAATGCTGCACAATTTTCGCAACCACATTTCCAAAATCAACAAAATTTTCAAAATTATGCACATTATGTTCCTCCACCTAAAAGGAACTTGAAAGATATATTGAATTCTTTCATTGCAAAACAAGAGTCTATCAATACTCAAACTGCTCAAACCATGACAGATTTGAAAGATACTCTTGCTAAATTTGCATATGCACTTAATGTTCATGAAAAAGGTAAATTTCCTTCACTATCATAGCCTAATCCCAAGGATCATCATTCACAAACTGGAATTTCTAGAACTCAACCGATGGATCAGGTAAAATCTGTTATTACCTTTCACAGTGGTAAGGTTGTGGAAAAATCCATTCTTGAACTTTGTGAAGATGATGATAAATCAACTCCAAAGGGTAAGGAAGTGGAACCCATAACTTGCGAAGAGGAGGATCAACAGACAGTGTCACCACCATTCCCTCATGCATTGAAAAAAAAAAAAAAAATCAAATTTGAATTATGATATATATGATATTTTTAAACAAGTAAAAGTTAATTTTCTTTTATTAGATGCAATAAAGCAGGTACCATCATATGCCAAATTATTGAAAGACTTGTGCACTGTGAAAAGAAAATTAAATGTGAAAAAGAAAGCATTTTCAGCCGAACAAGTAAGTGAAATCATTCAAAATAATAATACTTTGAAATACAAAGACCCCTGTTGTCCTACTATTTCATGTATTATTGGAGAACGAAAGATTAAAAAAGCCTTGCTTGATCTTGGAGCTAGTGTGAATTTACTTCCATATTCAGTTTATCAAGAACTCAATCTACGCGAATTAAAACCTACTTTGGTAACACTTTTACTTGCCGATAGATCTCTTAAAATTCCAAGATGTATGGTAGAAGACATGTTGGTCCAAGTTGATAACTTCGTATATCCTGTCGATTTCTAAGTTTTAGATACACAACCTATCGAATATTGTAATGCAATTCCTGTAATTTTGGGTCGTCCATTTTTAGCAACTTCTAATGCTCTTATAAATTGCAGGAATGGAAAAATGAAGTTGTCATTTGGTTACATGACCTTGGAGGTTAATTGAAACGTCTGTTCAATCGTTTTCACAAACAGTACTAGAATTTTTTTTTCAAAAGCTCTTCATAATTTCGGCCTTTACATATACATATACATAAAATACTTTTGTACCATTTTAAAATAAAATATCCAACTAGTATTTGAAAATCCAAGGAAAATAGTCAAAACATGAGATCGTAAAATATTTTACCAAACCTAAAAAGTAATAAATATGAAAAGTGTAGCCCATACTAAACCTCTCAAAAATCTTTCAAAACATAAATAAATAGTCGTAAAATCTTTAACGTAAAATCCTAAACTTAAATGCGGAAAATAGAAGCGCTGGTCCTCGGGTTATGTGCAACGACAGTCCAGCAAAGTCACCCATCAAGTCCTCCAACATCATAAATATTAACATCACCTGCATCATACACACCTAGTGAGTCTAAAGACTCAACACATCATATCTTTGATAACAAGTCATACGTAATACAGTTCACATACAACATTGAAAAATTCTTTTACTTAAAATATCATTTTCATAATAATGCATAAACTTCAATCATAAACATTTTCTTAAACATTTTCATAGCAACATATTCATATCAACATATCAACATATTCATATTCATATTCGTGTCTATTGAATTTAGATCGTAATTGTGACTCGTATTCTTAATCGTATTGGGCGATGAATCCATCTAGAGAAAACCACAGTACTGGGCGGCGGGGACACCAGCAACACTCTCACCGGTCAACTGGGCCTTGGCCAACGTAATAACATATTTGTATTCGTATTCGTATCCAAGGAAACACGATCGTCAGGCTCTCACTAGGGTCACAACCCTCACGATATTTCCAACATATCACATACTTGGTCACAATCCATTCACGTCCTTCAACATATCGTATTTCTATCACTTAATAAAAACATGCATATATTATCATTTTATTTTGAAACCAAGCATGCAACATATCTTTTAAATGTCCAATTTAACCGTAAAAAGTCATGAACATTTAAAAATCACATTTCAACATATAAAAATTCATAAACATGTGAAATAATCATATTAGCATAAAAAACAGTAATTAGAGCACGGCCATGACGTTTACTAATTTTCAGGTGTAAAAGGGCCGTTTTACCCCTGGACGTGACATTTTATGTTTTTGACTTTTTCTTGATTTCTTTGACTCTAGCATGTCCCAAATAACTATATAAGCTTAAATTAAAATTCCCAAAATTTTATTTAGCTTAAAAACTAGGCTTTTTAATCAATTCGTAATCAATCGTTTTGAAGGCGTTTTAATTCCGAAAAATCCCAAACTTTAATATAAAACTCCTAAATTCAAAAGTTAGTATTTTTATATTATTTTATCCCTCGTGAACCATGACTCGACGCCCGTGAGCCTTGTTTCAATTAAACTAGCAATTAAAACCCTAACTTGACCTATTTGTTTCGACCCCGAGCTATCTTTCGATTTTCTCGAGCCACCCTCAAACCATGATGAACCATACCCTGACCAACACCCTTAGACACCCTACTGGACCTTATGAACCCAAGAAAACCATTCCTAGCCCCCTAGCCGAACCATATCAGCTTGCACATGAAGTGGCCGAGAAATCCCATGTGGACAAGGAATCATGTTTGCATCCCTAGGACTCTAGGCAACGACTCGACTCTCAAACCAGCCCATCCATTACTCACCTAAGACCCTTAGGACACACCTTAGCCCAGCCCTTGAACCCCAGGACGAGCCCTTGACTCCTGCGCAAGCCTGCAACCTGCGCGCATAGACCATGGCTCTCGAGTATGAGTCCTTCTTGGCAAGGACTCCTCCCAGCACACTTACCAGAGTCCTAGCATGGCTAGAACTCTTCCCTTGACTCACCCACGGCCTTGGCTAGCCCCTGGTCCCAGCCGAACCGAGTCCAGCCCCCAGCACACCAAAACCGTGAGCAAAAAAACAAACCAGCCCAAGTATGATTCCAGTTTGATTACACCATGATTTATAACGATTTTAGTGTGTTCCTAGGACTCTATATTTTGTGTAAAACCATGCTTATTCATAACCTATATCATGGCAGCTCTTAATCAATACAAATACATGATTTTGGTAAACACAAACTCAAGCATAGAACCCATGTGCATGCAACTTCAAAAATAATTAAACCCTGAACAGACTGCCGGTGATAAGCCGGAGGAAGGTGAGGATGACGTCAAGTCATCATGCCCCTTATGCCCTGGGCGACACACGTGCTACAATGGCCGGGACAAAGGGTCGCGATCCCGCGAGGGTGAGCCGAATTAATAGTATTTTTTGGACTACTGGCCCTTGATTTTTCATTCAAAACATGCAATAAATCATAATATGGTGTGATGATGTTTGAAAGGGAAGGATTATGCGTGCCTTTGCGTATTTAACGCACAAAAAACCGTTGACGATTGTGAAGAACGGGGCAAGAACCTTGGCTTGAAAATCCCTTGGAATTTTCGACTTTTCCTCAAAATATTTGTGTGTGTGCCGTGGATCTTGACGAGTGTTTTGGTGTGTGAAAATTCTCCAAAGTGGCGTGAGATTGGTGTAGAGTTTGGGGTGATTACAATATTATATATTAATAAAAATCCTTAATTAAGCTTAGGCCTATTAAGCTCATAATTTAGGCCCATTAGTCTTAATTAGGATTTAGTTAAAATATTAAAATAGTTTTGTTAAAAATAAGTTTGTGCATTTATTAGCCGGGTAGTAAAAATATTCGTATTTTTGTTGAAAAACCAACACCGATAGAATTTACGTCCCGGCGTATAAAATCACCTCAAAACTACTTATTTTCAAAAATAAGAAAAACCATCAACCATATTTTAAACAATTAAAAATAATTATTTACTAAAAACATTTTACGTTTTTCAGCCCTCGGTCTCCGTTCTTCGATCGCAACTTGAATAATACTTAAAAATAACATTTTATGCATCATGACAATTAAATCCTATTTAATATATAATCATGCATGTCACATAATAAATTAAGCAATTAAATCAATTAATTACTTATTTTTCATATTTCTTATATTTGCATGTTGTTGGGTTACGTCGTCTTAATTTTTGGACCTTACATTAATGTTTTTAATCTTTGTAAGCAAACACGTGACAAAGGAGATAAAAGTGAAGAAGAAAATCTTATTGAAACTTTTGTGGAAGAAAACATTCAAAAAGGGAGTACTCGTGACCAATTAGATATTTGTTCAATTGATACTGTTAAAGAAAATATTGAAATTGATCTTGATGATTTTATTAGGTATCACCCGTTACCAGGATCAGAGAAAAAATTTGAGGCAAAATATAAGAACAAAGATGAACCACCCATATTGGATTTAAAACCCTAGCCAGAAGAATTAAAGCATGCATTCCTTGGAGAAGATGAAACATATCCGGTGGTAATTTCTTCCAAACTAGCAAATGATCAAGAAGGTAAATTAGTTGATATGCTTAAAAGACATTAAAATGCAATTGGTTGGACACTAAAAGATCTCAAGGGCATTAATCCACTAACTTGCACTCACAAAATTCATTTAGAAGAAAATGCTAAAACATCTCAACAACTACAAAAGATATTAAATCCACACATGAAAGATGTTGTGAAAACTGAAGTTCTCAAACTACTTGATGTTGGAATTATCTACCCCATTTCTGATAGTAAGTGGGCAAGTGCAACACAAGTAGTTCCAAAAACATCTTGCATCACAGTGATAAAAATGAAAAAGGTGAATTGTTAACAAGTTGAGTCCCATATAGTTGGCGGATGTGTATTGATTATAGAAAATTAAATGACGCCACTAGAAAAGATCATTTTCCATTACCATTTTTGGATCAAATTTAGAAAGAGTAGCTGGTCATCCCTAATACGGTTTTCTTCATGGATATTCAGGCTATTATCGAATTCTCATTGCACTCGAAGATTAAGATAAAACTACATTCACATGTCTTTTTGGAACATTTGCAATCAGAAGGATGTCATTTGGTTTATGCAGTGCCCCAGCAACATTTCAAAGATGTATGCTAAGTATTTTTAGCGACATGGTTGAAAATTGTTTGAAGGTTTCCATGGATGATTTAACTGTTTTTGGGAATACATTTGATAATTGTTTTGAAAATTTGGAAAACGTTTTAAAAAGATGTGAGGAAAAATGTCTTATTTTAAATTGGGAAAAATGTCATTACATGATTACTTCTGGGATTGTTTTGGGACAGGTCGTGTCATCTCATATAATTGAAGTTGATAAAGCAAAAGTTGATGTCATTGAAAATTTACCCCATCCAAATACCATCAAAGAAATTCGCTCATTTTTGGGACATGCTGGATTTTATAGGAAGTTTATAAAAGACTTTAGTTTGATCTCTAAACTCATTTGTAACCTCTTAACAAAAGACACTGCATTTGAGAGAACTCAAGAATGTCAAAATTCTTTTGATAAAATCATTCGACATTTAACATCAGCTCCTATCATGCAACCTCCTGATTGGTCTTTACCATTTGAAATCATGTGCGACGCGAGTGATTATGCAGTCGGTGCAGTATTGGGTCAAAGAAGAAACGGTAAGCCTTATGTGATATATTATGCAAGTGTAACTTTAAACAATGCTCAAATGAATTACTCCGCAACTGAAAAAGAACTACTTGCTGTAATATTTGCATTAGATAAATTACGTTCTTATTTGATTGGATCAACGACTATTGTGTTTACTGATCATTCTGCTATTAGATATTTATTGACCAAACAGGATGCAAAGCCACGACTGATACGATGAATTTTGTTGCTCCAAGAATTTTACATTGTGATCAAAGATAAAAAAAGAACCGAAAATGTCGTAGTCGACCATTTATCGAGACTAGTAACATGATCATCTTGTGAAATGACACCAATTAACGATAATTTTCCTGATGAACATCTATTTTCAATTACTACTACACCTTGGTTTGCTAATATATTAAATTTTCTTTTGACTGGAAAAATGCCACCACAATGGAGTTCCCAAGATAAAAGAAAATTTTTGAATAGGTAAAAAACTTTTATGGGGATGATCCGTATCTGTTCAAGTATTGTCCCGATCAAATTTTTTGACGTTGCATACTCGACAATGATGTAAGTAGTGTCATTAAATTTTGTCATTCAGAAGCGTGCGGACGACATTTTTCTTCAAAGAAAACGGCAGCAAAAATCTTGCATTGTGGATTTTATTGGCCCACTTTGTTTAAAGACACTCACGAAATCTACAAGATCTGTGAAAATTGTCAAAAATTGGGTGCGATTTCAAAAAGAAACACGATGCCTTTGAATCCTATCATTGAAATTGAAATCTTTGACGGTTGGAGAATTGATTTTATGGGACTTTTTCCACCGTCGTTTGGATACTTGTATATTTTAGTTGTAGTTGATTATGTTTTCAAATGGATAGAGGCAATTCCATGTCGAACAAATGATCATAAAATCGTCATCAAATTTGTGAAAAAAAATATTTTTAGTAGATGTGGAATTCTTCGAGCCATGATAAGTGATGGGAGAACTCACTTTGTTAATAAACCATTTGCTTCATTAATGAAAAAATATGGTATTACTCACAAAATAACTACTCCTTATCATCCTCAAACAAATGGACAAGTTGAATTAGTTAATAGGGAGATAAAACAAAGTTTGGAAAAAACTGTTAACCCAAATAGAAAAGATTGGTCACTGCGACTTAATGATGTACTTTGGGAATATCGAACAACATTTAAAACATCATTGAATATGTCTCCCCATAGGTTGGTTTACGGAAAACATTGTCATTTGCCTGTGGAATTGGAAAATAAAGCTTATAGGGCGATAAAAACTTTTAATTCAAGCATGGGTGATGCAAAAAAATTGCGCAAATTGCAACTTAATGAACTTGATGACCTCAGAAATGACGCGTATGAGAATTCAAAGATTTATAAAGCAAAAATCAAATCATTTCATGATAAAAAAAATTTTTAGAAAATCTTTTGAGATTGGTAAAAACGTTTTGCTTTACAATTCGCGACTTCATATATTCTCAGGAAAATTACGATCAAGATGGACATGCCCATATGTTTTAAAGCATGTGTATACTTATGGAGCTGTGGATATTGAAAATCCTAAAAATGGTGATGTTTTTAAAGTAAATGGACAAATGCTTAAACCATTTTTAGAAAATGAAATCTTTCAAGAAGAGTTTATTTCCCTTTCCGATCTTTGAGTTTTTGTGTTGCATTTAACTTTTTTTGTTTTTATTTGAGGTTTCCTTAATTTTTTTCCCGGTTAAATGGCGGATAACGGTACTCCGTGATTCTCATAGTCGGTTAAATCAGTTTCTCACAATTGCTGATACAAAAAATTAAAAAAAATTATTTCTTTTCTTTTTAAAATGGATGAAATTCTCTCAAAAATCTGTAAATATTTTTCCTCTGTTTCAAAAAATGTTCTAAGACAAATTTATGCAAGAAGGTGTGAAAGATTGAGATTGCTAATGCAAAAAAGAATTCCAGAAGATATTCGTTTTGTAATAGAAGCTAAGGTTCAATTAGGAGGGGAAGTTCCACAATCATTGTTCATTCGGTACTTGCCTTGATTAGGAAAAAGCACTTACGCAAAAAAACGAAAGGCCAAAAGGTTAGGGGTTTGTCATAAGTGTGCAATATGGACTTGTGACAAACGATACAGATCTTTGGGATGTGTTTCCAATAACAGAGAAGATAAAATTGGTTTCATTAAGAATGGGCTGAGTAAGGAGTCTTTAGATAAAATCTTATTGACTCTTGAGACGCATTCTAGTGGACACATGCATATTGAACTGCTCCATTTATGGAAACAATTCCAAGATGAGCGCCATCTTAATAGTCTTGGGAATCCGACTAAAAAAGACTCTGTTTGTCAATTTATAAGAAAATTGGATGGGAAGCATATCATCGACTCATAGAAGGCGTTGAAGCTGTTTCTGGACGTAAAACCAGATGAAATTGTGAGCCATAATCACACTACTGTCTATATGCATGTGTGTCATTATTGTTTTTACTGTTTATTCTGCTTACAGCTGTGACCCATTGTTTTGTCAGGATAACATATTTTCCCTATAAAATCTCTCATGATCCTCTCCACAAATATTGAAAAATATTTGTGTTTTTTGTGGGTCGAGTCCAAGAAAAAATGAAATGTTTGTAGAAGCAGCGAATAATCTTGGAAAGATATTGGCTGAGAGAAAAATTCACTTGGTATATGGGGGAGGTAATATTGGGTTAATGGGATCTGTTTCAACATCTGCTCATCTTGGAGGTAGTCAGATTTTAAGTATTATTCCTATAGCTTTAGTTAAAGGAAATATTACAGGTGTTACGATTGGGGAGTATTTAAAAGTTTTTCTATGTTTGAAAGAATCACCAAAATGATAGAAAATTCTGATGCTTTTATCGCACTACCAGGTGGTTTTGGTACATTAGAAGAAATTTTTCACACTGTTTCTTGGGCACAACTTAATATCCTTGATAAACCTGTGGGCTTGTTGAATATCAATAATTATTATGACAGTTTGTTGACATTTCTTGATAAAGCTGTGAAACAGAATTTCATTTCAGAAAATTCAAGAATGATGCTCATCTCTGCTTCGAATGCTGAACAATTAATTGATGATTTGAAAGCTTTTGTTTATAAGCATGATCTGATGATAACAAAGATCAATTGGTCGCAATCAAGCAGTAAGAAAAGAAAGTTGGATCATTGATTCAAAAATCGTGGATTGTTTTGCGTTTGTTTCAGTTTGCTATCTTCAATAAAACTCCAGGTGATATATCTTTCATTATGTACTCTTTATTAATAGTTATTTTGACATTAGGGACAATGTCATATTCTGATTGGGGGAGAACAAACTTATAAAAAAAACTTTAAAAAAATATATATTTAAAAAAATATTATATTAAAATAAAACCATGTTTATTGTTTGTATCTTAGTAATTTTTGCAAAAACTATCATTACATTACATGTTTGAAAGATTTAAATAAGAAAATGTATTAATCTATCTAAGGATGTTTAAATTTTTATTTGAAAAAAAAGTCAATTTTAATATTGTGATCACTATAAAAATATGATTTCTGAAATCTTTTTGACTGATTAACCATTATGATAAAATCAGTTATTAATGTATATGGCCCAAGATATATCTGATAAGAGTGCCAAAAATTTTTAAACTCATACATATTTTGTGAGTGGGTAGAGAGGATTGAAAAAACAGCTTGCGAGCCTTTATTGATCATGAGAAAGGCTATCTATTGTTTAGATCTTGAGTTTTTATTTTTTTTTTAAAAAAATGATATATCCTGGAAAAAAAGAGAAAAAAAATGTTGAAGATCTATGTAATTTTTAAGTTATATGTTACGACCCATTTATCTCTCATAAAAAAAAAGAAAGAGAGAAATATATTGTACAAATTAAATAAATATGGGGTCAAGAAGCATAAACTTAGTCTGATTCCATGATATTATGCAAAAAAAATATCAGGAAAAAATATATAATAAGACCTTCATCCGTTCTATCAGAATGAAGTTTGTTCCCCTTCAACTAGATTTTGAATCAATGGATTTCCTATCTTTTAATTAGTTTGGCTCGTTTGTCTGTCTGCATTCTGTAAACCATTTTCCTGAGCATTTATCTGTATTCCAACTCCATGAGAGAAATCATTCCCATAAATTGAAACATTTATTAACATGTGATGATATGGAGTTGAGACTCTTACTAGGATTTTCTGAAAACCATGTACATTTTACTACCTGAAAATAAGCTTTGAATTGATCAGTTCAGATTATTTCATAAATTATAATTATAATGCTCTTGATGTAACTTTGAGAGTTTTCAAATTTAATTTAAACACATGGATAGTTCCGATTACATTTCTATTTAAATTAATCAATATGTTTTGTGTTGCTATTAACGCTTAAATTGCTAGGGACTAGCAATAAACTGGTTGGGGAGTGTGATAAAGATAAAAACTTGTATATTAATTAAATGTTTTATAGTATAAATTTATAGTTTTTGTTTTATTAAATTTTTAAATATTATATGTTTTATACTAAATTGTATAAAATATAAGTTGTGTAATTATAAGTTTTTACTATTTTTACAGGTTCGATAAAACAAGAATAACCTTGGCATTGCAAATGAGATTAAGATGATTCTTGAACCTGTAGAAAGTTGATGTTAATATCTATAATATTTGTGGCAAGCATGATATAAAAATCTTCTCACAAGTGGGATCAAATTAAGCAACAAATAAAGTTAATAAAGGAGTAACAGTTTGATAGGATCGATTAACGTAACATCCGTGTTTAGAAGGGGGGTTGAATAAACACTCACAATTAAAACTGATCTTTTCGAGTTTTGAGTTCAGTTTTGTGAGAAACTGAATCTCGGAATCTTGTTGGTCAATGACAATCAGTTAAACTGAAGTAGTTGCGGAAATTAACTTACTGAAAGATAGAATACAAAACTGAAATAAAATACACAAGGATTATTTCTGGATGTTCGGAGATTTCAATTACTTCTAAGTCACCCCTTCTATCTCAAGGATTGGATTTCCACTAAAAGACTTTGATCAAATACAAGATTTGTACTGACCCACTTCAGTCTGAACTTATCACTGCCAAAAACTGAAACTCTTAGTATTACAAAATGTTCTCAGTGCGTAACTGATCTTAGCACTATCGAATTTAACGATTATTACAAAGTGCTAGTGAGCTCAGATTGTAGCCTTGACTGCTACGAATAAATCAAGTAAGGGTGAGCTGAGATTTTGACAGAGTAACAGCAAGCTTTGAATAGAGTGATCTGTTCTTCTTCTTCAGCTGTTCTTATGTCATATTTATAAGTTTCCCTTCTGACGGTAACTTGAGATATGTTTGAATCTTTGTTTCCGTTGATTGCCACTTCATCATTCCTTGGGCATTGTTTGATTCATTTATTGTAATGCGGCGTCTTAATTGCTTTGGCCGAAATGCGTTGTTCTAAGCTGTATTGATTGAAGTGCGTCGTTTCGTATTCAGTTGCAATCTGCTATGTCTCTTTGTCGGTTGAATGTTCTTTCCCGAGACATGTTTAGTTGAAGGAAGCATACGGCTGAATATATCAACTGATCGGTTTCCAACTGATCAGTTTAGATCTGCTGATTTCATTTGTTAAGTCCAGTTTGCTGAATATAGTTGCGCGTATCAGTTGGTTGATCAGTTTGTCAAACTCTAGAATTTATAATTTGGTTCATATTATGCCAATCACCGGAATTTCGTTTCCAACAACAACTGATCAGTTTTCTTTATTAGATCTGCTGATTCTAGTTGTTAATTCCAGTTTGCTGAATATAATTGCGCGTATCAGTTGATTGATCAGTTTGTCAAACTCCAGAATTTCATATTTTGTCAAACGCCGGAATTTCGTTTCCAACAATTTCCCCCTTTATGGTGTTTGACAAAACTAAGTGAGTAATAACTGATCATCTGAAAACATTGTAGATAAAATAAGAGGTTGATCTTGATCAGCTGAATAATAATCCACACAAATACAAGATAGATAGACTTGTAGAGATAAGATAGATAGACTTGTAGAGATTTTTCTTCAACGAGAAGATTTCTTCTGTTGTTCTAGAATCTCTTCGATCTCTTCCCCCTTTTTGTCAAACAGCTCCATCTTCAAGGATAATCTTCGAACATCTGTTGATAGAAAATTGACAGAGTTGGATACGTTTTCAACAGCAGAGGTTAGAGCGATTTGAAGTACATCTAGCTTTCTTGATACAAGTGTCTCCACAGCATCAACTCTATTGCTGATAGAGTCTTGAGTCACTGAGAGACTCTTAACCAATCCTCTGTTCTTCTGTATATCATCCACTGTTCGAGAGAGAGATGTTAAAGCATCTTGAACTGTCGTCTGTTTCTGATAGTTGAATTTTTCAGAGTGTTCCAGTTTCAGAGAATGCTCTAATTGAGTATGCTGGATCTTGTATACATGATTGATCATTTCATTCATTTTCTACTGAATTTCCTTAATATCTTCCAGAACTTTATAAAAATCTGTAGAAAAATGAGGTGGAGACTGACAAGATGTTCCTGGTTCCGTTGAGACTTGATCAAAGACCACCATGGTCTTATCAGATATCATCGTTTCAGAAACAGTCTGTGCTGGAACATCTGTTTCAGTTACTGCCACTTGGACTGTAGGAGGTGAAGAGTAATGATGATCAGCAGAGATACTTTCCTGTTGAATTGGAGGTACTGCAGGATTGTCAGTTGATTGATCATGAGCTGATGCATCATCTTGAAAATCAGTTGTGATCTGAGCTGGCTCATCAGTTGGAAGTTTTTCAGCAATCTATTGACTTGGTGATGGGCTAGCCACCACTATTTGATCTTCTATTTCAGCAACAACAGACTGAATTGGTAATTCTGTTGAGATAGGAACCTCTTGAGCGATTTGATCAGTTGAGTGATCAACTTCTTCATAGATGGGTTCACTCATAAGAGATTCTTTCGCCACTGCTTGAATGATTTCATCAATGTTGGCAAAAGTCAGCTCAGCTTCAGAGACCATCTGATGTTCTACAACAGATGATTGTGGCACATCTTGAACAGGTTCTTCAGCAGCTGGTTGTGGAGATAGCTCTTTCTGCTGAGAGGAGAGTGTATCTTCTTTTGCTTTTCAACGGGAGGATTTTTCAGGGAAAACCAATTCCTGATCCTGTGCCCAAAATCTGATTTCCATTTGTAGCCCACTAAGATCTGTGTCCAGTTGGGTGAACACAACTCTATCATAATAAGCAGTTGGACCTACGGGATTGTAGTTGGATTTCAGCTCTTCAACCATTTTAGTCAGCTTTTTGACTCGAATCTGATCAAAGAAATATTTTTGCCTCTCCAATGCCTGGGAAATCGTAGCAGCTTTGACTATTTTAAAGACAATCTCTTCAAGTTTAATAAACTTTTTCAGTTGCGATTTGCGCTTCAGCTCTTTGGCAAAAATTTCAGTCCTGAACTTCTTCCAACTATCAAAAGATTTCAGTTTCGCCGTGGCAAATGCATTGACCTGTTCCCAAACCAGGTCAATGTGAGTTTGGATGGCATTAGATGGCCTTGGCTCTTCAACTAGCTTGCCTTTTCCTTTGTCAGTTGTGAGAATGTGAGGAATTTTCAAACCAGAATGAGTGGTGTCCACTGGTTCCCTCAATATAACGCCTTTAGATCTGGCCTGAGGCAAAATGGTAGGGCGATTTACATGAATCAAGGGAGCTCTTATTTTAGTGGGTGCCTCTTCTTCAGCAACTGAATCATCAGGTGGAACAACCTGCAAAGGTATAGCCTGAATAGGCTGTTGAGCAGCTGATTGAGTCAAGCTCTCAGTTGGAATGACTTTCACCGCTGTTATAGGTTTAGTTCTTTGCGTCCTCGGTCTCTTGACAAGCTTAGGAGAAGGATTTTTCTCCGAATCTGATTCTCTGATAATCAGTTTTCGTTTTGTAGTCTTCAGTTGGGCCAAAGTTTTGGCCTTCTTGACTGGTGTTGGAGCAAGTGGTTGCGTCTCAACCTCCTGTTTGGTTTTTGGTGGCAAGATGTTCTGGGCAGTGAAGACATTGAACTTTGAGGATTTTCCAGCATTGTCAGCTACCAAACCCTTTAGTTTCAGAAGATAACTGATTGGAATGGCAAAGCCTCTTGATTGTTTGGTAGATTGAAGCATATTCCTTAGAATATTGAAGATAATGTGCCTCCAGTTAGCTTTCTTCTCTCCCATGATGATGGTCATCACTTGAAATTTTCAAGAGTAAGGGTAGCATATGAGCCTGCTTTAGCCAATATGCCCTTCGCCACAATGTCGGCTAATAACTGAACCTCATGCTTCAGTTCCTTCTTAGGATCGGAAATTTTAATTTTCCGCCCATCAGCAGACAGCAAGGATTGCATTTAGTCAATGTCAGATGTTTTGACTTCAGAGAAGCTGACGTACCCAGCAGTTGGCAACGAGAAAATTTCTCCGAAGGTCTCTTCAGATAGGATCAACAGCTGACTATTGACAGTTACAGAGATACTTCCATCAGTAGTGACAAACCCCTTCATATAGAATTCATTTACTTCCTTGGGGTAGATCTCCTGCAAAGATTGTCCTAAAAACATCCTGAGACCAGCAGATTCAATCTTCAGAAAGACGTTCTTAACATCTGCTTCTTGAACTGACAAAACTGAGTCAAAATCAATGGCCATAGCGTTCAACATGTGAGCTGGGATTTGATTCGCCATTTCGAAAAGTAAATTGATCTGAAATTCGTAAAAGATAAGCTCTGGAATTAGTATGTTCTTAGGAACTGATTGTATGAGTAAGAAAGAAAACTGAATTGAGGCGGGCATAGTACATTTGTTCGTAACTGTTCAAATTCTGGACACGTGTCAGTCCAAAAAAAAAATTTGAATAAAAATATGTGTACGTGTGCTGTAAGCGTGTGTGCAAAAAGTAAGCGGTTTAAAATTGGCCACGTTATGAAACTGCAGTCACGTTAGTTGATTTGGAATATAAAAAGTTTTTTAATTTGTTAACTTATACGAGAAGATTTGTAAAATATTCAGCTGAACAATCAGTTGGGAGACTGATTCATTTCAGTTGAGAATTCACAAACAATTGTCCTCTCAGTTAACATTTTAAAAAACTTATATTCCCCCTTAATCGGTGCATAGAATAATTAAAGTGACGATATAAAACAAATCTAAGGGTCAGAAATATTATCGTTTGCTGAAACGTTGACGGCCCTTCAGCTTCCATGACTTTCGGCTATAAATAGAAGTAACACGGTTAGTTTCAGTTATATTGGTGAAAATATTCAAGACAAAAAGAATGGCAGATACGAGTAGCTCGAGTGCTTCGTCGTTTGCTCTGGAGGCCAGGAAGGCTGCTATAGAAGATGAGGTCTTCTATAAGAGTCTTCACTACTGGGAAAAGTTACAGAAGCTAGAGTTCTTGTACAAAACTGGTGAGGCTACCACTCCAGAACTGGTGGCAGAGATGAAAAAGTTGCGGGAGCACCTGAACATAGCTGTGTGGGTGGATGTCTTTAAGGATGGTCATTTCTATCAGCTAATGCTTCGAAAGGAGCTGAAAATCCTTAAGCGCATAGCTGGTTCTCAGGGCTTTGACAAGACATCTACCGGACCTTTATCCGCTTGGTTGAAAATGTGGATAATTGTTGTAGAGGAAAAATATGATGATGTAATTTGTGCAAACATTTATGGTTGAATAAAGTATTTATATGAGCTTAACTTTGTTTTTCTCTTTCCTGCAAATGATAAACTTCATCAGTTGTTATATATATAAGAATTGCAAACTTTAAACAGATGAACTGATGAGAGATTAACTTCTATCAGTTGACTATGAACTGAAATCAGTTAAGCATTAAGTAATAAATGACAAACTGATATCAGTTAATAATGTACAACTGATAAATAAGAAGCCTGGGTAAATGAGAAAAACGCTTCGGTTGACTAAAGACTCTTTAGCTTCTTCAACATTTAATGTCATCTGTCTATAAAAAAGATGATAGAGATAAAATGTGAGATAATAACGGTTCAATATTTCGGATTCAAGTAATTCTGATGCATGCAGCAGTACGCGTATTCAAGTTACCGAACAATTAAGTCCTTATTTAGAAGAGTTGAAGAAAACGATGGAGGAATATGTCTTGACGAAAGTGATGTCAACATGGTTCAAAATTCATTATTTGCAGAGGATAAGTAATAGTGGTGCTGCTCCTTCTCATGCTCAAGCAGCAACAGCAAGAAAATACATTGATCGTTTTGAGGTCAGGCATGTTACAGACCTGTTGATGACAATGTTCTGTTACATGCAATGTTATGGAAGGAATGGCATGTAATTGAGAAGATTTCTACAACTGAATCGTTTTCTAGAAGCCGAATTTATGAGTTGAATAATTGGATTACAGAATGGCAAGATTCGGTTGGTTCTAAGTTATCTTCTGTAATGTGGAATCGATTTTATTCTTAATAAAGTATCATTTCCAATTTGTTGTTGTGTTCTTATTTTCTGCAAATAATTTTATTAATAAAACAGCATTAACAATAATTTTAAGACAAGTCAATTAAACCAAGAATATTGCGAAAGTAAGAAAACTTAGTCTCGGGTAATGGTTTGGTGAAGATGTCAGCTGCTTGTTGCTCAATTGAAATGTACTCCAATCTGATGTTCTTCTTCAAAGCATGATCTCTAATGAAGTGGTGCCTGACATCTATATGCTTGGTCCTTGAGTGAAGAACTGGATTATAGGTGATGGCAATTGTGCTCGTATTGTCACAAAATATGGGCGATTCATTTGTAATTACTCCATAATCTTTCAGTTGTTGCTGGATCAAGATCAGTTGTGCACAACAACTACCAGCAGCAAGGTATTCTACTTCAGTTGTTGAGGTAGCTATGGATGTCTGCTTTTTGCTGAACCAAGAGATCAGTCTGTCTCCTAGAAACTGACAAGATCCACTTGTACTTTTGCGATCAAGCTTACATCCTGCATAATCTGCATCTGAATATCCAACTAAATTGAAAGTAGAGTCTTTAGAGTACCATAACCCAACATTTTGTGTACCCTTAAGATATTTCAAAATTCTTTTAGCAGCTGAGAAATGTGATTGCTTAGGATTCGCCTGAAATCTAGCACACATACAGACAACAAATACAATATCAGGACGACTGGCAGTTAGGTACAACAATGAACCTATTAAACCTCGATATAATGTCGCTTCAACTAATATTCCCCCTTGATCAGTGTCCAATTTTACTGATGAGCTCATGGGAGTATTTGCAGCTGAACATGATTTCATGCCAAATTTCTTCAGCAGCTCCTTTGTATATTTAGTCTGGCTGATGAATATACCAGTCTCCAGTTGCTTCACTTGCAGTCCGAGAAAGAATGTCAGTTCGCCCATCATGCTCATTTCAAACTTATCCTGCATTAGATTAGCAAACTTTTCGCATAATTTGGGGTTAGTTGACCCAAATATGATATCATCAACATAAATTTGAACTAATAAAATGTGATCATTCTTAGCAAATTTGAACAAGGTCTTATCAACTGATCCACAAGAAAAATCATGATCAGTTAGAAATTTTGAAAGAGTTTCGTACCAAGCTCTGGGAGCTTGTTTAAGGCCATATAAGGCTTTGTTCAAATGATATACATGATCAGGAAAGTTGTGATTTACAAAACCTGGGGGTTTTTCAACATAGACTTCTTCTTGTAGTTGACCGTTCAGAAATGCACTCTTTACATCTATCTGATATACCTTGAATTTCTTGTGTGATGCATAAGCAAGAAAAAATCTGATTGCTTCCAGTCTTGCAACTGGAGCATACGTCTCATCATAGTCAATTCCTTCTTCTTGCCTATATTCTTGTGCCACTAATCTTGCTTTGTTGCGTACTACTGAACCATCTTCGTTCAGTTTATTTCTGTATACCCATTTTGTACCTATAATAGTTTTTGAAATTGGTCTTGGAACTAAGTTCCAGACATTGTTATAAGTGAACTGATTTAGCTCTTCTTGCATTGCATTTACCCAGTTAGGATCAGCAAGAGATTCATCAGTTTTCTTCGGTTCTAGTTTTGAAATAAAAGCTGAATAGATAAATAAATTTAGTATTTGATTGCGAGTTCTTACTGGATCAGATGGGTTTCCTATTACCAGTTCAGGTGGATGTGATTTTCTCCATCTGTACTCAGTATTTGTTATATCAGTAATTTCTTCAGTTGGTAACTGAACACAGTTTTCAGTCTCAGTTTGTGCTTCGTCAACTGGTATTTGAATGTTATCATTATGCTCTGTCAACTGATCATCAGCAACGACTTCTTGCACATTTGATTGGTCCAGTACTTCTGGTTCAGGTGTCTGAAGTATGTTTTGATAGCTATGACTTTCATTTTTGTCATCATCTTCCAAACTGATATTTGTAAGTCGATCAACTAGCACAACTTGATCAGTTGGCTTATTAGTTAGTTCAGTTTCATCGAAATCAGCTTGAGCAGATTCTTCAACATTTAGGGTTTTCTTGTTGAAGACTCTATAGGCTATACTAACTAATGAGTATCCAAGAAATATTCCTTCTGCAGATTTAGCATCAAACGCTTTTAAATAATTTTACCATTATCAAGAATAAAACATTTGCAGCCGAATATTTTGAAATAACTAATTATACTTTTTCTTCTTTGTCAGATCTCATATGATGTTTTCATATGATTCTTATTAATCATTGATCTGTTCTGAGTATAACATGCAGTGTTTACTACCTCTGCCCAAAATCTTTGAGAAATACCAGAATCAGCAAGCATTGTTCTGGCAGCTTCTTTAAGAGTCCGATTTCTTCTCTCAGTTACACCATTTTGCTGATGAGTTCTGGCTGCTGAGAGCTCATCCTTAATTCCAGTATTTTCTAGAAAATTTGAAAGAGTTTGATTGATGAATTCAGTTCCTTGAGCAGATCTGATTCGATCAATTCCAACTGATTTTTCATTTAAAAGTCTTTTGAAGAGCTTTATTAGTTGCGAAGCAGTATGGTCTTTAGATTTGAGAAAAATAACCCAAGTAAATCTTGAAAAATCATCTACGACTACCAAGGTGTATTTCATTCCCCCTAAGCTCATAACTGGTATAGGACCAAAGAGATTCATGTGCAACAGTTCTAAGCATCGGGATGAAGATTTACATCCCTTGGTTTTAAAAGAGGATCATACTTGTTTACCATACTGACATGCTGAGCAAAGTTTTTCTTTTGAAAAGTCTATTTTGGGCAAACCAGTTACCAGTTCATGTTTACTCAGATAGGAAATGGATTTAAAGTTTAAATGATTTAGTCTCTTATGCCACAACCAGTTTTTAGATGATTTGGAAGCAATAAAACAAACTGGTGCATAAGTTTGATCATTCTAACTGACTTTATATTGTTTCCACAATGTTTGCCAGTCAGTATGATTTCATCAGTTGAAGTTTTGACTAAACATGAGTTTTTGCCAAATTGTACTGAGAATCCACTGTCGCATAACTTACTGATGCTAATCAAGTTATACTTCAGGTTTTCTACTAATAGAACATCTTTAAAAGTAAAGTTACCATGGATAAGCTTACCCTTACCCACAGTTCTACCTTTGGAATTGTCCCCGAAACTGATGTTTGGACCAGTGTATTTGATCAGTTGGGATAACACACTTGCATCTCCTGTCATATGTCGCGAGCGTCCACTGTCCAAATACCATATTGACTTCTTGTTTGTACCTGTTACATGTAATCACACATATACTAAAACTTGGTACCCATATCTATTTGGGTCCTGAACTGATTAGTCCCTTAGGAATCCATACTTGGATTAGTCTAACGGACTTTCCAGTAGCTGTATTCCAAATGGTTTTTCTCGGCTTTTGTGTGCTTGGTGTGTAGTGTACAGATGATACAATATTTGTTTTAACTTTATTCAACTGATTGTTCAGTCTATATCTTTTCTGAACTGGCTTGCAGTTATAGTAATTGAAATAGCTATTCGAATAGTTCTTGTGAGACCTCTTTGATTGCTGCATCTCATTCAGTGCAGTAGATGTCTTGTTCCAAGACTGAATGAGCTCAATCTGTTTTGAGTTTTTAAGAATCAACTTCTGGATTAATGACTGATTTTTGTTTCTCTCTGCTTTTAACTCAGCAATTTCCTTTTTTTAGACTCAACCCATCAACTGATTCATCAGTTTTGGTTTTATTGTCTGTGGGATCAGTTTGCTTTGCTTTGATTTTTTCAAATGATGATGCAAGCTTTTGATACTCATTTACCATGTCATGTAGTGTTAGAATGAGTTTTTCTCGTGTGAAATCAGTTGAGCTGAAATCAAATACCTTTTGGCTAGATGATTCTTCTTCTGCATCATTAGCCATTAAGTACTTGACTTCCTCATCATCACTAGAACTGCATGAGCTTTCTGGTTCTGAATCCTCACTGTCAGTTTCTGCCTATTTAGATTTGTTTTCTTCAGCTAAGAGTCCCTCATGTTTCTTTTTGAAGGACTTCTTATCTTCCTTGGGTCTTCTTTTGTGCTCATATGATTTCTTTCTTCTATCAGTTGAGCCTTGACTTTCCTTCTTGGGTTTAGGACAATCGGCCATAAAGTGACCTGATTTGCCACAGTTATAGCAGGCATTTGATTCATCTTTGGAGTTGTTCCTTTGGTATGGCTTCTGGAAGTCTCCTTGATTCTTTCTCATAAATCTTCCAAATTTTTTGATGAACAGTGACATAGCATCACTTCTCAACTGATCAGCAGTTTTCTCGACTGAACTGATTGGTTCAGTTCTGACAGCAGCTAGAGCAGTTGTGGCTGCAGGGGTAGATGGTTCTCCTTCTCTGGTCTGCAGCTCAAATTCATAAGCCTTTAAAACAGCAAATAGATCATGAAGTTCAATTTGGTTCAGATCTTTGGACTCCCTCATAGCCATGGTCTTGACATCCCATTCCTTGGGAAGAGCTCTCATTACCCTCGGTGCAATCTCTTTGTTGGTATACACTTTTCCAAGTACATTTAACTCATTGATGATACTGCTTACTCTTTTATCAGACTCGTGCATTGATTCTCCTGCTTTCATTTTGATGTTATCAAACTTTTGAACAGCAACAGAAAGTTTATTTTCTTTGGTTTGATCATTTCCTTCGCACATCTGGATCAGCTTTTCCCAAATTTCTTTGGCTGACTTACACATCTTTATTTTGCTGAAGGTTACTTTGTCCGGCGTTTTGTACAGAATGTCTTTAGCCACATTATCAAGATTTGCTTTCCTTTTATCTTCAGTTGTCCATTCATCTCTGGGCTTTTCTATTCTTTGTGGTGCCCCTTCTGTTATAGCAACTGCTGTATTTGTTTTTAGAATCTTCATGGATTCATCAGTTATGACATACCACATGTCATCATCTTGTGCAGCTAAATGAGCCTGCATTCTGATTTTTCAATCATTAAATTCTTCTCTGGAGAACATAGGAATTTTGTTGAATGAAGTCATGCTAGCAAGTTTATAGATTAAAAGTATTCAAGAACAAGATTCAACCGCTCTGATACCACTTAATAGGATCGATTAACGTAACAAGAGTGTTTAGAAGGGGGGGGTTAAATAACACTCACAATTAAAACTGATCTTTTCGAGTTTTGAGTTCAGTTTGGTGAGAAACTGAATCTCGGAATCTTGTTGGTCAATGACAATCAGTTAAACTGAAGTAGTTGCGGAAATTAACTGACTGAAAGATAGAATACAAAACTGAAATAAAATACACAAGGATTGTTTCTGGATGTTTGGAGATTTCAATTACTCCTACGTCACCCCTTCTATCCCAAGGATAGGATTTCCACTAAAAGACTTTGATCAAATACAAGATTGGTACTGACCCACTTCAGTTTGGACTTATCACTGCCAAAAACTGAATCTCTTAGTA
This sequence comes from Primulina huaijiensis, assembly GCF_012295235.1. Lineage (NCBI taxonomy): Eukaryota > Viridiplantae > Streptophyta > Magnoliopsida > Lamiales > Gesneriaceae > Primulina > Primulina huaijiensis. The sequence continues at coordinate 13,354,124 of NC_133313.1, forward strand.
TTACAAAATGTTCTCAGTGCGTAACTGATCTTAGCACTATCGAATTTAACGATTATTACAAAGTGCTAGTGAGCTCAGATTGTAGCCTTGACTGCTACGAATAATCAAGTAAGGGTGAGCTGAGATTTTGACAGAGTAACAGCAAGCTTTGAATAGAGTGATATGTGTCTTCTTCTTCAGCTGTTCTTCTGTCATATTTATAAGTTCCCCTTCCAACGGTAACTTGAGATATGTGTGAATCTTTGTTTCCGTTGATTGCCACTTCATCATTCCTTGGGCATTGTTTGCTTCATTTATTGTAATGCGGCGTCTTAATTGCTTTGGCCGAAATGCGTTGTTCTAAGCTGTATTGATTGAAGTGCGTTGTTTCGTATTCAATTGCAATCTGCTATGTCTCTTTGTCGGTTGAATGTTCTTTCCCGAGACATGTTTAGTTGAAGGAAGCATACGGCCGAATATATCACCTGATCGGTTTCCAACTGATCAGTTTAGATTTGCTGATTTCAGTTGTTAAGTCCAGTTTGCTGAATATAGTGGCGCGTATCAGTTGGTTGATCAGTTTGTCAAACTCTAGAATTTATAATTTGGTTCATATTATGCCAATCGTCGGAATTTTGTTTCCAACAACAACTGATCAGTTTTCTTTATTAGATCTGCTGATTCCAGTTGTTAAGTCCATTTTGCTGAATATAATTGCGCGTATTGTTGTCACTTTGATTGTTGCACTCCCAAGAGCAGGTTGTCCACAAGTAGTATAATTCGGTGAGTCCGATATCGTATCCACAGGGAAGCTAAGGTAATTACAAGTCCACTACAATGTTTTTTTGTTTTGTTTTTGTTTTTGTTTCTTTTTAATTTTAATTTTTTGAATCTTTAATGGGTAAATTTTAATTGTTCAAATTTTAATTTAAGTAGTTGAGATTAAAGGATCCACTCTTGGTATTTTAATAAAGTTAACATTAACGAACAATATTGAAATCCACTTAATAAAATGGTTCCAATATATTAAATAATCATATTTATATTATGTTATAAATTATTATCTTATAAGTATATAATATATACCAAAACTTATAAATGTGGTCAAGTATTTATTGTGCTATATATATTTGTAAACACTAAATCAAGGTTCCCACTTTAAATGGTTGGTAAAACCAAACAAA
>NC_133313.1:13358078-13358933 GCF_012295235.1 Primulina huaijiensis
TTTTTTTTTCTGCGAAAATAGAGAGAAAGATGAGAGATTTTATAGGGGTAATATGTTATCAGGACAAAACTATGGGTCACAGTTGTAAACAGAATAAACAGTAAAAACAATAATGACACACATGCATGTAAACAGTAGTGTGATTGTGGCTCACAATTTTCCTCTGGTTTTACGTCCAGAAACGGCTTCAACGCCTTCTATGAGTCAAGGATATGCTTCCCATCCAATTTTCTTATAAATTGGCAAACAGGGTCTTTTTTAGTCGGATTCCCAAGACTATGACGCTCATCTTGGAATTGTTTCCATAAACGGAGAAGTTCAATATGCACATGTCCACTAGAATGCGTCTCAGGAGTCAATAAGATGTTATCTAAAGACTCTTTACTCAGCCCATTCTTAATGAAACCAATTTTATCTTCTCTGTTATTGGAAACACATCTCAAAGATCTGCATCGTTTGTCACAAGTCCATCTTGCACACTTATGACAAACCCCTAAACTTTTGGTCCTTCGTTTTTTCACATAAGTGCTTTTTCCTAATCCAGGAAAAATACCGAATGAGCAATGATTGTGGAACTTCTCCTCCTAATCGGACCTTAGGTTTTATTACAAGACAAATATCTTCTGGAATTCCTTTTTGCATTAGCAATCTCAATCTTTCACACCTTCCTGCATAAATTTTTCTTAGAACATTTTCAGAAACAGAGGGAAAATATTTACAAATTTTTGAGAGAATTTCATCCATTACGAAAAGAAAAGAAATGATTTTTTTTAATTTTTGCTTCAGCAATTATGGGAAACTGATTAAACTGAATATGAGAGTCACGGAGTACTGTTATCCGTCATTTAACCGGGA
>NC_133313.1:13359033-13360906 GCF_012295235.1 Primulina huaijiensis
CAGAGCAATTTCTGTACAAAATTCATAATTAATTCAATAATACTTTGAATCAAAATCCGCAATTTTGATATTCAAGAAAACTCAAATCCCAACAATTGTGTAAAGAAGGAATCCATATCATTTCTTAACCGTAATATGACATAAAAACATTCATTGAATCATTTCATCAAACACATAGCATGCGTGCTAAAGAAATTAGCTCCTATACTTTGCCATTGGCTTAAATTCCATTTTAAATTCAAACCAACACAATTTCAACATCTCCAACATCTCAAATATCAACACAAATATCAATTCTAAACTTCATCCCATTTCCAAACTTGAATAAAAATATAACATACTTGCACCATCTTGAAGATCTTGGAGAGAGGATCACAAATCTAACTTCATTTCTTAATTTCCTTGAACAAATCTCCCATAGATTGAAGAAGAAATGGGGGGGGGGGAGGAAAAATGAAGAACCCTAGCTCTAAACCGATGGAGTAGGAAAAAGAGAAGAGAAAATGATACAAAAATCATTCCCCAATCAAACATATACCATCCAAACCTCAAAACACGTTTTTTGTACAAGTGCTGGGTGCCATGGCGCGTGATTTGGCGCAGGGGCGCGCACCATACTGCCCAACAACAAAAATTTCAGCACCGGGAGTGCCATCGCAGGGGATCTGGCGCAGGAGCACGCCGTATTCTGCCCAAAAGATATTTTTAACTTCAGAATTTGCGAAAGTGGTAAACTACAAAGTTGTAGCTCTATGGCGTTTCGTAAACCTCTCCAAATTTCAGATCATTTGGAGGTCTGAGTAAAAAGTTATGCTAAATCTCCCAACATGTGTCATTGTAGGAACGATGATACGCACGACACACTTCGGGGCGCTTTTGGCTCGTCTTCCCTAATGATTTGAACAAAACTCAAAATACGAAAGTTATAGCTTTATGTCATATCTTTCTAATGGAAGTGGCCTTACATCAATTGGATCAATATACAAAATATTATGTTAAAAACCACAACTACTGCCACATTTTTCATACCGTTTCTGCACTTCCATCACCTATTTAGCTCAAATTCAACCTTTGATTCTACCCATCAATTATCTATTCTATTCTATAACATTCATTACCATTTATACCATAACGTAAAGTCATAAACCATCACAACTAATGCCACAATATTTCAAAATTTGGGCATTACACAGGTAAAGATAAATATTCCATTATTAGATGCTATTAAACAAGTACCTTCATATGCAAAATTTTTAAAAGACTTATGTACTGTGAAGAGGAAATTGCATGTGAAGAAGAAAGCATTCTTGGCTGAACAAGTAAGTTCTATTCTTCAAAATATTCTAGTTTAAAATATAAAGATCCTGGTTGTCCAACAATTTCATGTATTATTGGAGAAAATAAAATTAAAAAAGCTTTGTTAGATTTGGGAGCAAGTGTGAATTTACTTCTTTATTCAGTTTATGAAAAACTTAATTTAGGAGAATTAAAACCCACTTCTGTTACTCTCTTACTGGCGGATAGGTCAATCAAAATACCTAGAGGTATTGTAGAAGATGTGTTGGTTCAAGTTGATAAATTCATATATCTTGTAGATTTTATTGTTTTGGATACACAACCAATAGAAGTACATAATGAAATTCCAGTAATATTGGGACGACCATTTCTAGCAACTTCAAATGCTTTAATTAATTGTCGAAATGGAATAATGAAATTGTCTTTTGGAAATATGACTCTAGAACTTAATGTGTTCAATTTATGTAAACAACCAAGTATTAATGAAACTGAATATGATAATGAAATTGAAACAATTATGGAAGAAAATATACAAGAAGAAAACTTAAATCAACAATCTGAAGTTTTTTCAATAGAA
>NC_133313.1:13367054-13407155 GCF_012295235.1 Primulina huaijiensis
TTATATATTTATATAGTTATATATATAATCATAGGTACCATATATAAAATATCGGTGAATTCGGTATTTTTTATAGTGGGAACTATTTTATATTAGGTGTGTGTTTGAATATTTAAATTTCTTGGAACCATTATTTATGGGGGTTTCCATTGTTTTACTTTTAGTTAAAAAATATTGCATAAACCAAGAATAAATCCTCGAGCCTTGACAAAATTTATAATTTGTAAACTTCGTTCTTGCATTTGGTAATCTATAAATTAATAAATTTAAACTTAAAATAACCTCTCTGTGGATCGATCTCGTACTTACGAAATATATTACTGGCAGACAACCTACACTTGGGTGAATTATAATTTAAGTAGTAGCAATAACCAAATTTGGGGAGACAACCACAAATAAAATATTATTTTTTTACACATAAGTTTTCATTGGTGTTCTAAGATATTATATTATATTACACATCACTTTTGAAAATCTTCTACTCCGAATTTGTTTCTTCACATAAAAAAAACATGCGGATAATTGAGTTTTCTAGTTGTGGTATTTTTTTCAAACCATTTGACCAATTAATTTTAGAGATATGGTCAAAATACTAGAGCATGGTAAAACTGCCACTCCTTTGGTAATTTTATTTGTTGCTTAATTTGATCCCAATTGTGAGAGGATTTTTATCTCATGCTTGTCAACAATATTGTAGATATTATAATCAAATTTCTACAGGTCCAAGAATCATCTTAATCCCATTTGCAACGCCAAATTTATTCTTGTTTAATCAAACCTGTAAAAAATAGTAAAAACTTGTAATTACACAACAACTTATATTTTATACAATTTATTATAAAACATATAATATTTAAACATTTAATAAAACAAAAACTATATATTTATATTATAAAACATTTAATTAATGTACAATTTTTATGTTTATCACGTATCAGTTGGTTGATCAGTTTGTCAAACTCCAGAATTTCATATTTTGTCAAACGCCGGAATTTCGTTTCCAACACAGTTTCACCATGCTCTAGCATTTTGACCATATCTCTCAAATTACTTGGTCAAATGGTAAAAAAAAAATATCAAAATTCAAAAAACTCAATTATCTACATATTTTGTTTTATGTGGAAAAAAAAATTCGGATGGGAAGATTTTCAAAAGTAATGTGTATTAAGATATAATTTCTTGGAACACCAATGAAGACTTATGTGTAAAAAAATAATATTTTATTAGTGGTTGTCTCCCCAAATTTGGCTATAAATAGGGGTGCATTGTATGAATTGAGACATCTCTCATTCTACGAACAAATCTTTGAGTTCATAATCTTTCTCTCTTTGTTTTTCCTTTATTTCTTCATTTAAATATAATTAGCATGTTAATTTAATATTTAAAGTTTTATACTTTGAATAATGAGTAGCTAACTTCCCAAGGTTGAGATGAAAAGATGAAGCTCTTGGTATGATAATAAGGCTATTAAAAGGTAATAATCTTTGTTTTATATTATTTAATCATTACTTATTATTTATGTTATATTTATTTCTTTAAGCCTTTTTATACCCTACTTATAAGTGGGAGTTTTGATTTATTGTTGCTATATGTTACACTAAATTCTTGGAACCATTTAAATGTTAGTTTGGTATTACCAACCATTTAAAGTGGGAACTTTGATTTAGTGTGTTGGAACTTTTCAAGTTCGCAATGTTGATTTTGATGTTAACAAATTGGTACCATTTTATTAAGTGGATTTCAATAATGTTCATTAATGTTAACTTTATTAAAATACCAAGAGTGAATCCTCTAATCTCAACTACCTAAATTAAAATTTGAACAATTTAAAATTACCAATTAAAGATTCAAACATCTAAAAGAAAAAAACAAAAACAAAAATAAAAGGACATTGTAGTAGACTTGTAATTACCTTAGCTTCCCTGTAGATACGATATTCGGACTCATCGAATTATACTACTTGTGGACAACCTGCGCGTGGGAGTGCAACAATCAAAGTCACATCACTCATCGAAAAATTGGTGGGACTCGACGTGGTTATTCCTAGTGAGCTCTCAACTGATATTTTCTTGCTGTCTTTGCCTGCCTCGTTCGATGGATTTATGGTTAATTTTAATAAGAACAAGCTTGAGGCCAGCCTTGAAGAGTTGGTCAATATGCTTACTACTTATGAGGCCACAATTAAAAAGGAAAAGCCTGTTCATCTAGTGGGTTCTTCGTCCGGTACGAAATATGGAGCCTCAAACAAAGGCAAGAAGCATTCTGCCCCTTTAAAGAAGAACAAGCCCAACAAGAAGCCATTCAAAAAACCAACTTGGGGACCACAAAGCCTGACAAGTAAGAACAAGTCTGTTTCCACTGCAACAAACCTAGACATTGGAGGCATAATTGCACGGAGTATCTTGCCCAGAAGCGTTCTGGCCATGGTATGTTTGATATTGAAGTTAATGTTTCTATTAATTCCACTTCTAAGGTATTGGATACCGGATGTGGTTCTCATCTATGCAATGATTTGCATGTGATGGGAAGAAGCAAGAGGCTTAGAGATGGTGAGACATTTCTAAAACTGGGAAATGGAGCAAGAGTTGCTGTCACTGCCATTGGAGACGTTACTTTAATTTTAGACAATGATTTTAAGTAGTTTTTGATAGACGTTTTACTTGTTCCTGAATTGATTAAAAACATCATTTCTATTTCTATGCTTGATAGTGATGGTTATTCTTGTGTTTTTGCTAAAGGTGTTTGCAATTTATATAAGAATTAATGTTTGATTGGAACTGGAGAATTAACAAACGATATCTATAACTTAAAATTAAAAGATATTTCGTTAAACAATATCCAAGCGCATACGAAAACAACAACAAACAAAAGAAAAATAGAAAATCCAAACCCCGCACAAATATGGCACGCTAGACTAGGTCATATTTCCCAAAAAAGGATACACAAGCTAGTGGGAGAAGGCATGTTTGACTTGTCAGACATAAATTCTCTACCTACTTGTGAGTCCTGTCTAAAAGGAAAAATGACTAAGGCTCCATTCAATGGAAATGTGGAACGTGCGCATGGTCTACTGGATTTGATCCACACGGACGTTTGTGGCCCACTAAGTGTTAGCACGACATTTGGGCATTCCTACTTCATTACCTTTACTAATGACCATTCGAGTTATGAGTACGTTTATTTGATGAAACACAAATCTGAAGCATTTGAAAATTTCAAAGAATTCAGATCTGAACTGGAAAATCAGCTAGAAGAAGTATTAAAGCACTTCGATCTGATCGAGGTGGAGAATACTTGAGTGCTGAATTTTTAGGTTATCTAAAAGAGAATGAGATTCTCTCACCGTGAACTCCACCAGAAACACCACAATTGAATGGTATTTCTGAACGTCGAAATCGAACCTTGATGGACATGGTTCGATCTATGATGGGATTCACTGAATTGCCTACATCGTTTTGGGGCTTTGCGCTTGAAACTGCGACAATGTTGTTGAATAATGTTCATACTAAAGCAGTGGATAAAACACCATATGAGATTTGGATGAGAAAAAATCCCAAATATTCTTACATGAGAATATGGGGATGTCCTGCTTACGTGAAGCAGACAGTGAGAGAAAAATTGGATAGTAGATCCACTTTGTTATACTTTGTAGGATATCCAAAGAATTCTGTTGGATATTATTTCTATCATCCCAATGAAGCAAAAGTGTTTGTTTCAAGAAATGTCACCTTTTTGGAAAAGAAATTTTTATTAGATAGAAAAAAAAAGATGATAGAACTTGAAAAAATTCAAGATACTCGCTCAACTATAGAAGTTGAACCCATTTCCCAACAACAAGTAGTTGAAGTACAAGATCCAAGAAGGTCTGATAGGGTTATTAGACCACCTGCAAGACATACGCTTCTTCATGAACAAAGCCATGGTGAGGCTTGTGTTGGATGTGAACCAATGAATTTCAAAGAAGCAATATATGACACTGATTCAACTAAATGGCTTGAAGCCATGCAGTCTGAAATGGAATCTATGTATTCAAACCAAGTCTAGACATCGGTGGATCCATCTAAGAGAATCGTTCCCATAGGATGCAAATGGGTCTACAAAAGAAAGCTTCGGGCGGATGGGAAGGTAGTGACCTTCAAAGCAAGAGTGATTGCAAAAGGTTATACTCAAAGACAAGGAATGGACTATGAGGAAAATTTTTCACCGGTTGCTATGTTTAAGTCTATTAGAATACTACTAGCAATAGCAGCATGGTATGACTATGAGATATGACAAATAGATGTAAAGACTGCATTCCTTAATGGAGACATCAAAGAAGAAATTTATATGTCTCAACCAGGGATACACTTCAGTAGGAAGTGAGCATAAGGTATGCAAACTTCAGAGATCAATATATGGTCTCAAGCATGTGTCAAGGAGTTGGAACCTCAGATTTGATAGCGGTATCAAAGAGTTTGGTTTTGCTAAGAATCCTGAGGAACCATGCATGTACAAGAAAGTTAGTGGGAGTACAGTGACATTCTTAATACTTTATGTTGATGGCATCCTACTCATTGGGAATGATGTAGGATTACTGCAATCAACTAAAGTATGGTTGGCAAGTAAATTCTCCAGGAAAGACATGGATGAAGCATCCTATGTATTGGGAATACAAATCTATATAGATAGATCAAAAAGGATGCTAGGACTCACCCAAGACACTTATATCAATACCATTCTGAAGCGATTCTCTATGGAAGAGTCAAGAGAGGATACTTACCAATGTGTCATGGTGTTACTCTGTCTAAAGCTATGTGTCCCAAAACGGATGAAGAGATAGAGATGATGACACGTATTCCATATGCGTCAGCCATTGGTAGTATCATGTATGGTATGATATCGACACGTCCTGATGTTGCTTACGCTTTGAATGTAGCAAGCAGATATCAGGCGAACCCTGGTCCAATGCATTGGAAGGCCGTGAAAGATATTCTTAAGTACTTAAGAAGGACTAAGAACTTGTTTATGGTCTATGGGGGTGGAGAATCTAAATTGAAAGGCTACACTTGTAACGTCCCGAAAATTTAAAAGTCCACGTAAACCACATGCATGCAATTATTAAATTCCTTTGTATTTTAATTTAAATATTTTAATTGCATTAATTAATTATGTTGTGCATATTTTCATGTTTAAAATGTATTTTTCTACATGGTTGCATTAAAATGCATTTTTAAAGACTATTCGAGTTGCGATCGAGGAACGGAGACCGATGGATGAAAAATAGAAAATGTTTTTATAATTGTTTTAAATTATTTAAAATATGGGTGATGCTTTTTATTATTTTTGAAAATAAGGGATTTTGAGGTGATTTTATACATCGGGACGTTAATTTTATCGGTGTTGGTTTTCAACAAAATACTAACGTATTAGAAATTCGGCTAATAAATTCACAAACTTTTCTAAACAAAATTATTTTAATATTTTAATTAATCACTAATGAGCTTAATTGGGCCTAATTAACTACCTAATGGGCCTAAACTTGTTTCAGGATTAATTAACTATATAATATGCAATTAACCTACCCCAAACCCTTTATACTACACGCCCCACTCTCCTAGCAAATCAAAATTCTCCCCTCAATTTTTATACGACACACACACACAAAAGTTGAAGGAAAAAGCATAAAAAATTGCAAGGATTTTCTAGCCGTCGTTTCCTCGTTGTCGTTCTTCAATCGTCAACGTAAAATCGTGCGTTAAATATGCAAAGGCATGCCTTATTCTTCATTCACTCATCATCACACCATATTATGTATTTGTTTATGAAAATTGCATGAAAACAAGTTACACTTTGCATTATTTTCATTTTTATGCATCTACTTGCCTAAACTCATGAATTAATGCATCAAAACATGATTTATATGTTCATGAAGGGGCTGCCATGATTAGGGGATGTTTAAGGGTGATTTTACACATGTTTAAGGACCTAGAACGCACACACAAACACAGTAAAAACGAAACAAACAAGCTTGAACGAATTCTGGTATGGCTTTGATCAAGGGGTGCGGCTTTGAGGGTTTCTGCTGGTGAGCTCGGCCAAGGATGGCTGGGGCTTGATAAGGGGTCAGCCTAGGGTCTAGTAGGGTCCTAGCATGGCTAGGACCCGTGGCTAGGCGGTTAGGAAGAGCCCATGATCACATGGACTCTTCCCTCGCATGCTTTTGGTGCAGCCGAGTGCTGCAATTTTCGAGGGGTTAGGGGCTGAGCTAGGGTGGTTCAGGCGATGGCTAAGGTGGTCCAAGTTATGGCTCATGGTGGTCCAAAGTGGGTCAGGGAGGCTAGGGCTCGTTGGTGGCTGCTGCAAAGAGTCCCACGCAAGTAGGACTCTCGCACATAAGGGGACGCGCAGGTGCTGTCCATGTACAGCACCTTGCTGCTTGGGTCAGGGGCTCAGGCTGGGGGTGGCTCAGGTCTGGGACTGGTCTAGGGTTAGTAAGGGTCATGGGTGCTCAATGTTTAAGGGCTGGTAGAGTCCTAAGGTAGCTAGGAGTCCTAGTACAACTAGAACTCAAGACACACACACATGCAGAAACATGGGCCAAATTACAACATGGTTTGAGCGAGTTAAGGTCTAGGTCCAGGGGACAGGGTTGGTCAGTAGGGTCCCTAGGTGGGTTTGTTAGGTTTTGGCGCAAGGTGGCTCGGGCGTGGCTCGAGTAAATTAAGAGATGGCTCGGTGTGTTCGATAAGGTGTCAATTTCGAATTTAATTAGACTAAAATTGTATCCATGGGTCCACGGGGATGGATCATGACTTGGAAGGGTACAATAAATCTAAAAAATGTTATGTTAAAAATTTGGGATCAAAATAATGAGTTTTGGATTTATTCGGGATTTAATCGCCACACGAAACGCTAATTAACGAGTTAATTGAAACGCCTAGTTTTTAGCTTTATAAAATTATGGAAAATTATAATGAAGCTTAAATAATTATTAGAAGTCTAAGTTTTTAATTTGGGAATTTTATATTAAGGTTTGGGTTAATTCGAGATTAAAATGCATTAATACGTCACATTTAAAGATTAATTTAAAAGTCATCGATGTAAGCCAAATAAAATTATGGAAAAATTCATGTAAGCTTAAATAATTATTTGGGACATGTTAGAGTCAATGAAATTAAGAAAAAGTCAAAAACAAGAAATTTTACGTTCAGAGGTAAAACGGTCTTTTTACACCTAAAAATTTATAAACGTCATTGCAGTGCCCTAAATACTGTTTTTATGATATTATGACTATTTTTGAATGTTTATGAGATGTTCATGATTAAATTATGATTTTTTTATGTCCATGGATTTTTATGATTTAAGGTTGACATTTAAAAGACATGTTGCATTCTTGGTTTCAAAAATAAAGATGATATGTGATGCATGATTATTATAAAGTGATGGAAATGTAAAACGTTGAAGGAAGTGAAGTAATTGTGACTATAATGATGTCATGTGGAGATATCGTGAGGGTTATGGTCCCAGTGGTAGCCCGACGATCGTATTTCCCGTGACACCATTGAGGATTTGAGGTCATGAGGTTTGAGGTAAGAATGAGAATATCGTGAGGGGAGAAGGCCCCAGAGGGAGCCCATTTATGAGAAAAGGCCCCAGAGGGAGCCACGACGATTATATTTCTTTTCGAAAGAGGATAGGCCAAGGCTCAGTTGACCGGTGAGAGTGTCGCTGATTTCCATGCCGCCCAGTACTGTGGTTACATGTAGATGGATCCATCAACTTTTTGAGGTTTGAGGAAAATCACAATTAACGATCTGAATTCAAAAAAAGGAAAAGGAAAAGGAAAAATGAAAAAAAATTTTATGATCATGAAAAATGCTTTATGTTATGTCATGTTGAGGAAAAAGGGAAAAGTTAAGGTTTATGTTCACATGTCATGAAAATGTTTATGTTTAAAGTTGATGCATCATTATGAAAATGTTTTTATTTAAAGTTCATGCATCATAAAAAGGTTTACGAAAATGTTCATGTTTGAAGTTTATGCATCTTCATTAAAACGATATTTTAAGTACAAATATTTTTCACTGTTGCTTGTGGTTTTATACGTATTTCTTGTTATCAAGTTGAGTCTTTAGACTCACTAGGTGTGATTGATGCAGGTGTTTATAATATTAATGTTATGGGAGGTCTTGATGGTTGACCTGACTGGACTGAAGGTGTACACAACCCGAGGACCAGCGCTTCTAGCTTTCCGCATTTATGATTATGATTTATGTTAAAGATTTTTACGACTCTTTATTTATGCTTTTGAGTGATTTTTGAGATATTATAGTATGAGCTGTATTTCTCAACTATATAGTTGGTTGTTTTAATTTTAAAATGGTTCTAAAATATTTTTATGCAAATGAGTATGATTCGGCCGATGCTATGTAAGGTTTTTTTTTTAAAAAAAATTAGTACTATTTAAGCAAAAGAAAGACAGGCGTTTCAACACTGATTCTAGCTTCCATTGTGACGTAGATGATTCGAAATCGACCTCTGGTTTTGTATTCATGCTAAATGGTGTGGCTGTCTCTTGGAAAAGTTCCAAGCAAGACACCATTGCGGATTCCACCACTGAAGCTGAATACATTGCTGCATCTGCTTCAGCCAAAGAGGCTGTTTGGATAAGGAATTTTGTCCAAGAGTTGGGCGTCATTCCTAATGGACTTGATCTAGTCCCGGTGTACTGCGACAACACTAGTGCCGTTGCGCAAGCAAAAGAACCAAGGTCTCATCAGCGATCGAAACATGTATTGAAGAAATTCCACATCATCCGAGAGATTGTGGGAAGAGGAGATATATCAGTCAAAAGAGTCCCCTCTGCAGATAATGTTGCTGATCCACTTACAAAGTCCTTGCCAGGACCATTGTTTGAGAAGCATCGCGAAGCAATAGGATTATAGTTTATGGATATTTGGCTCTAGAACAAGTGGGAGACTGTTAGAATAGATGCCCTGCAAGCAAAGTGTTGGCTAGAGATTTCATTGACTCAGTTGTAATAAACAATCTTTATTTTAATATAATTCATTATTTCATAGTTTTTTGTTTCTTTATCCGTATATCTATGTGAACAACATAGATAAAGGCCTTGATTGTACTTTAATACAAATGAATCGTAATTTGATGTTGAAACTCATTTGTAAACACTGTATGATCTAAATTCGTTCCTAGTCGCTTCAGCCGCCTAAAACATGGATAAAGGTTGCTTGAGCTCGAGACTAGCATATGTGATGTTGTGTACCGCGTTTCTTGGAAGGGCATAGAGATGTCCAAATATGCAGATAGGTAGTCATATGATGATTATACCGAACAACCCTCCTTCGAACTTTCCAAGTTGTTATCATTCATTGAGAGGATAAGTCTGTGGTTATGATTGTACACCATTAGTCCTTGTGACTAGGGAAAACACTGAGGCTCTATATGCTAGAGTTGTGCTTTGACTCGTTTACGGACTTCAGGAGAGTCATCAGGTGGCAAGATTGTGTGCAGTTACGACACATATAGGAGCCAGTTCATTGTAGTCGGGAATTCACCGCTCATCTACGGGTGTGGATACCCTATGTGATCTGATAAAATAAGAGTGCGTGGAATCTCTGGCTAGAGTATGAAATGTACGTTGGAGAAGGAGTTCTCCAGTAGTACATGCGATGCCACTATTTATATGTGTCACATATTTATCGAATTATTATGCAACCCTCGATGAACCAATGGTTACATATTCGATCGAGTATATGAGATGAAGGGACCGTACTGTACGTTCATCATAATCGACTGGTTCTAGCAGGCACTATCAGTGATACCTAGGGAATCATGGGGCGATGCTACTAGACGCTCTTACCATGATTCGATGGGTTTAATCAGAAATATGATTTCTGACATTCTCATGATCAATTGTTGATACATAGAATGAGGCAAATAAGGGTAAGCCCGTATAAAGAATTATTTCCTGAATCACAAGGATTTGTGAACCCATGCCTAGTTGTATCCATGAACTATTGAGGGTCACACAAGCACTGTATCATTTGTTCTCGTTGAGAGAATAAATTCAAGGAGTTTAATTTTTATTATGATATAGTAAATTCAAGGAGTTGAATTTATGATAATTAAACTTTGAGAAAATAAATTCAAGAAGTTGAATTTATAAAATTTGAGAATTTAATTTATTAAACTCAAAAGTTGAGTTTATTAAATATTAAATTTTGGAGGTGATGAATTCAAGGAGTTGAATTTATAATTTAAATATTAAATTTAAATGTTGAATTTATAATGAATTTAATTTATTAAACTCAAAAGTTGAGTTTATTAAATATTAAATTAAATATAGTGGGAAGTGTGTTTAATGGGCTTGTAGGAGTACAAGTCCAACATACTAAATAATTAAAGTTCTTAATGGACTTTGATTAATTAATAAAACTAGTTGGATTAGTCCAATCAATTAATCAAGCTCATTAATGTTAATTATGAATATTAGGTCATGACTTAATTATAAATAGGTGTAATCAAGCCATAACCCTAGCCTCCCTGACATTCACTAATTTCGAAAATCCCCTCTGTCAAAAAGCATAAAAATTTCGGCCACTCTCCTTTGGGAAAGAGTTTGAGCCGTCTCTCAAACTTTGCTATTCAACGTTGAAACTTCTTCCAAATATTCTAGTGCTATTTGAAAGAGGAACAAATCTTCCGGTCGTGGATTTGATAGAAGGATTGAAGGAAGGAGATCTTGAAGAAAGTTCGTAGGAAATTCATCAAGAGCTATATCCGTCTATACCGGATTATTTGGAGCCAAGTGATTTAATTTACTAAAGGTATAGTTCTAAAAGCTTATGAATGTTTGATTATAAAATCATACGAGTGCCCAAAGCAAATATTTTGATTGTCAAAATAAAATAAAAATTTTAAAACTTTCGCTGCGTTTGGCATTAGAAAACCGAGATCCAACATATGGATGATGAATGCTATTTTTAAATTAAAGTTATGTAAATGACATGCTATAGTTATGTTCTTATTGTGTTTTTTTTATGGCTATTACACATGTCTCTTCCTATGTTTATAACTAAGTTGAATGGTTTTTTAAATTCCTAAAGTCATGTCCTAAGCATGCTTACATTTTTATCTATTATACATGTTACTACTCATTGTAAGTTTGATGGATTATTAGACTCACTATATTTGTCTGGTACAGGTAAGCCAGATGTTGATGTGGTTGTTGGTGACTTTGTGGAGAAGTAGAAAATGAAACGTGGAGATGTGGTGGAGCATGGATCAGGTGGGCCATAGTAGATTCATTTATGATGTTATCGTTCATGACTTGTTTTGTTTTTTGTTTTTGTTTTTTTCGATGATACATGATGATTACCGCTTTGAGTTTAGGTTGTCTAGGAAAAAAAAAGTAACTACTTTGTTTCATGTTAGATACTTAGTACATTTATATTTTATTATTATGTGTTAGAGTATGTGCTCGGTAAGCCAACTTGTGGTCCTGGCTTTTATTGACTCTAATGTAAAACAATATTTATTTTAATAATATTTTATTCGATTATGAAATTTTATTTTATCTGTATACCCATGCAAGATGCATAGATAAAGTCCTTGAATATACAATATGTACCATGAGGTATGGCTCGCAACGTAAGATCATGAAACTCATTAAGAAGTATACCGTATTTTCTAAACAAGTTCCTAGTCGAATCAGCTTCCTAAAACAAAGATAAAGGTCGCTCGAGCTCGAGACTAGCATTTGTGATGTAAACGCTATGGTTCATTGGCAAGGGCATGGAGATGTCCATTCACACGAATTGGTGATCATATAATGATGCACTGAAAAACCCTCCCTCGAACTGTCTAAGTGGTTCTCACTTATCTAGTGGAATATTCTGTGGTTATGGTTGTACATCATTAGTCCTTTGACCCAGGACAATGTAGGAGCTATACATACTAGCATGCACTTTGATCCGTTACCGACTCCACTGAGGGTCATTAGGTGGCGAGGTTGGGTGTAGTTTCGAAATACGTATGAGCAAATGCATTGTAATCGGGAATTCACCGTTTGCTACGGGTGAAGATATCCTATGTGATCTGATTAGTTAATAGTGCAAGGAGTCTCTGGCCAGATCGAGAAATGTGTTTTTTTAGTTGCACATACCATGCCACTATTAGTATTCATAGATAAATTACATCGTTATCAAATTAATATGTAACTCTCGATATACTAATAGTTGCAGATTCGATCGGGATATATGTGTTGAAGGGACCATACTGTACGCTAACCATGACTAAAGGTTCTTGCAGTCACTATCAGTGATACATAGGAGATCATGGGACGATACGACTAGACGTTATTACCATGATCCGATTGGTGCAATCAGAAATGAGTTTTGACATTCTTGATCTAGATGTTGATGAAAATAATAAGGTTAACTAGGGTAAACAAGAATAAGAATAAATGTTATTTTAAATCACATGGAGATGTGAATCCACGGCTAGCTGCATCACTGAACCATTGAGGGTCACACAAGTATCGGAATCTGTGTTCCCGTTGAAATAGTCGTATTTCAAGGAGTTAAAACTTGGCGACTATAGTCTGATGGAGATCAAACGGGAAGCCTAAAAAAGAGTTTATGAGCTTATTCCATAAGATGGAAGAAAAGGAAGATAGCTTGATTGTTAATTAAGAAAGGATAGTGGAACCGCCTGTTTTGTGAAGGAGATCACCAAAACTGACAGCTGCCCAATAGGGTAAGTGAAAATTTTGATCTTCGAAATTTTCAATTTTTATTATATGAACAAGACTTGTATCCTTGATACAAGGATACGGCGATCTCGAATCTTCGATCAGGGTTACAATGTGTAAGGTCCAAAATTGAGACGACGTAATTCAACTGCATGCAAATCTAGGGAATATGAAAAATGGCTTATTAAATTATTTTAATTACTCAATTGATTATGTGACATGCATGATTAGATGTTAAATAAGATTTTATTATCATTGTGCATAAAACTGTATTTTTAAAGATTATTCGTTTTGCGATCGAGGAACGGAGACAGAGGGCTGAAAAACGAAAAAACGCTTTTTTTAAATGATTTTTTTTAATTATTTAAAATAAGATCGTTGGTTTTTCATATTTTTGAAAATAAGGGGTTTTGAGGTGATTTTATACGCTGAGACGTAAATTTTATCGGTGTTGGTTTTTCAACAAAAATACGAACTTATAGACAACCCGGCTAATAAATTCACAAACTCATGTGAGCAAAATTATTTTTAATGTCTTAATTAAGTACTAATGGGCCTAATTTACCTACCTAATGGGCCTAATCTTGGTTAGTATCCTAATTAAGTAATTAAAAAAAAATTAAACCCCATAACCTACCATAACTTTTCCCCCACTCACATCAAACAATCGGCCTCTTTCAAAATTCCTTTCCACCTAATCACGGCACACACCACATGTTGAATTGAAGGAAAAACTTGTGAGGTTTTGAAGAAAAAATTCAACCTAGGCTCCTACGTCAAAGTCCTTCGTATCGCCATCAAATATTCATGCGTAAATTACGCAAAGGCAATCCTTATATCTCCTTTTCTCGTCTATCACATCGTAGTATTGTTTTTAAATACGTTTGTATGAAAAGCATGTGTTCATATCAATATTTTCGGATTCTGGCATGCACAAGGGGTAAACTCATGATTCTATGATTTAAATTCATGTTTTATTATGGTTAAGGGGCTGCCATGGTGTTAGGGTGATCAAGTGTTGTTTATACATGGTTTAAAGGGTCCTAAAACACATCACATATGCTATAAAATAACATAAACAAGCTGGTATGTAAGTTCCCTGTCATGTGTTCATGTTGGTTCGGTTTTGGGGACTTGTTGGCTCGGCTTGGCTTTGGCTGGGGTCAGGGCTTGGGCGAGGTCCAAAAGGGGTCAAGGGTACTGTCCTAGCCATGCTAGGACTTGAGTCATGGGCTGGGGAAGGAGTCCTAGCTTGCTAGAACTCTCACCCGAGAAGCGCATGCATCTTGTTCGAGGTGTGCAGGCTTGCAGGGGTTGGGTGGCTCGGTCAGGGGGCTGGAGGCTGGGCTAGGTTGACTCCTTATGGTCCTAGGTGGGTGCACAACAGGCTGGTTCAAGGGTTGGGTCGATGGCTAGGGTCCTAAACACAAAAATGTAGAGTCCATGAATCATAGGAGTCTCGGCCATGGTAAGGGTCAGCGCTTGCGTTCGGTTTTGGGGCTGGGTTCGGGTCCTGTGTGTTAGCATGAGTCCAGTAGGTTCCTAAGGGGGGGTGGGAAGGGGTTGGCTCAGGCATGGCTCGACAAAACCGGGAGTTGGCTCATGGGTGGTTTAAGGCGTGACTTAGGGTCTTCCTTTTTGAGAAAATAATTTGAAACGCGGCTCACAAGGATCGAGTCGTGGTTCACGAGGACTAAAATAATATAAAAATTCTAAGTTTTAAATTTAAGAATTTTATACTAAATTTTGGAATTTTTCGGGATTAAAACGTCTTTAAAACGACTAATTATGAATTAATTAAAAAGTTTAGTTTTAAGCTAAATAAAATTATGAGAATTTTAATTTAGTCTTAAATATTTCTTTGGGACATTTTAGAGTCAATGAAATTAAGAAAAAGTCACAATCGAGAAATTTTACGTCTAGGGGTAAAACGGTCATTTTACACCTGAAAATTAGTAAACGTCATGGCAGTACTCTGAATGATGTTTTATATGTTAATATGGTTATTTCAAGTGTTTATGAATTTTTACATGTTAAATTATGATTTTTAATGTTCATGGAAGGTTATGATTATTTATGGAATTTGATCATAAAATTAAAAGTCATGATGCATGCTTGTTTTTAAAAGAAAAATGATATTAAATGCATAATTTTTATGAAGTGCTGAAAATGTAAAACGTTAAAGGATGTGAAGTAATTGTGACTATGAGGATATGAGGATATGATGATAAGAGTGGGGATGTCGTGAGGGGAGAATGCCTCAGAGCGAGCCCATTTATGGGAAAATGACACAAATGGAGCCCTGACGAACGTATTTCCATTCGATGAGGATAGGCCAAGGCCCAATTGACCGGTGAGAGTGTTGTTGGTGTCCCCGCGGCCCAGTACTGCGGTTAAAAGTAGATGGATCCATCGACTTTTTGAGGATTGAGGAAAGTCACAATTAACGATCTGAATTCAATAAAAAAGAAAATTTTTATGTCATGATAAAAAGGTTTATGTTATGAATGATGGAAAAGAAAAGGTTGAGGTTTATGTTATGCATGTCATGAAAATGTTATTTTTACGTAAAAGTATTTTCACTGTTGCATGTGATTTTATACGTATTATTTGATATCAAAATGTTAGGATATGTCACATGATTAGAGAAATTAGATTTAAATGCATGTTGGTTACGTTAGAATTTGGAAAACATTCAGATAAAATGCCTCCTAGACGTGCCCCTGTCAATGAGAATCAAGCCGAGAACAGTGTGAATCATCAAGGGAATGCACCCCCACCACCTCCTCTAGGGGATGCTGCTACTCGTGCATTAGAGGAGATTGCTCGTCTTTTCGAGCAGCAGTTACAGCAGCAACAATTATAGCAGCAGTTACAACAGGCACCTAGGCCACAGCACGACATATATGATCAGTTCCGGAGGCTACGGCCAAAGGAATTTTCTTGCAGCACCGATCCCTTTGCTGCTGAGAGTTAGATTCGTTCACTCGAGGTACACTTTCTTTATCTGGATATGAGGGATGCGGACCGTGTGAGGTGTACCACTTATCTGTTTAGGGATGACGCTTCCTTATGGTGGGAGGGAGCTGAGCATGGTATTGATCTTGCTAGACTTACTTGGGCTCGTTTCAAGGAGATATTATATGAAAAATACTATACAGCTGATGTAAGAGGTCGACTGAAGAGGGAGTTTATGAGCCTCCGTCAAGGAGACTCGACTGTTGCTGAGTTTGTGCAGAAATTCGATAGGGGTTGTCACTTTGTACCCCTTATTGCGGGTGATCCTGCAGAAAAGCTTAGACACTTCATGGATAGTTTACGCCCCGCCTTGCGGAATAATGTTATGATGATGCGTCTTTTGGACTATGCCACTGCTATTACTTATGCATTCAAGTCTGAGCAGTCTTTGAGGGACATTGATGTGGAGAATCAACGAAAGAGGCAGGACTTTCAGAACAATAATCAGCCGATTAAAAAGCCATATACGGGACCTCCTAGACCTCAAAGGCCTCAAAAGCCCCGAGGTCAAGTCAAGAAACAAGCACCACAAAAGCCACAAAATCATGGAGCACCAAAGCCTGCTGAGAGGCAACCATGCATGGAGTACAATCTCTTACATCTTGGCAAATGTGAATGGGGGACATTCAAGTGTTTCTACTGCAAGGTGAATGGGCACAAAGCTGCTGATTGCCCAAAGAAGAAAGCATCTACTACAGCACGAGTGTAATGCCCGAGACTATATTATTTTAATCCGACATTATTTAATTGATGATTTGATGTGATCATGGAAGGAAAAGCTCCGAGGAAGACATGGGAAAGCATGGGATACGTGTGGAGGCCAGAAGATGTCGCGCACATGCGCGGAGACGAGACGCGCATATGCGCGAGCAGCCAAACGGCGAGACAGAAAGTCTCGCCAATATGCGCGAGACGAGACGCGCATATGCACAAGCAGGTGTATTTTTAAGCGCCGAGACAGGAAGTCTCGAATGCTCGCGCATATGCGCTAGAAGTGCTGAATGAAAAAAAAATGTCACATGTCTTGCCATGCATATTAACATGTAACCAACCTCCATTCCATTTAGAATTTTCAGCCAAGAACCGAGACTTCCATGGAAATCCTCAAGATTTTCGTATTTTAGCAATTTGATTGTTCAAGATCCGGCCATCCGATTTTCGATTCGAGCATAGTTCCGTGCTTTTCTCGTCAAGAGCTTTGAAGGGATATTTGGTATTGAAGGCTTTGAACTCGAGAATTCAACTTCGAAACCGATAGAATAAAGATCAAAGTTGCCAAGCTTTTATACCTTGAAGAGTGAGAGGTTGTTGAGCACGACTTAGATCAATTTGACACAACCAATAACTACAAAAAGAAAGGTATAAATCAATGTTAAACTGGGATAGATAACTCGAGTAAGATATAACTTGAGTTCCCAAAACCACATACTAAATTGTTATTGCTTTGATGTGTTTGAAATTCTCGAGATTAGAGTGGTGATCCGGGCTTAGACATAGATCTAGTTGTTCACAACTTGCTATGTGGTTGATAAAAACTAGTTTGTTATAACTTTATTTTGAACTAGTTTTGCATCTTTGATCATGTTGTAGATATTGAACTTGATCTTGTAAATTGAATAAGATGGAGCATAACTTGTTGTAGTATTTTGGACACTTGTTTCTGAGGTGCTCGGTTTTTAAAAAAAATTCGACCTACTTTATTTAATTGATCCATTTAATCCCAATGATGAATTGAAGAAAATGAGTTAGCGTCCGGGTCCCCACAATAGGTGGTATCAGAGCTGTATGTTCCTTAGACTGAAATAGAAGTGAGTGAGCGGGGTACAATGAGTTTTTTTTCTTGCTTCTGTGGTACTAGCATGCGATTTATTAAAACGTTATATGCTAGTATAACAGCCTGTTTTATTGCTTTAGAAAGAACATGTTTACCTGATTATCTGATTTGATTGGAAATGTGTATTATTGGAGAATGAATCATAACCGATTCTTGATCAGAAGTATGATGATCAGAGGAGGACTGAGACAGATTTGATAGATTTGATTACTAACTATTTTGATAATCAGATATGCCTCCTCGAAGAGCCCCAGAGCAGGGTAGTACTTCAAATAATCTGATGGATGTTACAGCGACACCCATGGAAACACTGTTAAAGAGATTTCAGTCATTCAAACTGCCGACTTTGAAAGGCACTGAGACGTCTATCGACTGCAAGAGCTGGCTTGATGATATGGAGATGTTATTTGATTCACTTGATTATACAGATGAGCGTAGAGTCAGACTAATTGGGCACCAGTTACATGAGGTTGCGAAGAGTTGGTGGCTCACAACCAAGAGAGCTTTGGAGCATCGAGGTACGACGATTACTTGGAAGATCTTTAAAGCCGAATTTTATCAACAATTTTTCCCAGTATTGTACAGAAAGGACAAGGGTGCAGAGTTTGCTAACCTGAAACAGGGTCATTTGAATATTGAAGAATACGTGGCCAAATTCTCTACCTTGCTACGTTTTGATCCTCATTTTGCTGATAATGATGAAGCTGTGGCTGATCAGTTCATCAATGGGCTGAATCCTGATATTTTTACACTGGTAAATATGAGGTGACCAAATAATTTTGTTGATGCCTTAAACAGAGCAAAAGGAGCTGAAGTGGGCTTGATCAAGCAGCGAAGAACTTCGTATGTTGCTCAAACACAAAAACAACAACAACCTCCAGCCAAGTTCCACCAACCACCTCCCAGATTTGATAGTGGCGGTAGCAGCAGTGGGAAGAAGGATAATTTGAAAGCCCAAGGGAAACAGTTTAAGAAATCTGGAAGTAGTTAATCTAGCTCCAGTGTCTCACGACAGACTGGTTCTGGCCAGAGTTCTAATTATACGGTGGTTTATTGCAGAACATGTGGAGGAAGACATCCAACAGAGCAATGCCAAGGAGTGTTTGGTAGTTGTAACATCTGTCGAAAGCCAGGACACTTCGCCGAAGTCTGTCCACAGTGAGGTTTTCAACGATCCCAGGGAGCAGGATCATCTGGATCAGTGGCTCAGGCTGATAGACAACCATCTTCTGTTCACTCTTTCCAGCCACCACTTACCCAGTCACAGCTGAGGCCAGGAGGAAGCCTGACTGTTAGCCAGCCTCTGAGACAGCAGGCCAGAGTGTTTGCCTTGACATAGGAACAGGCCCAGGAAGCACCTGATGTGGTTGCAGGTAACTATTCTCTTTGTGGTTATCCTACTTATATGTTGATAGATATTGGTGCATCCCATACTTTTATCTCTGAGCAATTTGCATTGATACATGCTTTGCCTGTTAAGTCTTTCTCTACTGTAGTATCCGTCTCTTCACCTTTGGGGAGAGGTCTTATATCAATGAATTCTGTTAGACATTGTATGCTGCAGTATGACGGTAATGAGATAGAGTTAGATTGTTTTGTACTTGGTTTGTCTGATTTTGACTGCATTATTGGTATTGATATGCTGACCAAGTACAGAGCTACCGTAGACTGTTTTCAGATAATTGTAAGATTCAGGTCTAAGATGGCTGATGAATGGAAATTTTACGGTAAGGGTTCCAGAGCTCGAATTCCTTTAGTATCTGCTTTGTCTATGACTCGATTATTGCAGAAGAGAGCAGAGGGATTCCTGGTGTATTCAGTAGATGTACTGAAGTCGAGCCCTTCATTGGCAGATTTGCCAGTGGTATGTGAGTTTCCTGACGTCTTCTCATATGAGATTCCGGGTTTGCCTCCAGTCCGAGAAATAGACTTCAACATTGAACTGATACCAGGTACAGTATCTATTTCTAAAGCTCCATACATAATGGCACCAGTTGAACCGAAAGAATTGAAAGATCAACTAGAGGATTTACTAGCCAAGGATTACATCAGACCGAGTGTTTCTCCTTGGGGCGCTCCAGTACTGTTTGCCAGAAAGAAAGACGGTTCAATGAGACTCTGAATTGATATCGGCAATTGAACAAAGCTACGATAAAGAATAAATACCCTTTGCCTCGTATTGATGATCTATTTAATCAGTTGCGGGGTTCTTCTATTTATTCCAAGATCGATCTGAGATATGTATATCATCAGTTGAGAGTTAAAGATTCTGATATATCAAAAACAGCTTTCAGAATCAGGTATGGCCACTATGAGATTATAGTCATGCCGTTTGGTTTAACGAATGCTCCAGCTGTATTTATGGGTTTGATGAATCGTATATTTCAAAAATATCTTTATGATTTTGTGATTATTTTTATTGACTATATTCTGATTTATTGAAAGAATCTGATTGATCATGATGAGCATCTGAGAATTGTATTAAAGACTCTGAGAGCTGAGAAACTATATGCAAAGCTATCGAAATGTGAATTTTGGCTGAAACAAGTTGTATTTCTGGGGCACATTATATCGAGAGATGGTATTTCTGTTGATCCTAGCAAAGTTGAGGCTGTGATCAAATTGCCTAGACCGACATCAATGCCAGAGATACCCAGTTTTATGGGTTTAGCGGGCTATTATTTTCGATTCATCAAAAATTTCTCTAGTATTGCTAAGCCGATTACCCAGCTGACCCAGAGGAATGCCCTTTTTGTTTGGTCAGAGGCGTGTGAATCCCGTTTTCTGGAGTTGAAAAAGAGATTAACCAGTGCTCCGGTGTTGACTATTTCGTCAGGTACTGGTGATTTTTGTTGTTTATTGTGATGCTTCTCACAGGAGACTAGGTTGTGTTTTGATGCAACGAGGACATGTTATTGCTTATGCCTCGAGACAATTAAAACCACAGGAGACGCGCTATCCGATTCATGATCTTGAATTAGCTGCCATCGTGTTTGCATTGAAAATCTGGCGACACTATCTATATGGTGAGAAGTTTAAAATTTATTCTGATCACAAGACTATTTGAGACAGATTGTAAACCTCTGCGACTTTGCACCATTCAAGTTGAACCAGAGCTGTAACGACCCATTACAGGCCCAGTGGCTATCCCGATCTTGGGAACCAGAGCTGTAACGAACCAGAGCTGTAACGACCCAAGGCTATCCCGATCTTGGGCTCCCTCAATGGGGCCTTTTCCCTCACGGGCTTTCCATAGGCGTCGTACGGGTTACTCATAGAACTCTCCAGCCCATGCACTGGAGCTTGTGCCTCCCCAGACTCGAACCTGAGATCACATGGACCTATAGGATAAGTACATTGATATCAAGAGTCTTGGTACCAATTGAGTCAATTGGTACAAGGACTCTTGATATCAATGTACTTATCTTATAGGTCATGGGATCGAGTCCTGGGGAGGCAAAAGAAACCCCTTGGTAGAGAGGGGGATATCCTATGAGTAACCCGTACGACGCCTATGGAAAGCCCGTGAGGGGATCTAAGCCCAAGATCGAGATAGCCTTGGGTCGATCGGGGCAGTGGGCCGTATGGGCGGTCTACTGGGCCTGTAATGGGTCGTTACAAGAGCTGATTTTAATAATCAAAGAAACACAGAAAGTCGATCAAAATATTCAGAATTCGATTGCGATGGTCAAATCAGGGCATCAATCAGAATATCAGGTTCGTGATAATGTGTTATATATGAATAATCGTCTTGTTGTGCCAGATGTTTCAGACTTGAGACAACAGATTTTGACAGAGGCACATTGTAGTCGTTTTAGTATTCATCCTGGTGGCAGAAAGATGTATAATGATCTGAAGAAACGGTTTTGGTGGAAATAGATGAAATCAGATATTGCCGATTTTGTTACGAAGCTACCACGATATTCCCGAGGTTGTGATGAAATTTGGGTCGTTATTGAAAGATTAACCAAATCAACGTGTTTCATTACATACCGAATGACGTACAGACACGATCAGATGGCAGAAATTTATGTCAGAGAAGTGGTTAGATTGCATGGCGTGCCAAAGTCCATCGTATCAGATCGTGACCCTCTATTTACTTCGCATTTTTGGCACATTTTGCAACAAGCTCTAGGTACGAATTACACCTGAGTACTGCATATCATCCTCAGACAGACGGACAATCAGAAAGAACTATCCAGACATTGGAGGATATGCTTAGAGCTGTAGTGCTAGACTTTGGCACTAGTTGGCAAGATTCCTTACCACTTTGTGAATTCTCATACAACAACAGCTATCAGACGAGTATAGAGATGGCACCGTTTGAAGCATTGTACGGCAAAAAGTGCAGATCTCCTCTCTACTGGATGATATCTCAAAGGTACCCTAATTTGGGCATGACATAATTCGAGATATGACTGAAAAAGTAAAGCTGATTTAGCAAAGAATGAAAACAGCTCAGAATAGACAGACCAAATATGCAAATATTCGACGTCGACCTTTAGAATTTGAGCAAGGAGACAGAGTATTTTTGAAGATTTCTCCTTTCAGAGGCGTTGTCAGATTTGGCAAGCGAGGGAAGTTGTCTCCACGTTATATCAGTCTGTATGAGATTCTTGAGAAGATATGTAATCGTGCATATCGACTCGCTCTTCTTCCGTCTCTATCTGGAATACATGACGTCTTTCATGTATCTATGCTGCGGAAATATCTTCCTGATGCTTCTCATGTTCTTCAGCCTGATGAGGCAGAACTCGATGAAACTATGAGTTATTTTGAAAAAACACTTCAGATTCTCGATCGTAAAGAAAAGCAGCTCAGAACGAATACTGTTCCACTTGTGAAAGTTCAGTGGAGTCGTCATGTCATCGAAGAAGCTACCTGGGAGACTGAAACTGATATGAGACAGAAATTTCCAGAATTATTTCACTGATGTGAGATTCTTATTCCGCTTTTGTTATATATTCTTATCTTATGTGATTTGATTGCCTGCTATTTCGAGGACGAAATCACGTCTCAGAGGGAGAGAATTGTAAGGCCCGAGATTATATTATTACAATCCGACATTATTTAATTGATGAATTGATGTGATCATGGAAGGACAAACTCCAAGGAAGACATGGGAAACCATGGGATACGTGTGGAGTCGAGAAGATGTCGCACACATGTGCGGAGACGAGACGCGCATATGCGCGAGCAGCCAAACGCCGAGACAGAAAGTCTCGCGCATATGCGCGAGCAGGTGTATTTTCAAGCGCCGAGACAGGAAGTCTCGCGCATATGCGCGAGCATTGGACGCGCATATGCGCGAAAAGTGCTGAATGAAAAAAAATGAAACATGTCTTGCAATGCATATTAACATGTAACCAACCTCCATTCCATTTAGAATTTTCAGCCAAGAACCGAGACTTCCATGGAAATCCTCAAGCTTTTCATATTTTAGCAATTTGATTGTGCAAAATCCGGCCATCCGATTTTCGATCCGAGCATAGTTCCGTGCTTCTCTCTTCAAGAGCTTCGAAGGGATATTTGGTATTGAAGGCTTCGAACTCGAGAATTCAACTTCGAAACCGATAGAATAAATATAAAAATTGCTAGGCTTTTATACCTTGAAGAGTGAGAGGTTGTTGAGAACGACTTAGATCAATTTGACACAACCAAGAACTACGAAAAGAAAGGAATAAATCAATGTTAAACCAAGATAGACAACTCGAGTAAAATATAACTTGAGTTCCAAAAACCACATACTAAATTGATATTGCTTTGATGTGTTTGAAATTCTTGAGATTAATATGCTTAGTCTATTGAGTTATAAAAAAGCATGTATTATGAGATAGATATCTTGGATGAGTCTTTGGTAGAGGTGCCAAGTCACTGGACGTTTGGTTTATATTGATGCGCTTACGAGAAAGATAGAGTCCTATTGTAGACACTCGATATGGTGTGCCGAAGTTTGGGAATAAGGACGTACCACCACCTCGAATGGGAGAGTAGGTGGGAGACTTGTTACGTTCCTATTCAAATCGAGATCCCTAGATAAGAGTCGAGTCAAAGATTAAGAGTTAAAGAGTTTGATTTAAAACTTTGTATCGATTTATGTTTTCTTAGACTATGTTACATGTTGTTTGACATAGGGTTTATGCTTTTTTATATGCTTGTATGAAATGCGTGTTTATATTGTTTATACTGAGAAATATATTTTTCACCGGAGTTATCCGGCTGTTGTTGTGTTTGTATGTGTGCATGACAACATGTGGGATAGTATCAGGGTCGAGAAGAGGATAAAAGATCGAGATTAGAGTGGTTATCCTGGCTTATGCATAGATCTAGTTGTTCACCACTTGCTATGTGGTTGATAAACACTAGTTTGTTATGACTTTATTTTGAACAAGTTTTTCATCTTTGATCATGTTGTAGATATTGAACTTGTCTTGTAAATTGAATAAGATGGAGCATAACTTGTTGTAGTATTTTGGACACTTGTTTCTGAGGTGCTCGGTTTTAAAAAAAAAATTCGACCTAGTTTATTTGATTGATCCATTTAATCTCAATGATGAATTGAAGAAAATGAGGTAGCGTCCGGGTCCCCACAACGAGCTTATGTCATGCATGCAGAAGATGCAGAGGAGGAGCCAGGCACTACTCTCATCACGGGTAACCTAGTCATTTAACATTTTTACATTGATTTTATTGCATGAAATGTTAAATTGGTTATTAGAATTGAATTGGGAACAAGATATAACCTAGTGGAAATTAGGTTGCATGTTCTACCTTAGTTGGAAATTAAGATATGATTTTAGAAAACCATAGAATTTGGTATTGAATTTTTGTGCCTTAATTTATGTGAAGGATGTGATATTTCAAAATAAAAAATTTTTAGGGCCAAAAATCTAAGGAAAATCATAATCAAGGGTTGTTAGGGTTTCGAATTTTATTAAGAGGTCATTATGCAATTTTCGAAATCATGAGGACTAAAATGTAATTTTCGATAATTGAAGGACCTAAATGAAATTTTTGAATTCTTAAGGGTCAAAAATGAAATTCTCGAAACTCAAGGGACTAAAATAAGAATTTTTGAAAAATATAAGGGTTAAATTGTAATAATTCGAAAAAATTGGAGTGCTAAAATGCAATTTTTCAAGAAATGCTTAAGTTCAACACGTAATCTTCACCTAACTTTTGGAAAAATTAATGATAGTAAATCTTTAAATTCAACACGAAAAAAAAAGACGTTTTCGCCGCAGGGAGGACTATCATTCAAGGTATGGCAACCTATGCACTTTTAGACTCGGGAGCTACACACTCTTTCATATCTGAAACCTTCATCAAAAGATTGAATATTTCTCCTCAAGATATGGGATTGGGTTTCAAAGTTTCTATTTCTTCCGGTGATCAAATGCTCACGTCTAAAATTGTCAAGAATCTGGAGCTTCGTTTATTCAAAGATGTGGTTCGGACAGATCTTATTGTACTTCCTATGCCTGAATTTAATATTGTACTTGGGATGGATTTGGTATCAGCGAATGGAGCTTCGATTGATTTTCATCATAGATCAGTGTCCATTCGACCGCTTAGTGGTAAACCTTTTGTCTTTGAGGCGGCGAGAAACAAGCAAAGGTCGCACGTTATCTCTTGTCGACATGCGAGGAAGCTTATTAAACATGGATGCCAAGCTTTTCTAGCGTGTGTCACTACTGCACATGCTCCTATCAGTCAAAAATTAGAAGATGTTGATATTGTTAGATATTTTCCCACCGTCTTTCCCGAAGACGTTTCTGGCATTCCACCCAATCGTGAAGTGGAATTCTCTATTGATCTAATGCCGAGCACTGTTCCTATATCTAAAGCACCTTATCGTCTAGCACCCACTGAAATGAAAGAATTAAAAGATCAAATCCAGAAATTTCTAGACAAGGGTTTCATTCACCCTATTTATTCTCCATGGGACGCACCGGTATTATTTGTGAAGAAGAAAGATGGTAGTATGCGCCTTTGCATTGATTATCGAGAGCTTAATACGGTCACTATCAAGAATAAGTATCCACTGTCAAGAATTGAAGATTTATTTGACTAGTTACAAGGAGCATCGATATTTTCTAAGATTGATCTTCGATCTGGGTACCATCAATTGAAAGTGAAAGAGTCGGATGTTCACAAGACGGTATTTCGTACTACATATGGGCACTATGAGTTTATGGTCATGTCATTCGGTCTGACTAATGCGTCAGCAATCTTCATGGATCTCATGAATCGCGTATTTCAGTCTTATCTGGATCAGCTTATTATAGTCTTCATTGATGATATATTGATCTATTCGAGGAACAAAGAGGAGCATAGTCGTCATTTGAGGATAGCATTGCAAGTACTACAAGACAGAAAGCTTTATGAAAAATTCAGCAAGTGCGAATTTTGGCTTGATAGAGTGGCATTCTTAGGCCACATCATTTCTAGCGATGGCGTTGAGGTTGATCCAAGTAAAGTTGATGTAGAGCCCAAATTCAGTACACGTATAACCCATGCATTTATTTAATTGTTAAATTATTTATTTAAGTTTAAAATGAGTTTTTAGCCATGCATGATTTATTAAATGTATTATTTTAAATTATTCATGTTTATGTGATGCACGTTAAAATGCTTTTCAAGTTTCATGTCCAGGAGATTATTCGATGCGGGATCGAGGGAAAAGACCGGTGACGATTTTGGCAATTTAAAATGTGGTATTTTATTTTAAGTTGAGGTCGGGCATTTTAACTAATTTATTAAGTTTCAGCATTTTAAAGCCTAATTTAATTATTAGGTGAATTTTAGAATTTTAAAACTTTTAAAGTTGACCTTGTGCATTTATTTTGTTAAAAAGGAGAATTTTTTAAAATTAGTGTGGGTTAACCTTTTATTATCATTTTGGTTAATTTAGCAAGATTTCTCCTAATTAAAAACCCACACACACTCACACACACTTACACGTTTTCACACACACCAAAACACACAATACACCCTACACATCTTATTTCGGATTTTTAAAGAGAGAAAACTAGGGTTCTGGT
The DNA here is from genome assembly GCF_012295235.1 of Primulina huaijiensis. Classification (NCBI taxonomy): domain Eukaryota; kingdom Viridiplantae; phylum Streptophyta; class Magnoliopsida; order Lamiales; family Gesneriaceae; genus Primulina; species Primulina huaijiensis. The sequence continues at coordinate 13,393,702 of NC_133313.1, forward strand.
GTCTAAAGCAGCCTCCCCCTTCCCTCTCCATCTTCCAGCAAATTTTCGTGTGTTTTCTTCAAATATTTTAGCGCCACGTTCGTCCCGGATCAATCCTCACGCCATCTCCGCTTCGATATCGTCGTTACGGTATTTTCAAATATCAAAAGGCACGTATATTCTTTTGTTTATGCATCGATCTCGTCATATTATGCGTCGTGTTGTAATTTATGCGTAAAAATACATGTGTGATGTGTAGAAGTTTCAGCAATGATGTTTGGATCAATTTTGAAATGGTTTTTGGATCACAAATCTCGATTTTTGCTGTCATATTTAAAACTGCGATTTTTTTGTCGTGATTTTGAGAAAAATTTCAACATATAAAACGTAGAACTTTTTGATATTTTTGATTTTACAGTAAATTTGAATTATTTACATAACAATTGAGTGAGTTATGGTGTTTTTCGTGGGACTACTCAAACTGCGTTTTAAGGAAATTATGTATTGATGTGTTCTTGAAGTTTTATTGTTGCATGCTTCGTTGGGGATCGATGGGTGATCACTGTTGCGTATGGGTATGCTTAGTATGATGTTGGGTTGGTATTTGGATTACCGGTTAGTGTCGATAGGCGCTTGAATTCATGAGAAGTCATAGGAAACGATTTGGTGTCGATTGCCGCATTTTTGAATTGTATGTGTCGTAGAGTGGACGTCGTTGCTGTGGGGTATTTGTACGAATTTGGTTCGATGTTATGGCATACTAGGATGGGTCTCGGGGTGTCGGTTCATGGTCCGTACAATCGAGTCTAGAATGATAAGCATCGCAGGTATTGAATTTTTGTGGATTACAAGTCGCGCAGGTACACAGACCCGGACACGGACCCTAGCACGGGGTCCGTGCCTTCGCTTTCTTCTTGGTATCATTTTTTTGAGCCAACACGGACCCCGACACGGACCAAGGCATGGGGTCCGTGCCTTTGTTTTCTTCAAAGTACCATTTTCCAGTGCCTACACGGACCTCTAGACGGACCATAGCACGGGGTCCGTGTCTCCCCTTCTTTTCGGTAGATCTTGAAGCGAACCTACACGGATCCGTAGCCGGACCTGGGCACGGGGTCTGTGTACCACCTGTTTTTGGAAAAATATATTGTTTTCTTTGGAGTTTCACGTCATGGTTTAGTACGATGATTTAAATGAGGTCAAGTCCCGAGTGTTTTAGAATGTCTTAAGTTATTTATTGAATTGGGTGGTGAGCACGTATACCTACGTCTAAGTTATGCAAGTTAAGTATTTAAATTCATGTTCGTATGTACAGCAGCGGCCCCAAGCGAGATCTAACGAATCCCTCAACGCCAAGTAAGTATGTTGACGTGCAAAGAAAGTATTTTTTTAAGTTTTTGAGATATGCTAAATGTCTTGTGACCAAATTATGTAAGGGGTTGGAAAGCGGTAAAGCATGACCAGGGACCAACCCACCCCGTTAAAGCATGAACGTGTTTAGATCATGATTGGAAAGCGTTAAATCATGAATGGGGACTAATCCACCCGTTAAAGCATGAACGGGGATCTCATGTATGTGGCAGTGGATTCGTCCCTGTCAGCTCAGTACTGTGGTGTAGTCTGATCAGGCGATTATGTTATGGGTCACTTGCTTTAAAACATGCCTCTACGCAAAATTATGATATATATGCTCATGTATGTACGATGCATGTATGCAAGCATGTTTAAGAAAATTTTTGTTGATGGCAAGTCTATGTATGTATATACGTTTAAGTTTTGATGTATGTTCAGTTTCAGTATGTACGCCCTAGTTTAAAGTTGCATGTGGTTTTATTATGTAGTACTTGTTACTTCCAGTTTATGCGTGTTGAGTCGTTAGACTCGCTAGACTTGATCGATGCAGGTGAGGAGTATATTGAAGAGGCTAGGGGTGGAGACCAAGGAGCCGACTTGGACTGAGCAGGAGGCTAGACCCGAGGACCGCCCATATTTTAAAGTTTAAAATGTTAAGCATGTCGAATATTTTTATACTCTGATTTTCGTGAAGTGGTTGATGAGGTTTTAAATAATCATTTCTTTTGGGAGACTTAGTGGCAAATGTTTTAGACGAACAGATATTTTATTTCCCATTTGAAAGTTTATTTTGTATCTAAGAAAATTTTAAATTTTTTCGCAAATTTTAAGTAGTAAAAAGTACGGTGCGTTACAGTTGAGGCAGTGAAAGAGTGGCCAGTACCGAAGAGTGTTACAGAGATTCGGAATTTCTTTGGACTAGCTGGCTATTATCGCAAGTTCATCAAGGGATTCTCATATATTGCAGTACCTTTGACATCTTTAACTATGAAGAATGCAAAGAATTTTTGGGGCTTCGAGTGAGAAGACAGTTTTGATAAGTTAAAGCAAGCCTTGATTTCAGCACCAGTGTTATCTATGCCATCGGGGCAAGGAGAGTATGTTCTATATACCGACGCTTCTAAACTTGATTTGGGCGCGGTTCTGATGCAAAATAACCGAGTTATAGCTTACGCATCGAGACAGTTAAAAATTCACGAGAAAAACTACCCTACTCATGATCTTGATCTTGTAGCAGTAGTTTTTGCATTGAAGATTTGTTGGCATTACCTTTATGGGGAGAAGTGCAAAATATTCACCATTCATAAAAGTTTGAAATACTTCTTCACCCAAAAGGAATTGAATATGAGACAACGCAGATGGCTTGAGTTAGTAAAGAACTACGATTGTGAGATTAGCTATCATCCGGGGAAAGCTAATGTTGTGACAAACGCATTGAGTAGAAAAGCAGCAGTTATCACTCAATTATCACTCCAAAGACTGTTGTAGTCCGAGATACAGCGGTTTGAGCTTACAGTCTATGCTAGGGGCGAGGCCCCTAATCTTGCCACATTATCAGTGCAGTCGACTTTGGGAGACAGAATTCGTGACGAGCAGTCTACTGATGAGCAGTTGCAAAAACGGAGAGTTAGAGATGTAGCGAAGGGCCGAAAGCTATATTCTGAGGTGGATGGTATAGTCCGATACCGAGATCGTTTATGGGTTCCTAGTGATAATTCTTTGAAAGATCTCATTATGATTGAAGCTCATGACACACCTTATTACTGATGTCGGTTGAACATCACTTTCATTTGATGACGTGTTAAGGCTGAGCGATCAGCTGATGAAAGTAGCTAATAAGCTTGTGCTGAGTGAATCAACTGATCAGTTTCCAACTGATCAGTCAGTTGTATTCAAGAATCCAGTTAGGTTCAACTGATCAGTCAGTTAACTTCGAAAGTTCAGTTCAGCTGGATTCGGTTGCCTTGATACTTCACGTGATACTTCAGTTGCTTAGTACGAATACTTGATCAGTTCGTTCCAGTAGATAAATGGTTTCTCAAATAGCCGAAATTAAGTTTCCAATAATTTCCCCCTTTTTGGTGTTTGACAACACTAAGCAAATGATAACTGATCAGTTAAGCTTATAGACGTCTTTCAAATCAGTTGTAGATAAAATAATAATTGTCGTGTACAGATTCGTACAATGAAAGAATGAAATAATCTGTATAAATAATTCCATGTACAAGTAAATCCGTTAAATTCGTTAACTGATTTGACTGTAGCTTAGGTCTATATTCCCTCTTTTTGTCAAACGCCTCCATTCTGATAGATAATCTTTTAACATCAGTTGATAGAACTTTAACAGAAGTGGCTACGTCTGATACTGCATTCAGCATAGTGGTTTGCATCAAGTCTATCTTTCGGGAAACAGATGTCTCCACAAAGTCGATTTTCTTGCTGATTACATCTTGGGTGACAAAGAGACTTTCAGCTAAGCCTCTATTCTTTCTAATATCTTCTATGGCCAGGGAAAGAGAGGTCACGGTAGCATTTACTGCCTTCAGCTTTTCTGAGCTGAATATCTCTGCATGTTCCAGTTTTAAAGTATGAGCGAGTTGAGTTCGCTGAATTTGGGAAACTGCAGTAAGTATCTTGTGCATATTATTCTGAATGTCTTGAATTTCTTCAAGAACTGCTTCAAGATCACCAGACGACTGAGGAGGTAAATGTCCAGAAGTTCCAGCTTCTTGTTCTTTAGAAACTTGATAAAAAACCACCAAGGTCCTGTCAGATACAACTGTCTCAGTCATAGTGTGTTCTGGAACAACTGATTCAGTAACCTCTACTTGCGCTGGAGGAGGAGAAGAAGGATCCTGAATGGCAACTGAGCTGTCCTGATGTAGAGGTAAATCTGTAAGACCTTCAGTTGGAGGATCATCAACTAGTGCTTCTGCCTAATTATCAGCTGAGATTTGGGCTGGCTCGTCAGTTGGAATATTTTCAAAATTGAGCAACTGAGCTTCCACATTTTCAGCGATTTCTTTATCTGTGGACTGAGCTTGCACATCAGTTGGATCATCCTGCTGAATGGGCTCTTCAGTTAAGATAGGTGCCTCTACAATTGCTTGATCAGTCGAGTGATCAACTGATTCAGAAATGAGCTCCTCTGGTTGAGATTACTGTACTACTGACAAAATAATTTCATCAATATTTGCAAGTGTTAAGTCAGCTTCTGAGTACAATGGTGGATCAGCAACAGAGGTTTCAGGCACATCCTGAGCTTGCTCTTTATTCGGTGATGAGGGTTCTTCCTTTTCATCTGAAGACCCTCCATGAATAACTAATTCCTGATCTTGTTCCCAAAATCGTATCTGTACATGCAGGGAAGTAAGATATGAATCCAATTGAGTAAGTACAGCTCGATCATTGTAAGAAGTTGGATTCGTCGGAATGTAGTTGTCTTTCAACTTTTCAACTAATTGAGCCAACTTCTTGGCTCTCATCAGATCAAAGAAATAATTTTTTCTTTCCAAAGCCTGCACAATAGTAGCAGCTTTGACTATCCTCAAAACGATGGCTTCCAATCTGATAAACTTTTTCAGCTGAGACTTTTTCTTCAATTGTTTGGCAAATGTGTGAGTTCTGTATGTGATCCAAGCCTCATAAGTTTTCAGTTTGGATGCTGCAAAAGCGTTGACCTGTTCCCAAATTAGGTCAATGTGGGTCTGGATAGCATTTGTTGGCCTGGGCTCTTCAATCATCTTGCCCTTGCCTTTCTCATCAGAAAGAATATGTGGAATGTTCAGACCCGAACGAGTCGTTTCCACCAGTTCTCGAATAGTGACCCCTTTGGGTCGAGCCTGAGCAAAAATGGTAGGGCGATTGACAGTTTGTAGAGAAGATACTGCCCTGACAGACTCCTTTTCAGTTGATGGAGGCAAATGATCTCTTGCTGAAACTTCAGCTAGGATGGCTTTCAGAGGAATAGCCTGAATAGGCTGTTGAGCTTTGGAAGATTTCAGCCTTTCAGTTGCTTCTAGCGAGACTATTTGCTTGGTTTTCTGAGTTCTAGGCTTTTTGGTGACTTTTGGAGATGGAGTCTTCTCCGTTTCTGATTCACTAACAATCAGCTTCTTTTTGGAAGACTTCAGATGTGCCTGAGTTTTTGCCCTTTTTACCGACTTGGGAGTAGCCTGCTGTGCTCCAATCTCCTTTTTGATGTTGACGAATTGATCAGGAGATAGATCCAGTTTGGATTTGGGAGGCATAATATTCTTAGCATTGAAAACATTGAATTTTGATGATCTTTCAGAATCATCAGCCACCAACCCTTTGATTTTCAGCAAATAGCTCAACTGAACAGCAAACCCTTTGGACTGTTTGGTAGATTGAAGCATGTTCTTCAATATGTTGAAGGCGAGTCGCCTCCAGTTGAGTCTCCGTCCTGCCATGATAATGGTAAGGGCCTGAAACTTTTTCAAAGTAAGAGCAGCAAAGGATCCTGCCTTTGCCAATAACCCCTAGGCCACAATGTCAGCCAACAACTGAACCTCATGTTTGAGTTCCTTCTTTGGATCGGAAACTTTGAGTTTCCGTCCATCAGCGGAGAGTTGAGTCTGCATCTTTTCAATATCTGATGCTTTAACATCAGCTAGGTGTGCCAACCCATCAGACGGCAACAAAAATATCTCACCAAAGGAGTCCTCGGATATGGTCAACAACTGACCATTGACAGTAGATGAGATGCTTCCATCCTGATTGATAAATCCACTGGAGTAGAAATCGAAAAGCTCCTTTGGATAGATCTCTTGGGAAGATTGTCCCAAGAATGTTCGGAGACCTGCTGATTTAAGCTTCTAAAATACATCCTTGACCTCGGCTTCTTTAATCGATAGGACTGAATCAAAATTGATTGCCATAGCATTCAACATATGCGCTGGGATCTGATTTGCCATTTGAGCTGAAAAATTTTCTGCGAAAAAGAAAGCATGAATTTGCTTTTGCTCTGAGAAATTTTGATAAGCGTAAGAAGAAGAACTGAAATAGAGCGGGAAAAGTTACTTTTTTACGCGACTGTTTGTATTATTGGACACGGGTCAGTCCATGAAAATTTTGCAATAAAAAACGTGTGTTAGTGTGGTAAGGACGTGTATAGTAAATATGTGGATTATATGAGTCCACGATTCAACTTGTCATTTGCTGAAAGACAGCATTTAATGCTTGATAGATAGTAACGTCACTTAATTTAACATAAAAAATGGTTAATTGGTTAACGTATGTGAGAAGATTAGTGGAATATCCGACTGAAAGATCAGTTGTAAAACTGTGTCCTTTCAGCTGAAGATTTACTAACTTCTGTCTTCTCAGTTAACCTCTTAAAACCAATTTTCCCCCTTAATAAATGCATATAAATATTAATCGGACTTAAGCAAGGTTAATTAAATAAAATCCTATGCTTGGAAGATTAATTGTCTGCTGCAGTTACTGAGCCCTTTCATCTTCCTTGACCCTGCGCTATAAATAGAAGTGGCTCAGTTAGTATCAAACACATCAGTTACGAATATTCAGCAAATAATATATCAGGTGCGAGCATTTCAAGACTTCCAGATATGGCTGAAGAGTTTATGACCACTGCTCTGGAGAAACAAAAAATTGATATAGAAGACGAAGTTTTTCAGAAAATTCTTCGTTTTTGGGAGGAGCTGCAAGGACTTCAGTTCCTCTATGAATGTGGAGAGGCGAACACTCGTAGATTGTTGGCGAAGCTGAACAAATATAGAGAGCGTTTGCACGTCTCCGAGACTGTGAACCTCTTTGAGGATAGTTATCTCTACCAGATGATGCTCTACAAGGAGAGGACTATTCTGGAGCGAATAGCTGTTTCTGATAGTTTTCTGATAACTGAAACTGGCGAAGTATCCGGTTGGATGAAAAAATGGAGAGCTTTTGTTAAAGAAGAATATTTCAGTGTAATCCGCAACAATTTTTTTAAATAAAGATCCATTTTGTTTTAGTGTTGTCTTTTATTTTTCTGCAATAGTTAATCTCATTAAAAAAAATATGTGACTAACTGAATCAATAAACTGACAAGCTAACATCAGTTAAGAAATAGCACAAATATATCAACAACTGAGATATAATCAAGGAGAACTAATTAACAAAAGTCTATTAAACCAAGTATGTTGCGAAAGTGAGAAAACTTAGTCTCGGGTAGTGATTTGGTGAAGATATCAGCTGCTTGCTGCTCAGTTGAGACGTATTCCAGCCTGACGTCCTTCTTCAGGGCATGATCTCTGATGAAGTGATGCCTGACATCGATGTGCTTGGTCCTTGAGTGAAGAACTGGATTATACGTGATAGCAATTGTGCTTGTATTATCACAAAATATAGTCGATAACTCCATAGTCTTTCAGTTGTTGCTGAATCCAGAGCAGTTGAGCGTAGCAACTTCCAGCAGTAAGATATTCTGCTTCAGTTGTGGAAGTAGCTATGGATGTTTGCTTCTTGCTGAACCAAGAGATCAATCTGTCTCCTAGAAACTGACATGAACCACGTGTACTTTTTCGATCAAGCTTACATCCTGCATAATCTGCATCTGAATATCCAACTAAATTGAAAGATGAGTCTTTAAAATACCACAGCCCAACATTTTGTGTGCCCTTAAGATATTTTAAAATCCTTTTGGCGGCTGAGAAATGTGATTGCTTAGGATTTGCTTGAAATCGAGCACACATGCATACAGCAAATACAATATCAAGATGGCTAGCAGTTAGGTATAATAATGAACCTATTAAACCTCTGTATAATGTCGCCTCAACTGATATTCCCCCTTGATCATTGTCTAGTTTGACTGATGAACTCATGAGAGTGCTTGCTGCTGAGCATGATTCCATGCCAAATTTCTTAAGTAGTTCCTTCATATATTTGGTCTGACTGATAAAGATACCAGTTTCCAGTTGCTTCACTTGCAGTCCAAGGAAAAATGTCAGTTCACCCATGATGCTCATTTCGAATTTGTCCTGCATCAACTTAGCAAACTTCTCGCATAATTTGGGGTTAGTTGACCCAAATATAATATCATCAACGTAAATTTGAACAAGTAGAATATGATCATTCTTAGAGAATTTGAACAAGGTCTTATCAACTGATCCAACTGAAAAATCATGATCAGTTAAGAATTTTGAAAGCGTTTCATACCAAGCTCTTGGAGCTTGTTTCAGACCATATAAGGCTTTGTTCAAATGGTAGACATGATCAGGAAAGGTATGATTGATGAAACCTGGAGGTTGCTCTACATAGACTTCTTCCTGCAGCTGACCGTTTAAGAATGCGCTCTTCACATCCATCTGGTAGACTTTGAAGTTCTTGAATGATGCATAGGCAAGGAATATTCGGATGGCTTCCAGTCTTGCAACTAGGGCATATGTTTCAACATAGTCAATTACTTCTTCCTGCCTATATCCTTGTGCTACCAGTCTCGCCTTGTTGCGCACAACTGAACCATCTTCGTTCAGTTTGTTCCTGTATACCCATTTTGTACCTATAACAGTTTTTGAAAGTGGTCTTGGAACTAAGTTCAAGACATTGTTATGGGTAAACTGATTCAGCTGCTCTTGCATTGCATTTATCCAGTTTGGATCAGCAAGAGCCTCATCAGTTTTCTTTGGTTCGAATTGTGATACGAAAGCTGAATGAATAAATTAATTAAGCATCTGATTTCTTGTTCTTACTGGATCAGATGGATTACCTATCACCAATTCTGGAGGATGTGATTTCTTCCATCTGAATTCAGTGTTTGTTGTATCCAAGTTGGTAACTGCTTCTGTATCAGTTGGAGCTTCATCAGTTGGCAGTTGAATATTCTCAATAGGCTCCTCCAACTGAACATCAGGAATAGCTTCCTGTTCAACTGGTTGTTCTAATACTTCTGGCTCTGGTGTTTGGAGGTTGTTGTGATTGATATGATTGTCTTCTTCATCTTCATCCTCCAAAATGATCTCTGTAAGTCTATCAGTTAGCTCAACTGGATCAGTTGGCTTATCAGTTAGAGCGTTTTCCTCAAAAACAACATGGATAGATTCTTCAACATTCAAAGAATTTTTATTGAAAACTCTATATGCTTTGCTAACTAAAGAATATCCAAGAAATATTCCCTCTGCAGATTTTGCATCAAAGGTTTTTAAATGATTTTTACCATTATCGAGAATAAAACATCTGCAGCCGAATATTTTAAAGTAGGAGACCACACTTTTTCTTCCATGCCAGATCTCATATGGTTTTTTCATATGATTCTTATTAATCATCGATCTGTTATGAGTATAACACGCATTGTTTACTGCCTCTACCCAAAACCTTTGAGAAACTCCTGAATCAGCAAGCATTGTTCTAGCAGCTTCTTTAAGTGTCCGGTTTCTCCTTTCAGCTACACAATTTTGCTGAGGAGTTCTAGGTGCTGAGAGCTCATGCTTAATTCCAGCATTTTCTAAAAAATTTGAAAGAGGTTGATTGATGAATTCAGTTCCTCGATCAGATCTGATTCTATCAATTCCAACTGATTTTTAATTTAATAATCTTTTGAAAAGCTTTATCAGTTGTGCAGCAGTTTGGTCTTTGGATTTGAGAAAAATAACCCAAGTAAATCTTGAAAAATCATCCACAATCACCAAGGTGTATTTCATTCCCCCTAAGCTCATGATTGGTATTGGACCAAAAAGATCCATATGTAATAGTTCTTAGCATCGGGAAGAAGATTTACGACCACTGTTTTTAAAAGAGGATTTTAATTATTTACCAAACTGACATGCTGAACAAATTTTATCTTTGACAAAGTCCATTTTGGGCAAACCAGTTACAAGATCGTGGTTACTCAGATATGCAATGGATTTAAAGTTCAGGTGGTTCAATCTCTTATGCCACAACCAGTTTTTAGAAATTTTTGAAGCAATGAAACATACTGGTGCATAAGGTTGATCATTCCAACTGACTTTGTAAGTGTTTCGACACCGTTTGCCAGTTAGAATAACCTCATCAGTTGAGTCTTTGACTGTACAAGAGTGTTTGTCAAACTGAACTGAGAATCCGTTATCGCATAACTGACTGATACTAATCAGATTATATTTGAGATTCTCAACTAATAAAACATTATTAATCGTAAAGTTACCATGGATAAGCTTACTCTTACCCACAGTTTTACATTTGGAATTATCTCCAAAACTGATGTTTTGTCCAGTATACTTGATCAGTTGAGATAACAGATCTGCATTTCCCGTCATGTGTCGTGAGCATCCACTATCCAAGTACCAGATTGATTCCTTAATTGTACCTGTTACCTGCAATCACACACAGGATATAATTTTTGGTACCCTTTTCTATTTGGGTCCTAAATTGATTAGTCCTTTAAGAACCCAGACTTGGATTAGTCTGACTGACTGTCCAGTTGCTGTATTCCAGATGGTCTTTCTCGATTCGTGTAAATTTGGTGTGTAGTGTGCAGATGATACAACATGTGATTTAGCTTTGTTCAACTGATTGTTCAGCCGATATCTTTTCTGAACCGGCTTGCTGTTATAAAAATTGGAGTAGCCATTTGAATATTTCCTGCTGAATCTTTTTGATGACTGACTACGTGAGTCAGTTGAAACTTTTGGGCTATAACCAATACCATATATTGTAGCTTTGTTCGTACTTTCAGTAGGCTGTTCAACCAGTTTACTTGGCTCAGCTTGTCCTCGTACCATAACTGATTTGACAAAGTGAATGTATTTCTCTTTATCCATATTCAGTTTTGGTCGAGTATCATAGGGAATCATTTCATCTTGGGTGTTGAACCCTAAACCAGTTTTATCTGTAACTGATTTCTGTGAGTTCTGCATTTCAGTTAATGCAACAGATGATTTGTTCCAAGCCTGTATAAGCTCAGTTTGCTTTGAATTCTCAAGCGTCAACTTTTGAATCATTGATTGATTCCTGCTCTTTTCAGCATTGAGCTCAGCAATCTATTTTTTCAGACTCAACACATCAACTGATTCATCAGTTTTAGTTTTATTGTCTATGGGATCAGTTTGCTTTGCTCTGGCCTTTTCAAACGATAAGGCAAGCTTATGACACTCATTAACCATGTCATGAAGAGTTGAAATAAGTTCTTCTCTAGTGAAATCAGTTGAGCTGAAGTCAAATACCTGTTGACTACTTGACTCTTCTTCTGTATCACCAGCCATTAGACACTTCACTTCCTCTTCACCATCACTGGAACTGCATGAGGTTTCTGGTTCTAACTCTTCGCTGTCAGTTTCTGCCCTTTTAGATTTACTTTCTTCAGCTAGGAGTACCTTATGCTTCTTCCTGGAAAACTTCTTATCATCATTGGATCTCTTTCTATGCTCATATGACTTCTTTCTTCTTTCAGTCGAGCCCTGACTGTATTTCTTGGGTTTTGGACAGTCAGCAATGAAGTGACCGGGTTTACCACAGTTGTAGCAGCCATTTGATTCCTCTTTAGAATTATTTCTCTGATAATTCTTCTGGAAGTTCTCTTGATTTCTTCTCATGAATCTTCCAAATTTTTTAATAAACAATGACATAGCATCATTGCTCAATTGATCAGCAGACTTCTCGACTGAACCAGTTGGTTCTGTTCTGACAGCAGCTAATGCAGTTGTGACTGCTGGCGTAGAAGGCTCTCCTTCTCGAGTTCGTAGCTCAAACTCATAGGCTTTCAGATCAGTGAATAGATCATGAAGCTCAACTCTGTTCAGATCCTTGGATTCCCTCATTGCCAGAGTCTTTACGTCCCACTCCTTAGGAAGACCTCTAATTACTTTTAATGCAACTTCTTTGTTGGTATATACTTTTCCAAGTGCATTGAGTTCATTGATGATGCAGCTGACTCTTTCATCATACTCATGCATTGATTCTCCAGTTCTCATCTTGATGTGTTGTCAAACTTCTGCACAGCAACAGAAAGTTTATTCTCTTTGGTTTGTTCGTTTCCTTCACACAGCTGGATCAACTTTTCCCAAATATCCTTAGCTGTCTTACACATCTTGATCTTGCTGAAGGTTTCTTTTTCCAGTGTCTCGTACAGTATATCCTTTTCCACATTATCCAGATTTGCTTTTCTTTTGTCTTCTGTTGTCCATTCATCTCTGGGCTTTTCAATACGGTGAGGTTCCCCTTCAGGAATAGCCAGTGCTGTATTGTCTTTCAGAATCTTCATCGGTCCGTCAGTGATAACGTACCACATCTCATCATCCTGTGCAGCTAAGTGAGCCTGCATTCTTATTTTCCAGTCATCGAAGTCCTCTCTGGAAAACATAGAGATCTTGCTGAAGGAAGACATAATGATCAGTTTGAAAGTGTAGATATTCTTAGACGAGATATAACCGCTCTGATACCACTTGAAAGGATCGGTTAAGAAATGAAATGTGTTTAGAAGGGGGGTTGAATAAACACTCACAGATTATGTTCGTTTTTTGTAAGTTGAGTTCAGTTTAGCGACAAACTGATACTTAATATCTCGTAAGTCGATGGCAATCAGTTTAACTGAGAAAACAGTTGCGGAAGTAAACTGAATGAAAGATAGAATAACTAAAATAAAAGGTAACTGAAGTAAAAAGCACGCGATTTGTTTCTGGATGTTTGAAGTATGGAATAACTCCTACGTCACCCCTTCTATCACGAAGATAGGATTTCTACTAAAAGACTTTGATCGAATACAATGTTTGTACTGACCTACTTCAGTTTGGTCTTATCAATGCCACAACTGAAACTCTTAGTTACAACTGAAAGGGGATCGGTTACGGTGACCGGAAACGCAACGGAAGCACAAAAATTTTGATTTTAGCATAAAATTTTCGGCCACCAACATTCTTGTGTAGCAAATACAATAAATACAAAATGACATTCATAGTGTGTTAAGAAATGTACCTATCAATCACAAGGATTGATGTATGGCTCCAACTAAGGTGTAAACACCTTAGCTCTTGTATGGCAAGAACTTCTACAAGCTTCCAAAGAGCACTCCTTGCTCTAAAATAAAGCCCACCACCAACTAGGTAGATCCCCTCATATTTTGCACTAGAAAAATATGAGGATTTTTCTTTGAGAAGTGAGTGTTTTCTCCAACCATTGAAGAACAAAAA
>NC_133313.1:13407350-13493893 GCF_012295235.1 Primulina huaijiensis
ATTTCTCTCATAGAAGTCATACTTCTATTTTTCCTTACGCCTATAAACTCATTTATAAGCCGTTCAACACATTGAACTATTTTCTCCTTTATAGAAGTCATACTTCTAATTTTCCTTACGCTTATAAACTCCTTTATAAGCCGTTCAACACATTGAACTATTTTACTTCTCAACGGGATCTAGAAAGCTAGTACTTGTGTGGCCCTCAATGGTTCATTGATACAACTAGCCGTGGGTTCACATCTCCATGTGATTCGGACTAAACATGTCCTTATATGAGCATACCCCAATTGCTCCATTCTTATTTATCAACTCCTTGATAATAAGAACGTCAGAACTCAAGTCTGATAGTACCCAACCAATCATGTTAAACGCCTAGCAGCATCGCTTACATGATTCCCTAGGTATCAAATGATAGTGCCTGCAAGAACCATTCAATTATGGTTAGCGTACAGTACGGTCCCTTCAACTCATATATCCCGACCGATTCGACAACCATTGGTTTATCGAGAGTTGTCAATGAATCGATACTATGTGTCATGTCGTAGTTGCATCGATGGTGTAATCTATGAAACCCCTTTCATAATTACCACCATACTCTGATCAGAGATTTCAAACTACATATACATGAAAAACACATAGGATATCCATACCCGTAGGTAAGCGGTGAATCCCCGACTACAATGCATCGACTCCTATATGTTTCGACAGAACACCCAACCTTGCCACCTGATGACCCCATGAGAGTCGGTAAACAAGTCAAAGTGTAATTCTAGCACATAGAGTCTCAATGTTGTCCCGGGTCATAAGGACTAATGGTGTACAACCATAAACTAGGACTTTTCCACTCGATAAGTGAGAACCACTTGGAAAGTCCTTTAATGGAGGGTTGTTCAGTGCACTCTACCAGGAGCACCTATCTGCATGCTCGGACATCACAATGTCCCCTACCAATGAAACATGGTACTCACATCGCAGATACTAGTCTCAAGCTCGAGCGGCCTATATCCTTCTTAGCGGCGGCTGAATCGACTAGGAACCGTTTAGAATATACAGTATTCCAAATATGAGTTTCATGATACTCATCATATGAGCATCTCATATTCTTTCTACTATTTGTATATTCAAGGGCTTTATCTATGCAACTAGCATGGGTATATAGATAAAGATGTGCCAAAACAATAATTTCAAATATTATTAAAATAAAGATTGCTTATACATAGAGTTTCATTGTGAACACTCGGCCAACACTTGGCTCGACGTGCACCTACTCTAACAACAACAGGCTATTTCAGTTCGCGACTGATCTTAGCACAACTTAACAATATAACAGAGATTACAGTGTGCTAACAAGCTCAAAGACGGTAGCCTTGAATGCTACAGATAGAACTTAGTGAGAGTGAGCTTTTTGATTTCAGCAGAGTAACAGCTTAAGTAAAATAGTAGTTCTTGTGTATCGAGTGCTTCAGCTGCTCTGTTCGCCTATTTATAGGCTTCTCTTCCAACGGTAACATGATATAATATTTGAATTTTATATCCGTTGATTTTCCACGTCGATATTCTTCTGACAATCGTACACTGTAGACTCTGAAATGCGGCGTTCCACTACGAGTTGCAGTCTGCTTGTACTGATGTCGGTTGAACATCTCTTTCATTTGATGATGTGTTAAGGCTGAGCGATTAGCTGATGAAAGTAGCTGATAAGCTTGTGCTGAGTGAATCAACTGATCAGTTTCCAACTGATCAGTCAGCTGTCTTCAGGAATCCAGTTAGGTTCAACTGATCAGTCAGTTAACTTCGAAAGTTCGGTTCAGTTGGATTCGGTTGCCTTGATACTTCACGTGATACTTCAGTTTCTTAATACGAATATTTGATCAGTTTGTTCCAGTAGATAAATGGTTTGTCAAACAGCCGAAATTAAGTTTCCAACACATGTACACATATTATTATATATATCATGTATTATCGAAAGTTGGCAAACACATAATATAATAAATAATAATATAGGAATTTAATATAATGAAAAATTAATAGAGTCCTAGTACCACAAGGACTTCGAAGAGGACTCCAAGTCCTTGTGGGAGAGGGACTCCTAATTGGATTAGGAGTCAACCTCTATATATACATCAATTTGACATAAAAGTTTTTGCACACAAATTTTGTACACAAAATTGAAAAACACTCCCCTTTCCTTGAAGCAAAGTTTCGGCCACCTTGATTTTACAAGGGGAATTTTTTTTAAACCTTACATAGCATCGGTCGAACCATAAAATATTTTCGACATTATTTTAAAATAAATCAACCAACTATAATTTGAAAACCAAAGGAATTAATTTAGCATAAACTTATCCAACATTTTACTAAATCTAAAAATAACATTTGAAAAGTATAGCACATACTATAACCTCTCAAAAACCACTCATAAACATAAATAAAAGTCATAAAATATCTTTAACATAACTTAAAATCATAAATCATATACTAGTGTCGAAACTAGCGTCGGTCATCGGGTTATGTGCACCTTCAGTCCAGCAAAGTCAACCATCATGACCTCCAATAACATTATTATCATAATCACATGCATCAATCATATCTAGTGAGTCTAAAGACTCATCACACAATAATCTTAATAACAAATAATACGTATAAAACCTCAAGCAACAGTGAAAATACTTTTACGTAAAAATAACGTTTTCATGTCATGCATAAAATTCAAACATAAACATTTTCATATCATACTCAACATATTCATATACATATTATCATCAACATATACATATTCTTTTTCTTTTTCGTTGAATTCATATCGTTAATTGTGACTTTCGTGTTCATCTACGTCTACGTGTTGGGCGATGGATCCATCTACCTGTCACCACAGTACTGGGCGGCGGGGACACCAGCAACACTCTCATCGGTCAACTGGGCCTTGGCCTATCATATCCTCATATGGAAATACGATCATCGGGGCTCCCTCGGGGGCCTTCTTTCATAGACGGGCTCCCTCTGGGGTCTTTTCTCATAAAGGGACTCCCTCTGGGGCCTTCTCCCCTCACGACATCCCCGTTCATATTATCATATCATTATATTCATATAAATGGAAATACGATCTTCGGGCTCCCACTAGGACCATAACCTTCACGATATCTCCAACATATCGTCGTATTAGTCACAATCACTTTACTTCCTTCAACGTTTCATGTTCTCATCACTTTATAAAATTAGACATGCATATAACGTTTTTCTTTTAAACCAAGCATGCAACATATCTTTTAACGTTTTCATTTAATCATAAAACCCATAAACATTTAAATAATAAATCATAACATATTATATCATAAAATCCATAATCGTTTAAAATAAACATTTTAACATATTAAAAATCCATAAACATTTTAGAATCAACCTTTTAACATAATAAAAATTCATAAACATTTAAAATAATCATATTAGCATATAAAACAGCATTCAGGACACTTCCATGAAGTTTACTATTTTCTAGGTGTAAAATGACCGTTTTACCCCTAGAAGCATAATTTTTCGTATTTATCCTTAGACCTCTAAATGACGTCCCAAATCGTTCCAAACTAGACATATAACCATAAAACACTCCCATAAATATTCCTTAGGCTTAAAACTTAGCTTTTTAATAGATTCCCCGATTCATTTTTTAAACTTTGACGTATCTCCCGGTTTTGACTCGTATGGACTCAAAACTTAACCAAACTTTAACCAAAGCTTCCTAACAGATAACTAAGCCTTGTTGAACTCAATTGAAGCCACAAAGTCCCTAGGACACGTCCCTACAGCTGCTGATTTTCTGCATAGGTGCCATAGTCCTAAGAGGACTCTAACTCTTCCTATTTTGGTTCGAACTCTTCCTATTTTGACTCCAGCCATTTAGCCACACGACCAGAGCCTTGGCCACCCTCTTAGGACCCTAACCAAACCCTACGTAAGCTTCTGGACCATCTCTACCAATACTTGCAGCCGCAGCCACCAACCCGCAATCACCAAGCCCAACGCGACACCCTTATTGTGAAATCGCTCTAGCCATTACCCCAAACATGGTGTAGCGTCCCTTGAACCATCCTACTGCCCCTTTAGGTCCCCTAGACACACCCTAACAGCTACTGGAAGCTGTGGCCCTAAGGACTCCTAGCCACAACCCTAGACATGCAAGGACTCTTTTCTTTTGTGCAACCCTCGACCCCTCACGTCCAGCAGCCCCCTTGCCTTCGGACCAGCCCTTGTGTGACCTATCTAGGACCCTTATGCAGCCCTCTTAATTCCCTAGTCATGCTCTAATAGTGGCTAGAAACCATAACCAACAAGGACTCCTAGCCGAAGACTCCTTAACCACTAGGACTCTTATTTTCGTTCATCCTTGCACCCCTACTGTCCAGCCCCTTTATCATGCATCTATGGACCCTTAAAAATGTGAAAAACATCCCTTCAAGTTCCCCTACCATGGCAGCCCCTTTGTGCATCAATATGAGGAGTTTTGAAAGATGAAAATTGTTGAAGATCGATATAGAGTTTAGAGGGGGGTGAATAAACTCTTTCTTTTGTTGGGTGATTTTGGAAACGGTGCTAGAATCCTGTTATATATTATAGCTTATCTTGTTCAAAAGTAAGTCCACCAGATCACAATAGTAAGTGCGGAAACGATCCGATGAAGTACGGTGAATTGCAATAGAACAGTAGGCAGTAGAACAGTGGTTGTTTCTGGAAGTTCGAAGATAAAATCTTCTACGTCTCCCCTTTTTCTGTTTCCAGAAGGTATAACTAAAAGACTTTGGATTTTACAGTACAACACTTGCACACGCCCACTTCAGTAGGGCTTACCCTTAGCCTACTAAAACTCTTAGTTACACAACACAGTAAAAACAAATACAGCAGAGTACTAGAAAAGACTATTTTCCAGTTTACAAACTCTTCTCAAAGATATAGTAACGTGAATAGCTTGTAGAGTAAGAAAGAGTCAGCACAATATAATCTCAAAATATTAGATATCTACTATGAAGCGTGTGCTGATTTTCTGTATATTTAACTTGAAGATGATAAGTAGTTCTGAGTGCTCAAATCTACGTTTGTATAATAGAGAATGTGTTCATTGTTGAGTTTAGGTCGGGTAACCTGTAAACGTCGTTGATCTTGTGTAATTATAGAAGTCTTGATTCCAACGTCTATAAACAAAACGCCTTCTTTGACTTCTGATAGAATCAGCTTTATTACCGAAAAAGGTTCATGTAGAAAGCTTGAGAATAATCAGTCTTGTTTCATACCAAAATTGGTAAAACGTATTGAAGGATCGAGTGTGCTAGTGCCTTCGAAGGCATTTCAAACAGTACATTCTCCAATAAGCTGCAATAGCTCGTGTTCTAAGAATATTAACACCGATGAATTAAATCGAGTTTGGTTTAAAACCAAGCAGAAGAAACTCGAAGTAATCCTTCGTGAAGAATACTGAAATATTAGAAACATTTTAACTCATGTAAACTGACTAACCGAAGGAAGACACATTAGTTTTTGCATTCTTCAGTTCAGTTATGGTGACAACTGAACTGACGGATATTCCAACTAATCGAAACAGTTTGAAAGCAATAGTTTATCAAATAAATACACAATATATGTTTATGGATGTTCGGAGACTTCAACTGATCCTACGTCACCCCTTCTACCTCCACTGGTAGGTTCCACTAGAAGACTTTGATTTATACAATACTTTGTACAAACCCACTCAGCTAGGACTTACACTACTGTCTAAACTGAACTCCTAGCTATGACACCTTCCAGCCAACACTTCTTTAACGTCTATGTGTCATAGACCACATACACAAGTTTAACGTCTTTGTACAAGACGGTATTTGAGTGGATTTGAGAGTGAGTGTGTGTGTGAGAACTGAACAAGAATGTTCTCACATACTGGGGGAAAATGGCTTCTAAACTAAGCTGATACAACGATGAAGAATTCCCTCTGGCTTTAAGTTCTTCTGAAAGCTGATATGCAACTGAGCGTGCCCTTTTTTGTTTTTCTTCTCAACTCTTTTCACTCTCGTATATGTTTTTTTTTTGAGTCTTCACTTATCTTCTCTTTAAATAGGAGGGAAAAGCTGATCGTATAGTGAGACTCAATTATTGTATCCGTTGCATTTGAGTCGGCTCCTTGGACTTTGTGCTTCGATTTTTCGACTGCCCTTCTGGAGCGTTTTGTCTTTTAATGCTCTGATGCAACGTCCATTATTGTCCTTTGACTGGACAATGGCTTTGTACCTTCATGTACGGTTGGAATCCATTTACTATAAACTTGTCTTGATCTGTAACTGAAAGATTCTGACTGATGCTTTGAACTGGTCAGCTGGACTGATCTTCAGTTGGGCTAGTGAAATCAGTTGACTCGTCAGTTGAACTGATTTCACTCCTTCAGTTGAACTAGTTAGCTGGGTTCTTCGTTAGTTGGACACATCATAGGCTGGCCAGGCTTTTGATATCTTCCTGCTGAATCACCTACCAGTTTGTACAATCAACTGAACTGCTTGTTTGAAGAACCAGTTAGACTGATTTAGTCTCGGTAATCAGTTGGATCAATCAGTTGGCATCTCTGATGGCTTCAGTTGTGGTTTCGTAAATTGAATAATTCAGTTTTAGCTGTCTGCGCACTAAGATAGATTATTAGAAACAAAATAATAAGTTTTGTTAGCATCAAAATCAAGACTGTGAACTTGTCAAGTTCCAACAATCTCCTCCTTTTTGATGATTACAAAATTTGAACAGTTAAGAACAATATATTCAGTTTAAGGGTTAGTACATTCAAACTGTTAAAGGCTCCCCCTTAAGAACTGAATTAAAGAAATTTTTAAGACAAAATGAAAAAAACTTCCCTTTTTAAAACTGAATAGATAACCAAAGAAGATATACTACAGTACTTTTCAGTTGACTGAGAGAGTGACTGAATTTTTAAGATAAATTTATAGTTAAAAGAAAAGCTCCCCCTCAGAGACTGAATAAATGCCCGTATTTGAGAAATGCTTATATAGTCATTTAATCATTCAAGCATCGTAGACAAAAGAACTGAGAATATCTATGCAATCACAACGAAACATAACTGAATAAACATGATGTTTTATTTAAATAAATTTCCATGTATTTACATCTGAGTGCATACATCAGTTGAAAAGGAAAAATTGCTACAACAATAGCATATTTTAAACAACATCAGATATCAGTCAGTTTTTATGACGGAACTGGATATACCATCAGCTAGTTGTCTTGACTGCTTAAACTGCTGCATCAGTTGTGAGTTCAATTTGCTAGAGAAACGAGTTAAACTGCTTTGAACTTGTCCTCTGTGCTCACCCAACTGGTCGAGCAGACTCTGACTAGGCTCTCGTGGAGTTCAGCTGGTGATTAAATCGACCAACATCTCAACATAGACGAGTTTTATCTGAAGAACAGCTGACTTGGTAAGTTTTGCAACTGAGTTCTTGTTCAGTGAGCAATTTAGCTGTGCATCTTTGCAGATGTTCCTCAGTCCCCTGCAGGCTGATTAAAGCCCCAAAGATAGGAATCTAAAGAAGTGCCTGCAATGTTACTTCCAGAACCAATCCTCTCAACTCTTTGCTAAAGAACGACGTATAAATATTTTCAAATAGTTTTGAAAATTGTATAAAATACTTTTAAATAGCTTATAACACTATTTTAAAGTAACACATTTTTAAAACACAATTTTCTTCAAATGTTCTTCTTAAAACAACCCGCTCTGATACCAATTGAAGGATCGAGTGTGCTAGTGCCTTCGAAGGCATTTCAATCACTACATTCTCTAATAAGCTGCAATAGCTTGTGTTCCAAAAATATTAACACCGATGAATTAAATCGAGTTTGGTTTAAAACCAAGCGGAAGAAACTCGAAGTAATCCTTCGTGAAGAATACTGAAATATTAGAAAACATTTTAACTTATGTAAACTGACTAACCGAAGGAAGACGGATTAGTTTTTGCATTCTTCATTTCAGTTATGGTGACAATTGAACTGACGGATACTCCAACTGATCGAAACAGTTTGAAAGCAATAGTTAATCAGATAAATACACAAGATATGTTGATGGATGTTCGGCGCCTTCTACCTCCACAGGTAGGTTCCACTAGAAAACTTTGATTTATACAACACTTTGTACAAACCCACTCAGCTAGGACTTACACTACTGCCTAAACTAAACTCCTAGCCACGACTGAAGGCAGCACCTTCCAGCCAACACTTCTTTAACGTCTATGTGTCAAAGACTACATACACAAGTTTAACGTCTTTGTGCAAGATGCTATTTGAGTGGATTTGAGAGTGAGTGTGTGTGTGAGAAGTGAACAAGAATGTTCTCACACACTGAGGGAAAATGACTTCTAAACTAAGCTGATACAACGATGAAGAATTCCCTCTGGGCTTTAAGTGCTTCTGAAAGCTGATATATTGAACGTGCCTTTTTTTGTTTTTCTTCTCAACTCTTTTCACTCTCGTATATGTCTCTTGTTTGAGTCTTCACTGATCTTCTCTTTAAATAGGCGGGAAAAGCTGATCGTATAGTGAGACTCAATTATTGTATCCGTTGCATTTGAATCGGCTCCTTGGACTTTGTGCTTCGACTTTTCGACTGCCCTTCTGTAGCGTTTTGTCTTTTAATGCTCTGATGCAACGTCCATTATTGTTATTTGACTGGACAATGGCTTTGTACCTTCACGCACAGCTGGAATCCATTTACTATAAGCTTGTCTTGATCTGCAACTGAAAGACTCTAACTGATGCTTTGAACTGGTCAGTTGATCTTCAGTTGGGCTAGTGAAATTAGTTGACTCGTCAGTTGAACTGATTTCACTCTTTCAGTTGAACTGGTTAGTTTGGTTCTTTGTCAGTTGGACACATAATAGGCTGGCCAGGCTTTTGAGATCTTCCAGCTGAATCTCCTATCAGTTTGGACAATCAAGTGAACTGCTTGTTTGAAGAACCAATTAGACTGATTTAGTCCCGGCAATCAGTTGGTTCAATCATTTGGCATCTCCGATGGCTTCAGTTGTGGTTTCGTAAACTGATTAATTCAGTTTTAGCTGTATGCGCACTAAGATAGATTATTAGAAACAAAATAATAAGTTTTGTTAGCTCAGAGGATTAGAGCACGTGGCTACGAACCACGGTGTCGGGGGTTCGAATCCCTAACTATGGATATGATGCCGGAAATATACCGAGATAAAACTAATCAGTGTCAAGTTCCAACACGTATTAAATGTCTTTGTTCAGCATTAATGATGCATATAATACTCGTACTCGGTAAAGTAACGGTAACATTTAATATATGTTCGATAAGCTCTGATTCTAGTAATGGTCAAGTTCTGCTTCTGATTTTCTAATCTGATACAAGTACTGCTTTGTTAAGGTGATATGAAAGCTTCTGCTTATGTACTCTATTCTGGTTATACTAACATGATCTACTGATTTTGACTCTCATCACCACAATTAAATTAAGTCTAACAAAAACACTAGTTTTGTGCATGTATAGCCATAAAAATGAAAATATAAAAGTTGTATCATATTTTTCATGCAATCATGTATCAAACACATAATATGGTGTGAAAGATGAGAAAAATGAGATTAAAGCGTGCCTTCGCGTATTTTACGCACGAATTTCCGTTGATGATTGAAGAACAACGACGAAGATGGCCTTGGCTTGAAGAACTAGGAAGAACTTGGTGCTTTTCCTTCAAATCTCTTTGTGTGTGCGTGTGTTTGTGTAGAGAGAATTTGTGTTTTTAAATTGTTGTGGTGTGGGCATGGGTTATGGAGATTATGGGGTGGGTTTTTAGTTTAAATAATGCTTAGAATCCTACTTAAACTCTAATTGCTAATTTAGACCAATTAACCATATTAATTAGGTCCAATTACCCCATTAGTGTTTAATTAATAAATTTAAAATAGTTTTTTTAAGTAAATTTGTGAATTTATTAGCCGGGTTGCCCACAAGTTCGTATTTTTGTTGAAAAACAAACACCGATAAAAATTACGTCCTAGAGTATAAAATCACCTCAAAACCCATTATTTTCAAAAAAATAATAAAAAACATCACTCATATTTTAAATAATTAAAAACAATTATTTAATGAAATCATTTTATATTTTTCAGCCCTCGGTCTCCGTTCTTCGATCCCAACTCGAATAACCTCTAAAAATATATTTTAATGGAATCATGTAGAAAAATATATTTTTAACATGTCAATATGCACAACAAAAATAATTTATGCAATTAAAACAATTAATTGAAATACACAAGGAATTTAATATCTCAAATGCATGTGGTTTACGTGGACTTTTAATTTTCGGGGCATTACAATATAAATGTTTGTTAAACACACGACACCCAAACAACGTCTTGAATGTCGAGACGAAAAATTTTAAACTTCCGTTGCGTATTGGGTGTGAGAATACGATATCCCAACATTATGGTGGTATTAAATTATGTTTGGGCAGAAGAACTTTTTATGCTCCCATGATTTGTTTTGAGTTGTCTCCATTCGCTCTCTATTTATTTTGATGAAACGATTGGAAAACTTTTCAAGGAATTATTCTTAACATACTTTTATGATGTTTAGGATCCTGTGCATGTTTAATCACTTAGCATAATTAGAATACATATACTTGGCTGCGTACCTCGGTCCCACCGACTTTTCAATTTTTGTTTGCTACAAATTTTGTGAGTGTGGACGTGTAGGTGAAACGACTTCGATATTTTTTTTTTAAAATCATAAACTTGAAAATACTAAATAAAATAACTTATCATACTATAAATCATAATAATTTAAAATTTGAAATCTTGAGTGCATAAAAATCCTAAATCGTCAACTAACCAAAAATCCTACGTCGACCTTTAAAAGATCAATTAACAAATAAAGTATAAAAATAGGGAAAATTTTCAATAACTCCCTACATCCCATCATCTTTATCTTAACTCCCTATCCCTTCAATTCTTTGTTTTAGCTCCCCAATTTTTTTAAATTTCCAATAATACCCTTATCTTTTTATTTTAGTAATTGATTTTTCTTTTAAATTTAAAGGCCCATCATGCTTCCGTAAAATAAATTAAATCTTTTACCTTTTTGACCAAAATGTCACCGGGTTATATCCACCGTATTTTACGAGCTGCTCCTCAATGTTTAACCATACGATCGCAATCGATGGTTACAGACGCAGATTCCTTCAGCAGCACTTAGCACAACCCTAATTCGTTTCCTACCTTAGGGTGTATAATAAAAGATAAAATTTTGAAAATAATACATGAGAGGAGCTGAGAGCGAAGATCTTTTTATTCAAACACAAACATTTATTATTACATTGAAACCTCCTGTAGAGGAGGAGAGACTTGTTTAACTACTGATAGTAACCGAACTCACTACACACATAGACTTCAAAAAAAATATTACAACTTTGTTTTGACAGAAATGAGGAAAATGTTCGATGATCTTCACTTCCTTCTTCCTGCCTTATTTATAGAAGGCTTCTTCGGATTTGAAACACGGACTTCAAATCTTGATAAGCCTTTACAGCTTACATATGGACCATTTAGTGGTTGAGCGGTCCTACTTTCTTGAAATGTCATTTTCTAGATTATTAATCTAGAAATTAACTTTTCGTCTTCTTTTATCTCTCCCAGGTACCAGTAGAGATGAGTCTTGAGGATATCAGCTGTAATCTCATCTTCTTTTTCTTTGTACATTCTGATAATGGATCTGAGAGCTGCAGCCTCACTTCTCTTATACTTGATTCTTCTTTTTAAAACTTTCAGATATACACGGTACATCTTTAAGTTTTTATTCTGATGTGTTTAACTGGTTCCATTTACCCTTCTTTATAGTATTAGGTTTGGGTCCAGTTTTCTTGTTTTCTTTATTGGATTCCTTTTTTAAATAAAGTATCCAATATTCTTTCGTCTTTTACCACTCATTATTAGTGGTTCTTGTGTCTTTTTCCACCGATTATTGATGGTCCTGTTTTCCCCACTCACATGGTGGTTCTCTTTTTGTTAGTGGGTTTGGTCACATGTCCCTTTTAATTTTTTCGAGGAATCTTAGGCTTTTTATATCCTCGAGGAAAATGTGAATGTGGTCCTTCCCCACTTGTCTTTGCTTCGGTAAAATGTTTCTGATCAGATCTCGGTTTGAAACCTTTACCGAATTCTGGTTCTTTCTGATTCTGGCATTCAGGACAGATGTTTTCTGACCATCATTCTATATGTGCCATATTACAGAACTTTCGGCGAGTCTCTTTACTGGCCGGCAGCTTGCTGTTCCATAGAAGATTTCTTATCTTCTCGAATAAATCTTCTGCAAAACTTGTTTTTCCTGTCATGGTGTTTAACAGGAATGATCCATTTAAAGAAGTTTGATAAAACTTAAATGGAAACTTGACTTTATCCATCTCTGTGAGACAGACCCAGATACCCCATGCTCTCCTAGTAGATATGTCATCTTCATTGAATGAAGAGACAAAGGGGTTTTCATTTGTATGAGGGTCCTTGATAAATTTCTTAATATTTGTATCTGGCCTCCTTAATTTGATGAAATGAAAAACTTCGTGTGAGCCTTTCCCTGCTGGTTCTGGTGCTGCACTGAAAAAATACAGCTCCAAAATATCTCCTCTGGACAAATGATCATTGTTTGTCTAGGTTTCATGTACCGCTTCCTGTATCCATTTTGGTAATGCTGATATCTCCGGGAAGCTAGGCGAAGTAGTATAAACTGAGGCAAGAGCCCCAAATTCATACCAGGCTTTGACCTCCTTTGGATATGAACTTTGTTTCATCCATACCCTAGGATATTTTCCTGCAACATCAACTCGACCATGGCTGGGTTGATGCCCATTCTTGTATTTAATTTCTCCCAATTCTGTTGATAAACCTGAAATGGAGAAATTGCAGTTTCATTATTACCACCCTTAGTTTTGCCTTTGTCAGTACGAGGCCTAAGGTTGATCTCTCCCTCTTCAATCCCCGAGGTGAAGGGTTGACTTTAGGACTCGAGATAAGGATCTGGAGTCTCAATTTTTGTTTCAGCCGACTCATCTGGAGATGATCTCGACTTAACACTTGTTCTAGGGGTATTTGAATCCCCTGCTCCAGGTATAGAGTCCTCTACTCGAAAACTCTCCATTTGGGAAACCTGTGGTTTCTCAATGCCTTGGAAGATATGCCTTTGCATTACAGACCATAACTGAGTATATGCCTGTAAACATCCTGTAATTCGATCAGAGAAAATTCTCTTATTAGCTTGTTGAAGCCTTCCCGCAACTTCTGCGTTCAGTGCTAAATTGTTAAACTCGGTTTGAAGCATTTCAAGGTGTTCTCTCAAATGCCTCTGCATCTTGATAATAGCATCAATGTCAATGCTGTCAATTTCTTGTTAAAAAATCTGCAAGAATATTCTCATGAGATTTAATAATCACAATATCAAAAATATAATTTTGACATAATGCTTGCCATCTTAATAATCTGGCCTTCTCAAGTTTAGACTCAATTCTATTCCTTAAGAAAGCTTTCACCTGTGTGTTATCAACTTTCAAAGTGAATTTCTTTGCAAGTAAAAATAATGGCCATTTTTCAAAAGCCTTTTTTACTGCATAAAATTCCTTCTCGTTGATATGCCACCTTATGGCTTCTGCATCTGAGAATAAACCACTACAATACCTGCATGGTTGTTCTCCATCGGGTGTGATCTTAGTAAGAACTGCTGCCCACCAATGATCACTGGCATCGGTATACAATACCAGATGATCCTCATCTTGAGGAATGGCCATTTTTGGAAGATTCTTACAAATCTCCTTTAATTGGCATAGTCCCTTTGTGTGTTCATCCGTCCATATAAATCTAGCATCTTTTTTCAATAATGGACTAAACACTTTCCTGTGTTTTGCTAGGTTCTTGATAAACATCCCAGCAAGATTAACAACTCCTAAGAAACTTTGAAGTTGTTTCTTGTCTTTGAGACTTTCTGGAAAATTCTGCACTTTTTCTACTATATGTTCTTGCAGAATAATTCCTGACTCATCGATTTCAATTCCAAAGAATTCAATCTTTCTTGTAGCAATGACGGCTTTCTTTTCAGATAAAACCAGTCCTTCTTTTTTACAAACATTGGAGAAAATCTCCAAATGTTTAACATGTTCATTCATATCTTTAGACGCAATTAAAACATTGTCAATATAAACAAACATAAACTTAAAATAATCTTTAAAAAAATTATCCATCTTTCATTGAAATATCTGAGGTGAATTAGCCAATCCCATTGGTAATACCTCCCAAATATAATGTCCTTGTGGTGTAGAGAAAGCTGTGAATTTCTTGCTTTCTTCTTGCATCCTAATCTGGTAAAATCTAGACTTACAGTCGAACTTAGAGAATATCTTGGCATTGCGTATACAACTTATTAGATGTTCTCTACTAGGTATAAAATACCCATCAAACTCCAGAATCTTATTAATTTCTTGATAATTAATAACTAATCTGGGTTTTCCTCGTTTTATCTCACCATGATTCCTTAACAGAAAACCTGGACTGCTATATGGTGACATTCCTGTTTTGATTAAACCAAGGTCCAAATGTTCCTTGATTATAATCTGCATATCCCTTGGATCAATGATATTCATTGGGATAGGCTTGCAACTGACAAATCATACTCCTTTCCTTCCTTAATTTTAAGGCAAGCTTTGAGTTGATTTCTGTCCCACCATG
Organism: Primulina huaijiensis; assembly: GCF_012295235.1. Taxonomy (NCBI): domain Eukaryota; kingdom Viridiplantae; phylum Streptophyta; class Magnoliopsida; order Lamiales; family Gesneriaceae; genus Primulina; species Primulina huaijiensis. Next base: position 13,422,111 of record NC_133313.1, read on the forward strand.
CCAAAGGATCTTCATTGTAAATTTCTTTGATCCTTTTCTTGACATCTTCTAAGGATACCTTAGATTCAAACTCTACTTCATTTTTATGCAGAGTTATCTTAAGGTATTCTATTTCTTCTGGTTGGAGTTCTTTATATGCTCTCAACTGGAGCATTGTTTCTCCAAACCGTCTGGAATCTTTCATTTTTGGGTTCAGAAGTTGTCCTGAATCACCACGCTTGCTGCGAAACTGGATTGGCAATTTTCTGTAAAATGCCTCTCTTAGTCTCTGGACTATAATTTTGTGGTTACAAGGAGTTGTAAACACTAATCTTCTAGTCTCATTTTCTTGAGTATAGGACTTGAACATTTGTAAGAAATTGTTTCCTAACAAAAAATCAGCTCATGTATCATGAAAATAAATTGGTGGTGTCTTTACCTTGTACCAAGGTGTTTGCCCAGCACCGCCAATCATTATTTCAGTCATCTTAATTCCTTTACATAGGATTAAGATTCTTCTGGAAAATCTCGTCCAGCAATCTTTGGTAATTCTTCTTCCAAATTATTTTGAAAAACTCTTCGTTTTGCTGTACAGATTCCAGCACCTGAATCAATATAAGCAGCAAAATATTCTGCCTTATATTGTTCATATAACATTCCTACCGGAATGTATATGGAGAATGGAGTTGTGGTCATTGGATTTTCCACATCTTATCTTCTGCCATAAATTCCATTCCATACTCTAGACGTTTCCAAGGTTTATGTTCCTCAAGAAACTCTAATCCAAGAACCAATTGATCTTGTTCTTTTCCTGGAATCTCTGTGATATAAACTTCCAATTCTCCAACTTGGATCATTCCTTGGTAAGTTCCTATCATAGGTTGTTCTAAATAGTAGCTGGTATTACAAGGAAATTGATTCTTTTGTTTCGTAATATCAAATACTATTTCTACTTCCTTCCACCCTTTTGAGCATCTAAGTTTTCCTATTGTTGAAAAACTTTTTAGCTCCTGTTGGGTTTCTTGAACGGGGTTTTTCCCCATCTGTAGCTTGTAATTCTATCTCCTTGAAAAGATAGTCTTCTTGATTCCAATCTAAGACTCTGATTCCTTTGTAGAATCAGTTTGTCTTGTATTTGGATATCTGTTTCCTGTATTACAGGAAACTCAACTCGTTCTGGATAAATTGCCTGAGCAACTTTTCCGAATATTTCTGGTATCTCGATAAACTCATTTCTAATAAACAATTCTGAATGATGTGTATTAGATAGAGCATATGAGATTTGATAAGTAATACAATATGGTCTATCACCTTCCTTCATCAGCCTTTTTCTTTGAAATTTTGATGCAATGTCAAGGCTCGACTGAAATCTCGATCTGCCAGGTTGTTTCCTACAATCTTGCCTGCACAGAGATTTCCTGAGATAGTTCCCAGTACTGAATCTTGAAGGTTCCCCATTCTTTTATCGCATATAGCAATATCGATGGGTGAATCTATTCCTTCTTTAAAAGTAGCTTTTATCATAATTTGGATTGCTCTAATATGAATCCAGGACATAGTCCTTGCTACTTCGATCTTAAGTTTTTGTAATTCCTCCTTAATTTCTTCAGAAGGAAATAACTGCATCTCCATTCTATTTTCAGTAAGTTCCATTGGGATCGCCATTTCCCTTCTAGAAACTTTATAGATCAGATGATGCTTTCTGTTTCTTAGGCCAAGATTTCCTAAGAACTTTTCTATCTGTCCTGCAGAGAATCCTTGATATCTTTGTAGATTAGGATTTTCTTTCATGATCTTTTGGACCATGTTATGAGATATTGTTGTCTGGCTAAAGAAACCAGACAGGTCCTCATGTGTTTCGTGTCGAAACACCTCGCCTTCAGTCAGATTCCGATTCATTTCCATCTGATTCTCCCTGACTTAGGACTTCTTCTTCTTCATATATACTCTCATCTGAGGCAATGTCCTCAAATCGATATACCTGAATAAGATCTTGATAATAAACTGCTTCTTCAATATCCGGAGTTGTATTGAAGCGTTTAATACCCCTTTTTTCATTTTCTGGACAGTTGGTCGAGATATGGCCTCTTGCTCCACATGTCCAGCAATTACGGTCCTTAAAACTTTCATTAGCTCGTGTATGAGCTCTTCTGAAAGTTTTCTTTGTAGGTGTTCTTCTTGTGCTTTGAGATGTACTCGATGCTTGGGAGGATGTCCTACTCCTTGATGGTCCGCTTCTTTGTCCAAATTTATAAGATCTGGCTTTTTGTCTAGACCATACTGTTCTTGGTTTACAAGAACTTCTTCCACTTCTAGCATAAGGATGAGTCCTGAAACTTTTCCATTTATGCTTTTGTGGTTTACTTCCAATAATTGTTGGAAGATCATTTTCCTTACAACACAAAGGAGTACGTTTGTTAATACCCCTTAATCGTTTGTAATTCTTTTGTAATGCTGCCAAATGGCGTCATTCCGCCAATTTTTCTTTAAGAAAAGAAGCTCTTCGTGCCAATGTATCTGGATTTCCAGGTACATATTCCCTTATGAGCATTTCTCTCCAAGGACTTGGCATTTTTGCGAAGAAAAGCTGCATGGCTATATCTTCTTCGACTCCTGAATTCCATCTATATTTAGTGAATAGCATAATGTATTCATCTACTAAACAGATGTCATGTAATTCAAGACTATACAGAGCTTGAGTATATTTCTTCCTCTTCTCTGTGTCTTGACTATTAAAATAGTCTACCCCTATAAATTGTGCTTTAAATAGGGTAGCCATTCTTCCGGCTATCTCGCTTAGAGATTCTCCGGCTAGGACCGACTCTTTAGTTTCCACCGAAGTCATGTCCCAAGCAATTTTCACTGATCCCATAAGACTCATTTCCAAGAGTTTAATGAATCCTTCTCTGTTGAGATCAAGTGTTCCTGCTGCGATTTTCATAGCATATGTCCAATCGTCTATGAGTTCTTCTCTATTTTTAAAATCTAATACATCAAGGTTAAGCATAACCCCGTGAGGATGTATAGGATCTAAAACAGTTTTCCCATAGAGTGTTTGGTGCAAGGGAATTTGATTTCTCCTTGTCCTTGTTCCCGCTGGGTGTGATCCTCCACCAGTATGGAAATCAGTTTGAGATTCTCTCATATTTATATTCAAAGATCCCACACTTTATCTTGGTGGTTCCTGAGAAGATGATTAAGTTATAGCAGGTGTTTCACCTCCTGCTGTGTTCATCTTTAGATCTACAACTTTGAGATTTGCGAAAGATTTCGCAAGTTCTTGTAGATCCTCCAGACCAATCCTTTCTAAAGTTGTCATCAGATTATTTTCTTTTCTGAGACAGACTTAATTAGATTGATCATCTTTTCTTCTTCAGTTAATGGTTTCGACACCACTCTGGCTTTCTCTTGTTGATGTAACAAAAGTTCAGTACTAAATGATGGTGGTAACCAACCTCCTGAAGTTCTTTTAGTAGAACTGGGTTGTTGTTCTAGTTTTTGAATTCTTGTTTGATTATCCTTTAATATTCCAAGAATTTCTTCCTGGTTTTCAAGGATTTTTTCAACTCGTTGCGGTACAAAATATAGCATATTGCCATAGTTTTGTACTGTTTTCTGAATTTCTCTAAGATCTAAAGAGAGCTTAGAAGAATCTGATACAATTTCCATAAACTTATTAGATTGAATCATAAGTTCACCTTAGGGTGCTGAGGATTCCCTTTCTGCTCTGGATATCTAACAATAGTTAGATGTTCTTGTGTATATTCCAAAATATTGGAATAATCCTTGTAAATTATTTTTCTCGAACCTAAGTTCGGATTCATAATTTTAGAAATTCTCCTCCTCAAAACATTTCGTTTCTTTATAATAATAAATAATGTGTTTGAAATAAATTAACCTACAGCTCTGATACCATTTCGAAAGCGCGGGGGATCAATTAAATTAAAATATGGAATAAGGGTATTTCTGTCTTTTTTAAACTTTTAGGGAGTTTAAGCAAATCTTTTTAGGTGTAGGGAGTTAGAATAAATTTGAGTTGGGTGTTAGGGATTTATTTACAATTTACCCATAAAAATATCTCTAATAAATCATTAACATAGAACTTTTAAATCTTTTATTTAACAAGCTAGTGCGGAAAACAGAAGGGTCCCTCGGGAGTGTACTGCTGCACTCGATCCACTCACGCGCCAGCGCATCCTCAAATCATCAAATCCTGCATCATACAAATCTAGTGAGTCTAATGACTCAGCACGTTCTAAACATGAGTAGCAAATAATACATATACAATCACAAGCATTTAAAAATCATAATTTTATTTAAAATAGCTTTTGAGCATAAATAAAACATATATCGTAAAATCGTAAAGCTTTCAATCCTTTATCATTTTGGGTGAAGTTTGATCCTTGAAAGTGACTAGCTTTTATCCTTTGGTCAACTGATAAGTCTTCAGCTCCACATGGTCCATAGGGATTGGCACTAGGCTCCACAGTGGAAATACGATCGTCGGGGTCCTTCTGGGACCTTGTCCCTTTAACGGGGTCCCTCTGGGGCCTTGGCCCTCACGATATTCTCACAAAATCATATATCATATATCATATCTTTTGTCACAGTCAATTCACATATCTCAAAATATTTTTCATTTTCTTTTAGAAGCATAAAATATCATAACTTTCCAAAAATAGCATTTTAACAATAAAAATTGCATAACTTTACCATAAATCATTAAATAACATATTTTCAAGAAAATCATCAATTAAAAATATAAAATATCATTTAACATGCATTATGATCTTTCGGGACGCTGCCAAACTTTTACCTATTACCCAAGTGTAAAATGACCGTTTTGCTCCTAGACGTAAAATTCTTGATTTTATCTTTTTCTTATTTTTAATGACATGAGCTTATCCGAAATAATTATTTAAGCTTAAATCTAATTTTTCATAATTTATTCAGCATAATTCGAGGCTTTCTAATTAATTCTTTAATTAACAATTCGTGAGGCGTTTAATTCACGATTAAATTCAAAACTTAATATTTTGATCCCTTTTTTTAAACATAACCTTTTTAATACCTAATCTACCCTTGTGAGCCATGAACCAAACTCGGGGACCCATGGTTCCAATTTTTTCTTCTTATATTTTCGTTTTTGACCCTAATGAACAACCCGAGCCACCTCGAGCCAAACCCGATCCAACCCATCTACGCACCCTACTGACCAACCCTGACCCAAGGAATCAGCCCCTAACTCACTCACAAGACCTGCAACCGAGACACAAGTTTTGCGCACAAGATGTTCCACGTGACTAGGAGGACTCCTAGTTACTTAGGGCACTTCTAGCCGAGCCACCACCGAGCCCACCTGACCTTTTTGGGCTCAGCCCAGGCCCCTGAACCCAAGCAGCGGGCCGCCTGAAACAAGGACAGCAGCCGCGCCCTTGAAGGTGTTCTCCACGTTTTCCACGTTCTGCTTGAGCCACGTCGAGCCACCCTGCATCAACCCTTGGCCAACCTCCCTTGACCCTACTGGACCAACCTAGCCCGCCCAAGCCCTAGTAGCGAGCCCTCTTGGCCGCTGCTACACATACACATGCGTGGGGAGAGTCCATCTTCACGTGGACTCTTCCCCATCCCAAAACTCGAGCCCTAGCCCTCCTAGGACTCTTCCTAGGACCTAACCATAACCAGCCCAGCCACCTAGCCGAGCCCTGCCTAGCCATGCACAACTAGCCGAGCCCTTGACCCTTGTAAAACCCATGAACCCTCGGTCCTCTCCTCTCTTGTTCCCCTCGGTTCCAACATGTATTTCACTTTACTTTTATCATGTTTTAACCATATTTCATCATGTATTTACAGCGTACTCATTGGGGATCATAACGGTTTTCATATAAGCGTAAAAAAATCATATTTTTGCAAATAAACGTTCTACTGTAAAAATATTCAAACATCTATTTTTTTCATGCATAAACAATTAAATCATGCATAAAATGATTTGTATGATGTTTAAAAGGGTTTAGAAAACATGCATTTGCGTTATAACGCTCGAATAAACGATCGTTGGCGAGGGTGCGGGGGTGCAAAGTTGGATGACCGGACGACGAAGAATCCTAGCTTTTCTTCCTTCCAATATTTTCAAATTTTGAGTGCGTGTGCTGTGTGTATTTCAGCTGATACAAGTGACTTATGGGGTTTTTAAAGCCTAGGTAACATATTTATAGATTTAATTGCAAGTTAATGGGCTTTGGTTTTAGGCCTCCAAGTATATCAGCAATTAGGCCTATTCAATTTGGTTAAATTGAGCCCAATAACTCTTATTTATTTTAAACATAAAATTTTATAAAATTTACTTTTCAAAAATAATATTTTTGATCTTTTAAAAAACTCATTATTTGCCCAAAACCGGCTTCCCGGGAAAAATCGAACTCAACTCGTAAAATAATTCGAACTTTAACATTTTTAGAAAATTAAATCATTTTTAATCATATTAGGAAGCCTTACAAATATTTAAGAAAAAATAAATATTCTTGTCTTGGTCGTTCCCGGTCTCTTTTCCCATGCCTATTATCGAATTTTCGAGTAATATCCATCAATTTCATGAAATCATGTCATATAATCATTTTAATCATTAAATAAATATCATGCAAACATTTAAAATCAATTAAATAAAAAAATTAAATAATTAAAATAGTTTGCATGCATGTGGTTTACTTTGGTTTTTCGGACGTTACAGTAGGTGTCGAAAAAAACAATACCAATATGATTGCTGAAAAATAAAATCTAATTTATACAAATAAAATGAAATTAGTCTCAAATTTCAGCGTTGTTTCTAATCTTTTAAGCCAACAAGTTCAACAAAAACAAATGAAAAATTGAAAAAGAAACAGGAAATTAAAGGAAAATTTCTAACACTATTTATGTACAGACAAAATCAATAGAAATCCTAATAAACATTAAACATGCTATAAAAAATATGCTAAAAAATGAAAGGAAATTACAGGAAATCTTGGGAAAAGCTACTGAGATGATAAAAAAATTAAAAAAAAAAAATACTTGAACGCTGAATCTAAAATTTGCAGAGCTGATACGGAAGAATTTTGTTCAGTTTGTTGTATCTTGTATGTTGTTCATTCTCTTTTTGTTTAATGTCTATCAGGTTTTTCCCACTCGCTTCTGCTTTCACTGGTCGTAAAATAAAATTTTTTCATTCTTTTCTCATCCATTTAATTTTTTTTATTTCTACTTTTTAAAAAGATATTTTTTTTATTACTAACAATAGTTGAAAATCAAAATTATTAATATAATTTATTTTTTTTAGAGTTCCAGTCACAAAATCTCATAAAATTTGAAATTATATTTATTAAAATTTTAGAAAATTATTACAATACATAATAAATTTTTTTTTTATATTTTATTGACCTACAAATTGAAAATAATAATTATTTTAATAAGTGCACTTTAATTTTTTTATTAATTATTATATAACATTTGATGTTTAATTGATTTATAAATTGAATGATTAAAGTTTAATTGCAATAAATTTAGTACTGAATTATTTATTGTTTTTCCTAAAATCAATATGTAAAAAATATTACATTGAGATAGAGAAATATTTGAAATAAAAAGTTATTCACGTTCAATTGTTAGTTCAAATAATTTAAAAAAATCAGAATAATAAATTACAAAATTTATAGGATACTATAAAAAAATTTACAAATATCAATAAAAATCATGAAAAATAAATTTAGAAAATTCTGTAAAAATCTTAAAAAATATGTGAGAATCTGCAAAAAAATAATTAAAAATCTATCAACTCATCGTAAATTTGTTAAAGATACTAATCGGTATCTTGCGGCCCAAGTCGACCGGGGCATATGTAGGAATGTAAATGAGCCGAGCCGAGCCGAACAGTATCAGGCTCGGGCTCGGCTCGTTAAACTATTTTTTCGGCTCAGGCTCGGCTCGGGCTCGTTACGAGCCTTTGGTTTGAAGCTCGGGCTCGGCTCGTTCGGAAGTTATGAAGCTCAGGCTCGGCTCGAGCTCGGCTCGTTAATGGCTCGTTTATCTTGTTTAATGAGCCTGGCTCGGGTTCGGCTCGTTAAACAAGCTCGTTAAGCGAGCTCGTTTCTGCTCCGAATCCAACTCCAAACCACAAAGTTATGCAGAAGCGGAATTCAATGAAAGAATCTTCAAATCTACGTTCATCTCCAATTCAATACTACCCTTATTACAATACAGCAGAAAGACCTTATTTGAAGAAGAGTTCCAGCAGATCATATGTCAATGGTGTTAGAATTAGTCCCGTTTTGAATATTCCTCCTACCTACATTGCTAAAGGTACAGTAATAAGTTTCTTTGGGATCGGTTCTTTTTTCTAATGATCAAATAAGAAAAAACAACTTAATTAAACCCAACAACCTAATAAGAATTCAACATGATAAAACATAAAAGAATTACCAGAGCATGAATGAGCTTGCTGTTCTTGCCTCGCTCCCTCGTGAACCCAACTTCAACACCCTAATAGGAATTCAACAAGATAAAACATAAAAGATATTCAAATTGAAACAAACAAACAAACTTCACCAATTCAATGATAAACATTCGATGGTAATGACCTTAATTCAAATGAATCTCCTTAAGCCCCGAATTTTCCTTTTACATACAAGCACAAAAATTCAAAATGTTAGAAACTTAGAATTAACCAACCTAAATTAATAGAAAATAACACATATCTAATAAAGACACAATTAAATTAAATATCAATTTACTTACATTTTCTTTTCTCTTGACTTGGTACCGGGCACGTAACCAATCTTCTGCACAAAGCAACATCTGAACCGTATCCACTCCCAAATTGGCACGATATGAATCAATAACTCTACCACCAGCGCTGAAAGCCGATTCAGAAGCGACAGAAGTTATTGGAATTGATAGTACATCACATGCCATCTTTGACAAAATCCTAAACTTTAAGTTATTCATCTTCCACCATGACAATGTATCAAATTCATCATCTTCTTCACACAATATAACCCCTTCCTCAAAGTACACTTCAAGTTCAGACTTCACTTGCTCCACACTATCAACATTCTTAATATAGTTGGCAAATGCTGTCCTCACTTTACCCTTTCCTTTTGCACTAACAATACTTGAAACACTAGAACTTTCTTTCTGAGCATCACCTGAAACATCCTTTTCAGCAACATTATTTTTGTGAGCATCAACATATTCACGATACAACAAACGCAATGTCTCACGAACTGTAACGATGTTCTCAATTGCATCAACTTCAGAATAGATTTCTGGAAAACACCATTCAATCAACTTCATCTTATTCCTTGGATCTAATACAGCTGCCATAGAAATTAACAAGTTACAGTGACCCCAATACTTGTCGAATTTAGTCTTCATTTTGTTAACCATATCTTTCATGAAACTACCTTCACCCATACTTGTATTATTCAACAACCTCTTTATGTTATAAAGTTCAGGTAGAAACAAATTTGAAGTTGGATATTCTGAACCTGAAAAATGTAGATAACTATATTAGATATTCAGACAATAAACAATTTTATTAAGAAACAAGATTCAAGTTTAATATTATTACCTGAAATGATGTGGGTAACTTCATTAAATTCTTGAAGAAAAGAACAAACTACACGGACTTTCTCCCAATCCTCCTCACTTGGCAAAGTGTTATAAGTAGGATCCCTTTGTTGATATCTTGGGAAGACGTCCTTGAACTCTAGAGCAGTAGATAACATGCAATATGTTGCATTCCACCTAGTGCAACAATCCATTACTAGTTTCTTTGAAGATAATTGCAACTGTTTTGCAATTTCACTGAAAATATTAAGACGAAACTCTGAGGCAGATATGTGTTTCACACTCTCACGCACATTGGAAATAATATTTTGTATCTCCGAAAGCCCATCTTGTACCAAAAGATTCAAGATATGCGCACAACATCTCACATGAAACAATTTTCCACCGAGAGGAAGATTGTTTTTATAAGAGAGATTCTCTTTCAACATCCGAATAGCTACATCATTGTATGTAGCATTATCAACTGTGATTGTCCACACCTTGTTTTCAATTCCCCATTCAACCAAACACTTATTCAACACATCACAAACAACTATACCTGTATGAGGTGGGGGGACATCACAAAAATTCAAATTCCGCTTTTGCAAATTCCAACTGGAGTCCACATAATGACAAGTGACAACCATATATGAAATTTTCTGATCAGACCTCCATAAATCCGTAGTCACACTGACCCTATTTATGTCCTTTAATTCTGCCACTAATTTTTTCTTCTCTATTTCATAAGAAGTAATACAATCTTTCTTGGCAGTGGCACGACTGATTTTTTGATAATGTGGACTAGAATTCTTCATCAGTAAGTTGAACAATTCATACTCTGCAAAGACGAATGGCAATTCATGAACAATAATCATGTGAGAGACAATCTCCCTGATCTTCGCTTGATCGTATCTGAAATTCTGCACTGCATTAACAGATTCTGACTCCGACATGGTTGTGCTTATACTTATATTTTTTTGTCCTTTCTCGTTCATCCGCTTCCTTATACAACTTCTGCTATGCCTAAGTAAATGTGATGTAGGACCAGACTTAGTATATGTCATTCGATGTTTGCAATGAATACATTCAGCCTTTATCAACCCATCTGAAAGAATAATCTCTTTAAAATCAATCCATACAGGAGATGTGCGTTTCCTTTTCTTCGGGGCATATGGATTATCACCTTCATCTTGAATATTATCAAGTTCAACCATAGCCTTGCTTTGAAAAGTTTCATTGGTATCATTTGCACTTGGTTGAACTCCTCCCACAACAGGACTTGTGCATGATTCTTGAGCAGATGATGTGTTTGGAGTCGACATGTTTGGAGCTGATGAACAACAATAAATACATTAATTAGTACCAACAGATTACAGTACTCATAATATTGCATTCAACCAATCCACCCAGCTCGTACAGAAAACACTCTTTAATACGGTGAAATAAACTAGTTACTGTTACCCTCATTGCAGTAATCAAGAATACAGAAACATACCGTATCTACAAAAACAGACGTTAAGGGAAACAAGAAAATCTCATTCAGCCAGAGTTTTAAACAGAAACTGGACTCTATATGACAATATCAGTTTCTTAAGTAGACTAAATTCATTGCCGTAGCAGCAATATTCAAACACACCTGAGAGGCTGAAACTTTTGAACTTTTGTCTCTAATTGTTTTGCCCACTGTATTTGGAGATGAAACCAAACCAGAATCAGAGCTAGGGTTCGCGATTCACGCCTCAATCTCCAAACTCTTGATTCACGCCTCAATCAAAGTCGACCCAGACGGTACAAGGATTTTCAGCCCTCGGCGCCGGCGGAAGAACGGAGAATCGTCGGAAATCGTACGCGGTTTAGAGGTGGACGTGAAAGGGGTCTCGCTACCTATACACGCTCAAATCTACCTATTTCTGCTTGGATAATGGTCGACCGGACCTGGGCTACGATCGGAGACCCTCGGCGACGGCGGGCAGAGGTCGGGACGCGCGGATTCAGGGGGAATAGGTGAGGTTACGGGAATAGTCGAATAAGGTTTGGGATTTGGAATAGATGAGGATGAGGTTACGGGAATATGCCATTATTGACATAACATTCACATTTTTAATATAATTTTTAATTTTTTAATTTATTATTTATCATACATAATTATTTTAATATTATAACTCATTAATTATCTCAAATTCGAGCTCACGATCTACCTAAACGAGCCGAGCTCGAGCCCGAGCTCGTGAACCACTTAAACGAGCTGAGCCGAGCTCGAGTTCACGAGCCAGCTAAACGAGCCGAGCTCAATTTTGAGCTCACGAACCTATTATCGAACATGTTCACGAGCTAACGAGCCGAACATCATTAATCTCAAGCTCGGCTCAACAAAATTGTCGAGCCCAAAATAAGGCTCTGGCTCGGCTCGATAAGCTTAACGAACGAGCCCGAACGAGCTTTTTAACGAGCCGAGATCCGAAAAACTCGCGAACAGTTCGGTTCATTTACATCCCTAGGCACATGAAGACCACCTCTCTGCTTTTCCATACCGACACCTCTCTCTATCTTCCTTGGCCCCTTTCGAATTCGAACCCTGAATCATCCAAAATCATAGAGCAAACTGAATCGGAACTTTGCGAGAATGAGGAGTGGTTCGTCGGAGACGAAATTGGTTCAGGAACTGATTCTATACGCCGCGAGCGCCGCCCTCAGCTGCTTGGTGTTGTTCGTCGGGCTCAGGCAGCTCGACCCTAACCGCGAAGCTTCCAAAAAGGCTCTGGAGAACAAGAAAGAAATCGCCAAGCGTTTAGGCCGACCTCTCATCCAAACAAATTCATACGAGGTTCCTATTGCCTCTATTTCTTTTCATTTCATTTCGAGAAATCGTCAGAATACTCCCGTTTTGCATCCTTGTGCCGAAAGATGGGTTTTTAAGCATTTTTTTGAGTTGAGACTGCTTCGGAAATTTGACGATGTGGATTTAAGTATGAAGTGCGGGTATAGACGCGGTTGGAGCTTAAGTAGATGCTTTTGATAAGTTTGATATTGTGGATAACTATTAGGTTTACTAAATTAAGATAAACATTGTAGAGGTTTGTTTCCTGAAGATTTGGGCAGACAGTTGATCTAGAGTCCGTGGGGATTCAAAATTTACGTGTAATTCTAACAAATACATGGAATCAACCACTCGCCTCACTAGTCACTTGACCAATCGGAAATTTAACGATGTAGATTTTAGCATGAAGTCAAGGTATTGACACCGTTGGAGCTTAAGTAGAGGCTTTTGATAAGTTTGATATTGTGGATAACTATTAGGTTTGCTGAACTAAGATAAACATTGCAAAAGTTTGTTTCCTGAAGATTTGGGCAGACAATTGATCCTGGGAAATTCATGCGATCTATCATCTGATCGAAATAAATCCACCATTATTTTTGTATCTACGTGGCCAGTAAGATAAAGAATCGTTTATGTTCCATATTGCGTATCTGATTAAAGTTTCAGTTGAAATTTTAATGTATTTTTGGTTAAGCTACTGAAGCAAGCTTTAATGTTGAAATTGCTTAACAATATCTGTAAATAAACATGCTCTGCTTATTCCATATTCCTTTCATGATGACACAGGATGTTATAGCATGTGATGTCGTCAACCCGGACGAAATAGACGTGAAATTTGATTCTATTGGAGGATTGGATGCCATTAAACAAGCATTGTATGATATTGTCATTCTTCCACTAAGAAGACCCGAGCTGTTTTCTCGGGGGAAGCTTCTTTGTCCACAAAAAGGTGTTTTGCTATATGGACCACCGGGCACTGGGAAGACAATGCTTGCAAAAGCAATTGCAAAAGAGTCAGGAGCTGTTTTTATCAATGTTAGAATATCAAATCTAATGAGCAAATGGTTTGGCGATGCACAGAAATTAGGTATTTCTCATAAAATTTCTTAAACTCCGTTCGGCTTTCTCCGTATTACATTTTCTGGGTTGTGTGTTTTAATGTTTGTGACACCTGAAGAAACTGTGGGAGATGGGTTGGTTTTTGTGTTTAAGTTAGTCTGTAGATGTGTCTTTGTGATGGTCATTGAGAGGATTATATTGTTTTTAAAAGTTAGCAACTTATCCTTTTGTTTGAAGTAGAATGATAGAAAGAAGAATTTGTGGGGCTCTGTTTCAGAATTATCTTATTTTCAAGCAAGGATTTCTTATATAGGTAGAACACCCTCAGAAATGTGAATATTGACCGTATTTATTTAAAAATTTAAACGATATATTTGAAAGGAGGATTATCTATTTCTTCTTTTCCATGTTTTTCATGAGATACGGAACTTTTGAAACTTAATACTCGTTATTTTTGTGCTAGTAAGATTTGAAGACACTTGTGGTTTTTTAGCAGTTCTCTATAATTTTCTTCTATCTATTTTTGCTGTACTATTGTTCTGCAGTGGCTGCTGTATTCTCCTTGGCCTACAAGCTCCAGCCAGCTATTATTTTCATTGATGAAGTGGATAGTTTCTTAGGCCAACGCAAGAGTACAGATCATGAAGCACTGACAAATATGAAGACCGAATTTATGGCTTTGTGGGATGGTTTCACCACTGATCGTAAGTTCTTTTATAATCCCATTTTAACTGTTTTTCCCTGCTCCATGACTGGAGTTTTGCCTTGCGAGGTTCCTTGTTCATTTCCGTTTTATGGGTTGTTTTAGATTGTATCATTGTTTGAATGGCTTGATTTGGTTGGTGTAGAAAGCGCTAGGGTGATGGTGCTTGCTGCAACCAATCGTCCATCAGAAATTGATGAAGCAATTCTTCGACGTCTTCCTCAGGCATTTGAAATTGGGATTCCTGATCGCCGAGAAAGGGCAGCTATATTGAAAGTTGTTTTAAAGGATGAGAAGGTAGCGGATGACATTGATTATGACCGAATTTCCGGCCAATGTGATGGATACACTGGTTCAGATCTTCTAGAACTTTGCAAAAAAGCAGCCTATTTTCCTATTAGGGACCTGCTTAATGATGAGAAGAGTGGACAGCCAGCTCTGGTCAGTATTTCCTTTTTCTTTTTAATTACATTGGGGTGGGGGATTTTTTGCTTTAACCTGGGTTTGAACTCGGCCTGGGAGAGGTTAATGCAACTACACAACTGGGGGTTGGTGGCCGGTCAGTATTTTTTTTTGTTTCTTATTTTTTTAAAAGTTTGCTTGTTTTTTGTGTTTGGGGGGGGTGGGGGTGGGGGTGGGGGGATAAGTCTGGCAAAACTCTAGAAATTTTAGGTTAATTATCTGTTTTTGAATTTTCATTTGTATCTTGATTTTAGTACAACTGTGTGCTATTACAAAATATCAGATACATGATCCAAAGCTAGATAACCAACATGTTTCTTGATAGTAGATTGTTAACTTTTATAAATATCATGCTTTCCAAACTCCATCTAGTTTCATTGCTATGGTACGAAATTAGAAATGTGCTGATTTGGTTGATTGTTTGCTGGATATTTAATGTCTATTTTGGTCTTATGTATTTTTCTCATTCCCAGTCATCAGCACTACTCTTGAACTTGTGTTTTTGGTACAAATCAATCTTGTGAATTTGGCAATGCACTTTTGGTCCATAGAGGAAATTGTACAATATCTTGCAGATTGGCAATGATGACTTTATGTGATTTTAATTCTGGTTACCTTGTAAACCTACTATTGCCAAATGTTGCTTCGTGTATATATATTCGTTTTTAAGTTTAGTGCCTATGTATCCTATCTTGGTTCAGTGCCAATGTTTCCCATCTCGCCCAAAATATAGCACTGAATTTGCACTGATCGGGCCACGGTAATAGTTGCTTTAATTTGACGGGGCTGGATATTCAAAATTTTCATATTATGTATTGTAGTGTCAGTTTTCGTTTTTAGGAGCCAAGACCTTTATCAATGAATGATTTGGAAAGGGTCCTCACCACGACCACGAAAACAAAAGTTGCAGCAGGTGAATACATCCGATTAAGCTCGCTGTCGTCAGGATGGTCACCCCAAAGAGAATCAGATGATTATCAAACTGTCATTAATGAGCTTTCTAAGCTGGTGGTTTCCCAAATTTTGAACATTCGGTCGGATGCTCACGATCATTAACCACCACATACTTATAGATTTACACCATGCTAATTACTTGTTGTATGCCTATAAAGTTTGCTTTTTTGATACCTTCTTTTGAAATGCTCTCACATGTGAATGTTGACTGTTTTATGAGATTTTTTACATGCTATCAGCTTATGTTAGAATCTTAATGCAATAAATTCATCTATGCGTAACTATATTCTTCTAAGGGAAACGATGCAAATGGATGGAGAGAGTGAACTAAAATTTTAATTATGGTTAACTGCAATTTTGGCTTTGTATGTTTGTGTCTTTATGATTTTAGCTTTCTTATCGAATTTTAGTTTTAATTTGATATTTTTGTTTTGTTAAGTAATTTATTTTTCACACGATGTCAACTCATTTCAGTTCATTTCGACGGAAGTTCAAGGATAATTGTAGGTATGTGGCGCTCTCAAGGATTTGATCGTTTACTGCTTGTTTTGATTATTTATTTGATGGACGAATGTGTCTCTTTTTTTGGACTTATTTCTTAGTCATTATCCCTTAAAAAATATTAGAACTAAAATTGTCAAAATATGAAATATATATTATTAAAACTGAAATGCGTCCATTTGTAGTATCAAAATTACAAAGAGTTGAAAACTTTGCGTAAAATTAAAAAAATAATAATAATTAGGCTCATAACTAGATTTAAGAATTTTTTATACATATCAAGTTCAAGCTACTCAAGAAGTTAAAAAAAATTAGGCTCATGACTAGATTTAAGAATTTTTTATTGATAACAAGTTCAAGCTACTCGATAAGTTAGTTATCAAGTACGTATTTCAAGACAATTTTATTGACCAAGACAAATATATATGTAAACTTTAATCTCATTAATATTTAAACTGTTATATTGTTCAATCAATTTATCACATGGTAGACATTCAATTTACAAATAATGATGATAATAATAAAAAAAAATCAGAAACTATAACTCAAGGGATTTAAACTCGAAGCCTGGGAATAATTGAGCTCAGTCAATATTTGTTCGATTTAATCAACAACTGGATAAACTTGAGTATTTTCGTATCTTTCAATTTTCAGAATCATAATGTTATATTGGTAAAATTAATTTTGTTTTTCATCTGTAATGACCCGAATTCGTATTTTGAATGAAGTATTAATTAAGAGATAATTAAAGAGTTGTTAATTAAGTATTATTAACGAATTGATAATTTGGGATTAATCTGTTGGATGCACCGAATTTTAAATGGATAACCCGATCTACTTCCGATTACGTTATCTCGAGAAATCCAACCAGACGAATGAGATTCTGACACGTGGCAGATAAGATTGATTCGGAATTCCGAAATAGTCCGGATGCAGCCTATAAATGGAAGCCGAATTCTTTTGTTTCCTACACGAGAGAGAGTTCTAGTATTTTACCTTAGGTTTTCTAGCCAGTTTCTAGGGCACTTTGGTGTCGGGAAGTTTCGGAGCTAGTGTCGACTCGAGGGGGGGTCGGTGAGCTGAGATCGAGACATCATCAGCGGGCTGACGACGGACGCAGGTATAATCCTAAAGCCTTTAGGAAGAACTTTATAGCATGTTTGGTAATTCAGAATCTGGTTTGATAGTGATTTCATATTGTTGGTATTGTCTAGGTTAAGAGCTTTCTGTCAGATTGTTTTAGTAAGGTACGTGATGTACTGACTGAGATATCCAAGCGTAGTATACACACTTATATGCTGCATATTTATGTGTTGCATTATACATGTTTTACTGCTTTGGCATATTATGCATGACATATCATGTTGAGCCTGATATCTTTTGAGATATACCTCGTTTGTTGGGGCCGCTCAGCCCTATTCTGTATTGTGGACGATGGGGCATCGAGAGCTACAGTGTCCGACGGGACCCGCGGGCTCTGATGACCTGGACATTGTAGGTCCACGTCTTGATGATGAGTGTGGGAGCCAAAACATGCCTAGGGCAGATCAGAGACTACACACTCAGGCGCCTCTAGACTGAGCATGAGATTCTTGACTTGATCCTTGATATCCGAGCATATTGCATTTCGCATGCATCATATCAGTTTGTATACTCGTACATTCTCGTATTGGGCGATTGTCGCTCACGTCCTTGTTTTCATCTTGGGCACCCCATTCCACGGGGCAGGTCTTAGGTTGGACGGTTCGGACGACCAGGGCAGTGGCTAGAGCAGTTGAGTTTTCGGTGGTGATCCAGTGGAGGTTTTATGTGGTTCATCGTTTTATTGTTTAGAATTATGTTTCGATATGGTTGTATTAATGTTTAAGACTGCTGTTGTTTGCTCTGTTTTAATTTTGGGTTGTAAGATGATTAAGTATTTGGTTTCCGCTGTTTAATTGTTGTTATTAAGTTTTAATGTTGCATGCTTATTAGTCTGTTTAGTAGTGGCTCGGGTAAGGGCGCTACATTTGGTGGTATCAGAGCATGCGAAGATTTTTGGGACATTAGTAATTCTGTTTTGAGGATTTAGAGGTTGATTTTGGTTTCCTTTCAGATGTCAGGAGACGGAAGCAGTCACGGAAGTGTGGGACATGGTCGTTATGGCGACGATGAGGCTGGCCGAGAACATCGTCGTAGAGATCGTGACGGAAGGCGTCACCGAGATCATGATGAAAGGAGACGTAGGAACCGTGTCAACATTATGGATTTCATGAAGATTGGACCTCCACCGTTGACTGGAGATGAGAATGCTGATGTTGCTGAAGCTTGGGTCGATATCATGGAGCAGTGTTTTCGAGTGCTGCACTATGACGAAGACGAGAAGATGGAGGTAGCTGATTTCATGATCCAAGGAAAAGCTCGGAAATGGTGGAAACCTGTTTCTGCCATTCTAGTTCAACAGCATGGGCGGATTCGTTGGGAACATTTCCGTCAGGCCTTCATCAATCATCACTTTCCGCCAGCTCTTCGTCAGGCGAAGGAGATGGAACTGTTGACCATTAAGCAAGGAAATTCGAGCATTGAAGATTACCAAAAGCGTTTTACGGATCTGTTGCCGTACGCTCCTCACATCAGTGAGAATTCTGCAGCAAAATATTCTCACTTTTTGAATGGTTTGAACCAGGAGCTTTTTGATCGGGTTTCAGTCTGTGACGATCCTACTTCGTACGAAGGATTAGTGAATCGTTGTCGTCAAGCAGAGATCAGTATTGCTAGGAGGAAGGCTATGCAAGCTAGCAAAAGTTCTAGTTCGTTGGGACCGAGTGGTCAATCTTTCAAGAAGTCTGCATCTTCTTCTTCCGGTTCTGGAGGGCTGTACAGCTTTCGTAGGAAAAAGCTGCAATGTGGCCACTGTGGAGGAAATCACCAGACGGAAAATTGTCGAAAAGTAACAGGTGCTTGTTTCAACTGTGGTGGTTTTGGTCACATGAAGAGGGATTGCCCTAATTTGGAGAATCAGAGTGTAGGCGGAGGTTCTATGGCAGGGTCTTACAGTGGAAAACAGTCTGAGGCCACTGTGCAACAGAAAGGTTTTCCTGCTCAAGGTTCTCGTCGTGGTGGAATATCACAAGGATCTCAGCAACGTCCACGAGTTCAAGGGCAAGTGTTTGCCCTAAATCAAGAACAAGCTGAGGAGCAAAACGAGAGAGTCATTGCAGGTAATTTTCTTTTATGTGGTATCCCTGCATATGTATTAATTGACACTGGGGCATCGCATTCATTCATAGCATCAATGTTTGTTAAGATGCATAAACTACCCTACGTGTCATTAGATTTTTTGATGTCGGTGTCTACACCGATGGGACAAGAGGTTTTAGCTAAGCGACTTGTAGTAGACTGTTTGTTAGAGTTTGAGGGAAAATACTTGTCTGCCAATTTGATGATATTGGCTATGGAAGATTTCGATTGTATTATAGGAATCGATCTATTGACTAAGTATAGAGCGACGGTAGATTGTTATCAAAGTCTCGTTCAGTTTCGTCCAGAAGGAGACGAGAATTGGTTTTTCTTCAGTGAGGGAGCTCGACCTCCAATGCCAGTAGTGTCTGCTGTAAAGGCACAACGTGCTTTAGTGAAAGGAAGAGAAGGATACCTCATTTATGCTGTTGACGTATCGAAGGATGTGATCGACGTGAAGAACATTTCAGTTGTCGATGAATTTCCCGATGTTTTCCCGGATGAGATTCCTGGATTTCCTCCGGAGAGGGAAGTGGAAGCGGAAATAGAGTTGGTACGAGGAACCACACCTATCTCCAGAGCGCCTTATAGATTGGCACCAACGGAGATGAAAGAGTTGAAGCAACAGTTACAAGATCTTCTTGACAAATGGTACATTAGACCCAGTGTGTCTCCTTGGGGAGCACCAGTGTTGTTCGTTAAAAAGAAGGATTGGTCTATGCGGCTTTGCATAGTTTATCGACAGTTGAACCGAGTAACAGTCAAGAATAAATATCCGTTACCACGGATTGATGACTTGTTTGATCAACTGCAAGGAACTTCAGTGTACTCGAAGATCGATTTACGGTCTGGGTATCATCAACTTCTGGTTCATCAACGTGATATCCCTAAGACTGCATTTTGAACAAGGTATGGGCATTACGAGTTTCTAGTGATGCCGTTTGGTTTGACGAATGCTCCAGCAGTATTTATGGATTTGATGAACCGAGTATTCCAAGAGTATCTTGACAAGTTTGTCATTGTCTTTATTGATGACATACTGGTATATTCTCGTAGTCTTGAAGAGCATGCACAACATTTAAGGATTGTGTTGCTAACCTTAAGGAATCACCAACTGTATGCTAAGTTGAACAAGTGCGAGTTTTGGATCGACAGAGTTGTCTTCTTAGGACATGTTATATCCAAAGATGGGATATCAGTGAATCCTAGCAAGATCGAAGCAGTGTTGAGTTGGGCACGACCGGAATCNTGGTCTATGCGGCTTTGCATAGTTTATCGACAGTTGAACCGAGTAACAGTCAAGAATAAATATCCGTTACCACGGATTGATGACTTGTTTGATCAACTGCAAGGAACTTCAGTGTACTCGAAGATCGATTTACGGTCTGGGTATCATCAACTTCTGGTTCATCAACGTGATATCCCTAAGACTGCATTTTGAACAAGGTATGGGCATTACGAGTTTCTAGTGATGCCGTTTGGTTTGACGAATGCTCCAGCAGTATTTATGGATTTGATGAACCGAGTATTCCAAGAGTATCTTGACAAGTTTGTCATTGTCTTTATTGATGACATACTGGTATATTCTCGTAGTCTTGAAGAGCATGCACAACATTTAAGGATTGTGTTGCTAACCTTAAGGAATCACCAACTGTATGCTAAGTTGAACAAGTGCGAGTTTTGGATCGACAGAGTTGTCTTCTTAGGACATGTTATATCCAAAGATGGGATATCAGTGAATCCTAGCAAGATCGAAGCAGTGTTGAGTTGGGCACGACCGGAATCAGCTCAAGAGATAAGAAGTTTTCTAGGTTTGGCAGGATATTACCGGAGATTTATCTCAGGATTTTCTCAGATTGCCAAACCATTGACACAGCTGACGTGTAAGAATGTGCAGTTCGAATGGACACATGATTGTGAAAATAGTTCCAATGAATTGCGTCAACGTTTGACAACTGCACCAATTTTAGCTCTTCCATCTGGATCAGGAGGGTACATTGTGTACACTGATGCATCACTTCAAGGACATGGGTGTGTTTTAACCCAGAATGGTCATGTGATTGCATATGCATCCAGACAGTTGAAGAAGCATGAAGAGAATTATCCAGTTCATGATCTGGAATTAGCAGCGATTGTGTTTGCTTTGAAGATCTGGCGACATTATCTCTACGGAGAGAGATTTGAGATTTTTACAGATCACAAGAGTTTGAAGTATATCTTCACTCAAGCAGAGTTGAATATGCGCCAAAGAAGATGGATGGATTTGTTAAAGGATTATGATTGCGAAATCAAGTATCATCCAGGATCAGCGAATCTTACAGCTGATGCTCTTAGTCGCAAGGTGAGATTATCTGCACTTCAGACAAGTTTCATATCAAGTGTAATCCAAGATTGTTGTTCTCTGGGATTTCACTTCCGGCATAAGAAAGGAATGGAACACATTCAAGTAACGAGCATTTTATCTGAACCAAAGTTGTATGCCAAAATCAGAGAAGCTCAGTTTTCTGACCCGAAAGTAAAAAAGTTAGCAAGGTTAGCTAACGGAGACAACACATCTGGATTTGCGTTCCAAACAGATGGAACCTTGTGTCTGTCGAGAAGAATCGTAGTTCCAGAAGATTTTGAATTAAGAGACGAGATTTTATCTCAAGCCCATAGGAGTAAGTTGAGTATCCACCCTGGAAGCATGAAAATGTATAAGGATTTGAAGACCAAGTTTTGGTGGAAGGGTATGAAGAAAAGTGTTTACCAGTTTGTAGCCAAGTGTTTGGTTTGTCAGCGAGTGAAAGCTGAACATCGACGACCAGGAGGATTACTTCAGAATCTTCCTATCCCTGAGTGGAAGTGGGAGCATGTGACGATGGATTTTGTCACCCACTTGCCGTTGTCTTCTAAGAATTGTGATGCAATTTGGGTTGTTGTGGACCGACTGACTAAGTCAGCACATTTCATTCCGTATAGTCGGGAATATAGTTTTGATCGCATGGCAAGAATATACATCCAAGAGATTCTTAAATATCATGGTGTGCCAACAAGTATAGTCAGTGATAGAGATCCACGCTTTACCTCAAGGTTCTGGGGAAGTTTTCAAAAAGCGTTGGGAACGACATTGAGTCTGAGTACTGCCTATCATCCAGAGACCGATGGTCAGTCTGAGAGGACTATTTAGACACTCGAGGAAATGTTGCGTGCTTGTGCTTTAGATTTTGGACCAGCATGGCATGATCATCTGCCGCTTGTGGAGTTTGCTTATAAAAATAGCTACCACAGCAGCATTGGTATGGCTCCGTTCGAAGCATTATATGGTAGACGTTGTCGTACTCCATTGTTTTGGGACGAAGTAGGAGAACGACAAGTGCAAGGACCTGAATTAGTGCAACAAGCGATTGACGTAGTGGAATTGATTAAAAAGAGAATTAAAGCTGCACAAGATCGTCAATCGAGTTACGCGAATACGAAGCGTAGACCTCTACAGTTTCAGTCAGGGGAAAAAGTTTTCCTTAAAGTTTCACCATTTCGCAGGGTGATGAGATTTGGACTCAAGGGAAAATTAGCCCCAAGATTCATCGGACCTTTTGAGATCTTGGAATGTGTTGGAAATTTGGCATATCGATTGGCTTTGCTGCCGTATCTGTCGAGCATTCATAATGTATTTCATGTATCTTTGCTACGACGGTATGTAGCAAATGAATCGCACGTTCTTGGTCCGACAGATTTTCAACTTGAAGAAGACTTGACTTATGTCGAGCAGCCACTTTTAATCCTTGGTAGGAAAGAGAAAAAGCTCAGAAACAAGACCATTCCACTTGTTCTAGTGCAATGGCAACGCCGAGGTACTGCAGAGGCGACATGGGAGTTAAAGAGTCGTATGCGCTCAGAGTATCCGCATTTGTTTTGAGTTGTATCTTTGTAATCATGAGTTGTATTTTATTCAGTTGTTTTGTACTTCAGTTCTGATTTCGAGGACGAAATCTTTTTAAGGAGGGGAGGATGTAATGACCCGAATTCGTATTTTGAATGAAGTATTAATTAAGAGATAATTAAAGAGTTGTTAATTAAGTATTATTAACGAATTGATAATTTGGGATTAATCTGTTGGATGCACCGAATTTTAAATGGATAACCCGATCTACTTCCGATTACGTTATCTCGAGAAATCCAACCAGACGAATGAGATTCTGACACGTGGCAGATAAGATTGATTCGGAATTCCGAAATAGTCCGGATGCAGCCTATAAATGGAAGCCGAATTCTTTTGTTTCCTACACCGCATCCTTCAGAGAGAGAGTTCTAGTATTTTACCTTAGGTTTTCTAGCCAGTTTCTAGGGCACTTTGGTGTCGGGAAGTTTCGGAGCTAGTGTCGACTCGAGGGGGGGGTCGGTGAACTGAGATCGAGACATCATCAGCGGGCTGACGACGGACGCAGGTATAACCCTAAAGCCTTTAGGAAGAACTTTATAGCATGTTTGGTAATTCAGAATCTGGTTTGATAGTGATTTCATATTGTTGGTATTGTCTAGGTTAAGAGCTTTCTGTCAGATTGTTTTAGTGAGGTACGTGATGTACTGACTGAGATATCCAAGCGTAGTATACACACTTATATGCTGCATATTTATGTGTTGCATTATACATGTTTTACTGCTTTGGCATATTATGCATGACATATCATGTTGAGCCTGATATCTTTTGAGATATACCTCGTTTGTTGGGGCCGCTCAGCCCTATTCTGTATTGTGGACGATGGGGCATCGAGAGCTACAGTGTCCGACGGGACCCACGGGCTCTGATGACCTGGACATTGTAGGTCCACGTCTTGATGATGAGTGTGGGAGCCAAAACATGCCTAGGGCAGATCAGAGACTACACACTCAGGCGCCTCTAGACTGAGCATGAGATTCTTGACTTGATCCTTGATATCCGAGCATATTGCATTTCGCATGCATCATATCAGTTTGTATACTCGTACATTCTCGTATTGGGCGATTGTCGCTCACGTCCTTGTTTTCATCTTGGGCACCCCATTCCACGGGACAGGTCTTAGGTTGGACGGTGCGGACGACCAGGGCAGTGGCTAGAGCAGTTGGGTTTTCGGTGGTGATCCAGTGGAGGTTTTATGTGTGGTTTATCGTTTTCTCGTTCAGAATTATGTTTCGATATGGTTGTATTAATGTTTAAGACTGCTGTTGTTTGTTCTGTTTTGATTTGGGTTGTAAGATGAGTAAGTTATTTGGTTTCCGCTGTTTAATTGTTGTTAATAAGTTTTAATGTTGCATGCTTATTAGTCTGTTTAGTATTGGCTCGGGTAAAGGCGCTACATCATCGCTTTTATTTTGTCGACATAGGGGAGATTCGCACGGAGTTTAACATAATTTGTTTGATGACAAACCACCAAAGCTAATTAAAGTACATTTATCACCCAATTAGCATTTATAGCATGGAGTGTTGCACTATCACGATGCTGAGGAATCGAGGCCATGATATAATATGGTCAAAAGACTGCAAAACTATAACCTAAATTAATTATTTTCGGACATTATTATACTAAAAGTACAACTATTTTTCCTATGCTATTAATCGAAGCCGTTGGGCATATAATTTTTTTCTTCATTCATCTCTTCATTTATAAATTTTCGTAAATTTTTTTATTTTTTTCCATCATTTCACGACAATTTTTAATTAATTTGAAGTTTTTTGTGTTTTTGTAGATAAATTTTTGTGCCAGATTTAATATAAGGCATGCATATTAATATAAATTATTTATGTTAAATATTAAATTTATAAATGAAATTATTATTGATGTTATAATATTTTTTATGTGTTCGTTTTTTTTTTGTAATTTTAATTATTTTTGTTGGGATCGGAAAAGAGTTTAAAAGGGGGTGTGTTGGAATCAGAATTTTGGAGTTTGACAAATTGAGCGTTTGAAGATTACCGAACCGATCAACTCAACTGAACATATCGTAACTGAAATGATTTGAACTGAAGTTGCCCGATTGATAATTAATGCGCTAAACAATTGAAAGCAACTGAACTGATTAAAGCTAACTGAAGCTGTGTAGCGAATTGAACTTAGACGTCTGCTAATCTTATTGCTTAAAAATTACTAGAAATTTTTTTTCTGCATACTATTTCAACCGAATTACTTGCATACATATATAAAATATTTCGCACCACTCTAAAACTAAACCAACCAACTAGTATTTTAAAACCAATGAAATAGTCAAACATGAAATCGTCAACTGTTTTACCAAACCTAAAAGCAATAAATTTGAAAAGTATAGCTCATAATAAACCTCTCAAAAATATCTCAAAAGCATAAATAAATAGTCCTAAAAATCTTTAACATAATCATAAACGTAAATCATAAATGCGGAAAAATAGAAGCGCTGGTCCTCGGGTTATGTGCACCTTCAGTCCAGTCAGGTCAACCATCAAGACCTCCATCAAACTTACCTGCATCTATCACACCTAGTGAGTCTAAAGACTCAACACACCATAATCTTTATAAAAAATAATACGTATAAAATCACAAGCAATAGTGAAATTACTTTTACGTAAAAATAACATTTTCATGACATGCATAACATAAAACTCAACCTTTTTCCTTTTCCCTCATTCATAGCATGTATCTTTTTATCATGATCATAAACATTTATGATCATGCAGTTGGATTACGTCGTCTTAATTTTGGACCTTACAAACATAGTCCAATTCAACCACAAATCCAACATGCGTTGAAATCAAATAATTTTTTATTTCATGTCGTATCACGTATAAAAATTCCAAAGCATATAAAATATTTATTATCATGAAGCTATTAAACATGTGACGTAAACATATAATTCATGTACTTATGCAGGTAACATCATAAAATCACATAAAACATAAAAACTTGCAAATTGAGGCTTGACGACTGATATTTCCGGTGCTGATGGTGGCACAACTCTTTATAGGACCTTTGTTCTGATACAAACTGAAACGTCTGCTACTCGTTTTCTTAAAACATGCTAAAATTTTATTTTATTTTTCAAACCTCACATAGAATTCGGCCGAAGAATAAAATATTTTTGACATCATTTTAAAATAAATCAACCAACTACCATTTAAAAATCCAAAGAAAATAGTTTAAAGCATAAAATCGTCATACGTTTTACCAACCTGAAAACATTATTTGAAAAGTATAGTCCATACTATAACCTCTCAAAAACCATTCATAATTAAATCGTCGTAAAAATATCTTTAGCATCACTTAAAATCATAAATGATAACTAGTGCGGAAAACTAGCGTCGGTCTTCGGGTTATGTGCACCTACAGTCCAGTCAGATCATCCATCAAGACCTCCATAAACATTACTATCATAATCACCGCATCAATCACACCTAGTGAGTCTAAAGACTCAACACACCATAATCTTGATAACAAGTAATACTTATACAAATCACATGCAACAGTGAAAAATACTTGTACTTAAAATATCGTTTTCATGAAGATGCATAAACTTTAAACATAACCATTTTCGTAATCATTTTCATGATGCATAAACTTTTTATAAAAACATTTTCGTAATGAAGCATCAACTTCAAACATTTTCATAAACTTTTTCATAAACATTTTCGTATCATCATAAACATATTCACATTCATCGTATTCATTTTCATATCATCTTCAACATATTCATATACATAATATCATCAACATATACGTATTCCTTTTTCTTTTTTCGTTGAATTCAGATCGTTAATTGTGACTTTCATGTTCATTTACGTCTACGTCTACGTGTTGGGCGATGGATCCATCTACATGTAACCACAGTACTAGGCGGCGGGGACACCAGCAACACTCTCATCGGTCAACTGGGCCTTGGCCTATCCTCATAATATGGAAATGCGATCGTCGGGGCTCCCTCGGAGGCTTTCTCCCATAGACGAGCTCCCTGTGGTACCTTTTCCCACAAATGGGTTCCCTCTGGGGTCTTCTCCCGTAAATGGGCTCCCTCTGGGGCCTTCTCCTCTAACGACATCCCCATTCATATCATCATATTCGTATCAATGGACATACGATCGTAGGGTTCCCACTGGGACCATAACCCTCATGATATCTCCAACATATCATCGTATTAGTCACAATTACTTCACTTCCTTCAACGTTTCATTTTTCATCACTTTATAAAATTTAAACATACATATATCGTTTTTCTTTTAAACCAAACATAAAACATATCTTTTCGTGTTATCGTTTCATCACAAAAATCCATAAACATTTAAAATAATAAATCATAACATATTAAATCCTAAAATCCATAAATATTTAAAATAAACATTTTAACATATTTAAATCATAAGCATTTAAAATAAAACTTTTGACATATTAAATCATAAACATTTAAAATAAACCTTTTGACATACTAAATCATAAACATTTAAAATAAACATTTTAACATCATAAAAATTCATAAACATTTGAAATAAACATATTTTCATATAAAATAGCATTCAAGATACTGCCATGACGTTTACTAATATTTAGGTGTAAAAAGACCGTTTTACCTCTGAACGTAAAATTTCACATTTTTGACATTTTCTTAATTTAATTGACTCTAACTTGTCCCAAATAATTATTTAAGTTTACATGAATTTTTTCATATTTTTGTTTAGCTTAATTCGATGACTTTTAAATTAATCTTTAAATATAACATATTAATGCGTTTTCATCTCGAATTAAACCAAACCTTAATATAAAATTCCCAAATTAAAAAATTAGACTTTTAAAAATTATTTGAGCTTAAATATAATTTTTCATAATTTTATTCCGCTTAAAACTAGGCGTTTCAATTAATTCTTTAATTAACGTTTCGTGCGACGATTAAATCCCGGATAAATCCAAAACTTATTATTTTCATCCCAAATTTTAAGCATAGAATTTTTAGTATTTATTCTACCCTTTCAAGTCATGAGCCACTCCCGTGGACCCATGGATTCAATTTTAGTTCTTAAATTTGTGTTTTTGCCACCTTATCGACCACACCGATCCATCTCCTAATTTACTCGAGCCACGCCCAAGCCACCTTGAGCCAAACCCAAGCCAACCCATCTACAAACCCTCTTGACCAAGCCCAGCCCATAAAACAAGCCCTGGCCCGACCAAAACACTTCTGTCCCTCAACCCAATGGCATGCATGTGTGCGTGTGTAGTGTCCTTGTTGTATTGGAACTCCAAGTAGCCTAGGACTCTGCCAGCTCCAGCCACCATGCCCCAACTCATGACCAGCCCCTCTAGGCACCCTCCTAGACCCTTAGAACCCATAGGACCTGACCCTAAGCTTAAAATCGACACTTTCAGAACAAGCCATGGCCGAGGACTTCACTCATACTAGGACTCTTGTTTCTGTTGCTAGGACCTAGCCAACCCAACCAGGCCCTAAATCATTCCCTCTAGCACCCTTCTAGGACCCTAAGGACCTAACCTAGCCCCTGCTCAAGCCTTTTGGCCGAGCCTTTCTCCCCTGCATCAACTACTGAATCCTACGCAAGCACATACCAGCGCATCCCCTTGAAGATCTCGATCGGGTGGAGTCCTAGCTTGCTAGGAATCCTCCCCAGCTCCTTGGTCTCGAGTCCTAGCATGGCTAGGACTCCTTTCTAGCCCCTAACCGAGATCCAGCTATGACCCAAGCTAGGCCATGCATCAATATACCCTTAAACTGAGCCCCATGATCAAGACGTTACGATTTCGGTCCCGACTTGTTTCTATTATCGTTTGCGGCGTGTTGTGTAGTTCTAGGACTCTTCAAACTCGTGTAGAACATTCCTATAACATATCCTAATCATGGCAACCCCTTAGGTACAAGAATTTCATGGTTTTTGAGATCAAAATACATGTTTTAAAACCACATAAGATGCATATGCGAAAATATTAAGAGGTGTGGTTGTTTTCATAGAAAAACATGATCAAATAAATACTATGATGTGATAGATGTTTGAAAAAAAGAAATATGGAGTGCCTTTGCGTATTTTACGCACGAAAACGAAGCGACGATGCGAAGAACGGCGATGTAGACACCTAGGCTGTATTTTTTCTTCAAAAGATCGAAGCTTTTCCTTTCTAATTGTTATGTGTGTGCCTTGTTGCTGGTGGGAGAATTGTAATTTGATTGTGGGTGTGTAGCCGTGTGGTTTGAAGGGTTTGGAATGGGGTTTTAGTTTAAATATTGCTTAGAATCCTAATTAAACTCTAATTGCTAGCTTAGGCCCATTAACCATATTAATCAGGTCCAATTAGCCCATTAGTGTTTAATTAATATATAAAAATTAATTTTCTTTAATAAAATTTGTGAATTTATTAGCCGGGTTGTCCACACGTTCGTATTTTTGTTGAAAGACCAACACCGATAAAAATTACGTCCCGACGTATAAAATCACCTCAAAACCCATCATCAACCATATTTTAAACAATTAAAAATAATTATTTAATAAAAATATTTTATGTTTTTCAGCCCTTGTTCTCCGTTCTTCCATCGCAACTCGAATAACCTTTAAAATACATTTTAATGCAATCATGTAGAAAAATATATTTTAAACATGCAAATGGGTACAACATAATTAATTCATGCAATTAAAACATTTAATTAAAATACAAGAGAATTTAATAACTTGCGTGCATGTGGTTCGCATGGACTTTTAAATTTTCGGGACGTACAAGCTGGTCATAGTAAAAGTAAATATGTCTTTCTTTTGATATTTGCACAATTTGATCAACTTAATGAACTTATTAGGCATTCATATCTTCTGCAAAGTTGTAGATAATTTCTCAAAAATTCCAAACATGTTTGAATCACCTCCATTTGAATTTTGTAGCTTGAGTTATCATTATTTTACCAACACGTAGAAAAACTAAAAATAAGCATATTTAGTAAGACATTTAAATATAAACAAACAATACTAAAATAACATAATTTTATAATTTTAATGAAACTTAAATTTTAAAATACAGGTTTTAACATGTAATAAATTATTAATTTTAAGTTTCATCATAGTACCCCATACGCATGGTCCATAGTGTAGTCGATTGTACTTCTTGCATGGCTGTCCTTCTGCAAGTTTTGGTGCTGCAGGTGGTGGCTTTTGTAGTGCTTGTTTCTTGACTTGATGAAACGTCTACCTTTTTTATCACTTTAAAACTAGAATTTTTTTTAACACTCAATTTTCGGCCATTTACATTTACCACATAACATATTTTACCCCTTTTAAATAAAACACCAACCAAATAGCATTTTAAAAATAAAGTGCAATAGTCATAAAATGAAATCGTCAACTGTTTTATCAACCCTAAAAAGCAATAAGTTTGAAAAGTATAGTCCATACTAAACCTCTCAAAAATCTCTCAAAAAGCATAAATAAATAGTCTTAAAAATCTTTAACATTAATCATGAATCATAAGTCGTAAATGCGGAAAAATAGAAGCACTGGTCCTCGGGTTGTGTGCGCCTTCAGTCCAGCCAAATCATCCGTCAAGACCTCCCTCAACCTCACCTGCATCCATCACACCTAATGAGTCTAAAGACTCAACACACCATAATCTTTATAACAAATAATACTTATAAAAACACATGCAACAGTGAAAATACTTGTAAGTAAAAATAACTTTTCATGACATGCAAACATAAACTTTAACTTTCTTTTTTCCTCAACATGACATAACATAAACATTTTTCATTATCATAAACATTTTTCCTTTTTCCTTTTCCTTTTCCTTTTTCCTTTTTTTTTTGAATTCAGATCGTTAATTGTGACTTTCCTCATCATGACATAAACCTCAAAAATCGATGGATCCATCTACATGTAACCACAGTACTGGGTGGTGGGGACATCAGCGACACTCTCACCGATCAACTGAGCCTTGGTCTATCCTTTTTCGAATAGAAATACGATCTTCGGGGTTCACTCTGGGGTCTTTTCCCACAAATGGGTTCCCTCGGGGGCCTTTTCCCCTCACGATATTCCCATTCTTACCGTTGTAATGATGAAAATACGACCGTCGGGCTCCCACTGGGACCATCACCCTCACGATATCTCCAACATTATCGAATTAGTCACAATTACTTCTCTTCCTTCAATGTTTTACGTTTTCATCACTTAAAAAAAATCGTGCATAACGTACCATTTTTGTTTTTGAACCCAAGCATGCAACATGTCTTTTAAATGTCTTCCTTAAATCATAAAAATCCCTTAGACATTTAAAAAAAATCATATTTTAATCATGAACATTTCATAAACATTTAAAAATAATCATAATATCATAAAAACAGCATTTAGAGCACTGCCTGACGTCTACTAATTTTTAGGTGAAAAAAGATCGTTTTACCCCTAGACGTAAAATTTCTTGTTTTTGAATTTTTCTTAATATCATTGACTCTAACATGTCCCAAATAATTATTTAAACTTACATGAATTTTCCCATAATTTTATTTGGCTTAAATCGATGACTTTTAAATTAATCTTTAAATGTGACGTATTAATGCGTTTTAATCTCGAATTAACCCAAACCTTAATATAAAATTCCCAAATTAAAACTTAGATTTATAATAATTATTTAAGCTTAAACCTAATTTTTCATAATTTTATTCCGCTTAAAACTAGGCGTTTCAATTAACTCGCTAATTAGCATTTCGTGCGGCGATTAAATCTCGAATAAATTCAAAACTCGTTATTTTGATCCCAAATTTTTAACATAACCTTTTTATGATTTATTTTACCCTTAGAAGTCATGAGACGCCCCTGTGGACCCTTGGATTTAATTTTAGCTTTATTATTTTTGTTTTTGACACCTTATCGAACACACCGAGCCATCTCCTAATTTACTCGAGCCACGCCCGAGCCACCTTGAGCCAAAACCTAGCCAACCCACCTAGGGACCCTACTGACCAAGCCCAGCCTGAAAAACAAGCCCCTAGCTTGCTCAAACTCCCTTGAACCGAAACCCAAAATTCTGCATGCTCTGTGTGTGTGTTCCTTGATGCAATAGAGCTCCTAACCCAACTAGGACTCTCCCAGTCGAGCCACCACCGAGCCCACACAACCCCTACCATCCTTGGACCATGCCTAGACTCGACCCAGACAAGCCTAGCCCCTGGAACCCTCGCGTGAGACACCTGGATCAGAAGGCAGCAACGCGCGACCCATGCTCCTCTCATGTTTACAGGTTTCGCTCATGCCTTCCCTAAACCAAACCATACCAGACCTTGCACCACCCCATCTAGGCTCTCCCTAGGACCCTTATGACTCGACCTAGCCCAGCTCAAAGCCCCCAGGCCGAGCCATCTCTTCCCTGCACCAGCTGCTACCCTGCGCTGCCTCCTTGTGCTCTCGGGTGGAGTCCTTGTTAGCAAGGACTCCTCCCAACCCCTGGTTTTCGAGTCCTAGAATGGATAGGACTCTTCACTCGACTCATACCTGACCCTAGCTAGCCCTGACCCCAAGCCAAGACCCTACCATCCCCTTCACGTGAAAGCCGAACCCCTTTGAACCCCATGACAACAAACTGTTTCCAGCAAGCTTATATCCTTAGGTTTTGTGGTTTAGGCGTGAGTGTGTGGCTCTAAAACAGGTGTGAACCTCTCTTGATCTTACTTATATCATGGCAGCCCCTTAACCAAGTAATATACAATTTATTGGAATAAAAAATCATGTTTTAACATCACCCATGCATGAAAAACGAAATATAATCAAGTGCTCCATGTTTATTCATGCAAAAAGATTTTAAATATTTACTATGGTGTGAAAGATGAGAAATAAAGAAGTATGGCGTGCCTTTGCGTTATATACGCACGAAAAAACCGTTGACGACGAAGAACAGGACGAGGAGACGAAGACTAAGAATTTTCCCTTGAAGTTTTCTCGATTTTTCCTTGCTTACTTCGTGTGGTGTGTGTGTCGTGTGTGTTGATGGGATTTTGGGGAGAGTTTATGAATTTTAAAAGTGGGAGGCGTGAGTTATGAGTGTAGGGGTTTAGTGATTAACAAATTAAATACTAATTAAATTACTAACTAGGCTTTAGGCCTATTAAGCCACTAAATTAAGCACATTAGTCTTAATTAGGATTTAATAAAATATTATCAAGGTTTTTGTTTAAATAAATTTGTGAATTTATTAGCCGGGTTGCCGAAAAATTCGTATTTTAGTTGAAAAACCGACACCGATAAAAATTCCGTCCCGGCGTATAAAATCACCTCCAAAGCCCCTTATTTTAAAAAATATGAAAAACCATCAACCATATTTTAAATAATTAAAAATAATTATTTAATAAAAACATTTTACATTTTTCAGCCCTCGGTCTATGTTCCATGATCGTCACTTGAATATTTCTTAAAAATATAATTTTATGCATGATGACAATAATATCCCGTTTAACATATAAACAAGTATGTCACATAATCGATTAGCAATAAAAATCAAATAATTACTCATTTTTCATATTTCCTAGATTTGCATGCAGTTGGATTACGTCGTCTTAATTTTGGACCTTAAAATTCCTTCTCCCCTTAAATAAAATATCGTCGTCGAAATTAGAACTTACCGAATAGGTCTAGATAGCGACCTTTCAAGTCCCTCTCGGTTTCTTAAGTAGCTTCCTCTTCCGAGTGATTCAGCCACTTGACCTTGACCATTGGAATAACTTTGTTTCGCAATCTTCTTTCTTGCCTTGCTAAGATCTGAACGGGTCTTTCTTCATATGTCATATTTGGAGTTAATTGAAGAGGTTCAAAATTTAGTACATGTGACGGGTTCGACATGTACTTCCGCAGCATCGAAATATAGAACACATTATGAAGTCCTGAAATTGTTGGTGGCAATGCTACTTTATAAGCTAGTGTCCCAATCCTCACCATAATCTCAAATGGACCAATAAATCTTGGGCTTAGCTTCCCCTTTTTGCCAAAGCGCATAACACCCTTCATGGGTGCTATTTTCACAAATACATAATCTCCCACTGCAAACTCTAAGTCCCTCCTTCGTTTGTCTGCATAACTCTTTTGTCTGCTTTGCGCCGTCTTCATTCTATCGCGAATTTTGACTATAAGTTCGGTAGTTTCTTCAATCACATCCGGATCAATATCTCTTCTTTCACCAACCTCGTCCCAATGAATAAAGGATCTATATTTTCTTCCATAAAGTGCCTCGACATGTTAAGCATTTGGAGATTTTCTCTAATGTTTGTAAAAAAAAAGGACTGGTTTTATCTGAAAAGAAAGCAGTCATTGCAACAAGGAAAATCGAATTTCTAGGAATAGAAATCGATGAGTCTGGAATTATTCTGCAAGAACACATAGTAGAAAAACTGCAGAATTTTCCAAAAAGTCTCAAATACAAGAAGCAACTTCAAAGTTTCTTAGGAGTTGTTAATTTTGCTGGGATGTTTATCAAGAATCTAGCAAAACACAGGAAAGTGTTTAGTCCATTATTGAAAAAAGATGCTAGATTTATATGGACGGATGAACACACAAAGGGACTATGCCAATTAAAGGAGATTTGTAAGAATCTTCCAAAGATGGCTATTCCTCAAGACAAGGATAATCTGGTATTATATACAGATACTAATGATCATTGGTGGGCAGCAGTTCTTACTAAGTTCAACTAGAGGTAATTTCGGTTCCCAACTGCCTTGGAAGTCGATAACACATGCTCGCAGTTGAGCTTCTAGAATCTGTATAGTATAACTCTCTTAGACAGAGCATCGGTTTGAGGATGAAATGCTGTACTGAATAATAACTTGGTCCCCATCGCTGCGTGTAAGCTCTTCCAAAAAGATGACGTGAATCTCGGATCTCTGTTAGACACAATAGATACAGGAATTCTATCTAGATGTACTATCTCTCGAATATACAAGTCGGCGTACTGAATCATGGTGAATGTCGACTTAATAGGTAGAAAATGCACAGACTTAGTAAGACGATCAACTATCACCCATATAGCATTGAATCCCTTAACTGTCTTTGGCAATCCCACAACAAAGTTCATAGTGACATTTTCCCATTTCCACTCGGGAATAGGGAGTGGTTTCAATTTCCCCGCTGGTCTCTGATGCTCTGCTTTAACTTGTTGGCAAGTCAAACACTCGGATACAAACTTCAGAATGTCTCTCTTCATTCCTGGCCACCAATATAGCAACTGCAAATCTTTGTACATTTTCGTGCTACCCGGGTGAATGGAATAAGGTGTGTCATGAGCTTCCTTCATAATAAGATCTCTCAAAGAATCTTCACTAGGAACCCACAACCGATCTCGATAACGAACTATACCATCCACCTCTGAATATAATTTCCGACCCTTGGCTTCATCTCTAGCTCTCCACTTTTGCAATTGTTTATCAGTGGACTGCCCATCACGAATTCTATCTCTCAAGGTCGACTGTACCGATAATGTGGCAAGATTAGGGGCCTCGCCCCTTGCATACACTGTAAGCTCAAACCGCTGTATCTCGGACTGCAACGGTCGTTGGAGTGATAACTGATGCTTTTCTACTCAGTGCGTCTACCACTACATTAGCTTTTCCCGGATGGTAGCTAATGTCAAAATCATAATCCTTTACTAACTCAAGCCATCTGCGCTGTCTCATATTCAGCTCCTTTTGGGTGAAGAAATATTTCAAACTTTTATGGTCAATGAATATCTTGCACTTCTCCTCATAGAGGTAGTGTCTCCAAATCTTTAGTGCAAAGACTACTGCTGCAAGCTCAAAATCATTAGTAGGATAGTTTTTCTCTTGAATCTTCTAATGTCTCGACGCATAGGCTATAACTCGGTCATTTTGCATTAGAACTGCGCCCAATCTAAGTTTAGAAGCGTCGGTGTACATAATGTACTCCCCTTGCCCCGATGACATAGATAACACTAGTGCTGAAATCAGGGCACAAGTCTTGACACTCGGATCCCAAAACAAACTTTGCATTCTTCTTTGTCAAAGCGGTCATACGTACCGCTATAGATGAGAACCCCTGAATAAACTTGCGATAATAACAAGCTAGTCCCAAGAAACTGCGAATCTCAGTAACACTCTTCGGTACTGGCAACTCCTTCACTGCCTCAACTTTACTCGGGTCAACTTCTATGCCATCACTAGAAATGATGTGGCCTAAGAACGCCACTCTATCAAGCCAAAACTCGCACTTTCTGAACTTTTCATATAGCTTCCTGTCTTGCAGTACCTGCAGTGCGATCCTCAAGTGACGGCTATGCTCCTCTCTGCTCTTGAAATAGATCAATATGTCGTCAATGAAGATAATAATAAACTGATCCAGATACGGCTGAAATACGCGATTCATGAGATCCATGAAGATCGCTCGCGCATTGGTCAACCCAAATGGCATGAGCATAAACTAATAGTGCCCATATCTCGTGCGAAATGCTGTCTTGTGGACATCTGACTCTTTTACTTTCAGCAGATGGTACCCAGATCGAAGATCAATCTTAGAAAATATCGATTCTCCTTGCAACTGATCAAATAAATCTTCAATTCTTGGCAGTGGATACTTGTTTTTGATAGTGACCCTATTAAGCTCCCGGTAATCGATGCAAAGACGCATACTACCATCTTTCTTTTTCACAAATAACACCATTGCGCCCCATGGAGAATAACTAGGGCGAATGAAACCCTTGTCTAGCAATTCTTGGATTTGATCTTTCAATTCTTTCATTTCAGCGGGCGCTAGACGATAAGGTGCTTTAGATATAGAAACAGTTCCCGACATTAGATCAATAGAGAATTCCACTTCACGATCGGGTGGAATACCAAAAACGTCTTCGGGAAAGATGCTAGGAAAATCTCTGACA
The DNA here is from genome assembly GCF_012295235.1 of Primulina huaijiensis. Classification (NCBI taxonomy): domain Eukaryota; kingdom Viridiplantae; phylum Streptophyta; class Magnoliopsida; order Lamiales; family Gesneriaceae; genus Primulina; species Primulina huaijiensis. The sequence continues at coordinate 13,459,213 of NC_133313.1, forward strand.
ATATCAACATCTTCTAACTTCTGATTGATAGATCCATGTGTGGTGGTGACACATGCTAGAAAAGCTTGGCATCCACGTCTAATAAGCTTCCTCTCACACAGACAAGAGATAATGTGTGGCATTTGCCTGTTTCTCGCCGCCTCAAAGACAAAAGGTTTACCACTAGGCGGTCGAATAGACACTGATCGCAGACTGAAATCAATCGAAGCTCCATTTGTAGATAGCCAATCCATCCCAAGTATAATATCAAATTCGGGCATAGGAAGTAAAATAAGATCTGCCCGCACAACATCTTTGAATAAACGAAGCTCCAGATCCTTGACAATCTTTGAGTGAGCATTTGATCACCGGATGGAATAGAAACTTTGAAACCCAAAACCATATCTTGAGGAGTGATTTTAGTCTTTTGGTGAAGGTTTTAGATATAAAAGAATGTGTAGCTCCTGAATCTAGCAATGCATAGGTAGCTACACCTAGAATGATGATCCTCCCTGCGGTGAAAGATGTCTTTTAAATCTTTTCGTGTTGAAACTTAAGGATTTCTTGAAAAATTGCATTTTAGCCCTTCAATTTTTTTCGAAATTTGCATTTTAGTCCCCCAAAAATTTTGGATATTTGCATTATGACCCTTTTTTTTCAAAATTTTTCATTTTCGCCCTTGAAGATTTCAAAAATTACATTCACGGCCTTTTAAGAATTCGGTAATTGCATTTTGGTTCCTTAAATTTTTGAAAATTACAATTTAAATCCCAAAATTTCGAAATTCTCCCAAATCCCCTTGATTATGATATTTTTTGAATTTTGGCCCTAAAACTTTTTATTTGGAATTAAGTCATCCTTTACATAAAATAAGGCACAAAATCAATATCAATTTTTTTTTTCATGGTTTCTAAAATCATAACGTAAATTCAACTAAGTAGAACATGCAACCTAATTTCCACTAGGTTGGATCTTGTTCCCAAATCAATTCTAATAACAATTTAACATTTCATGCAATAATAAGCAATATAAAAATTATAAATGACTAGGTTACCCGTAATGAGTGTAGTGTCTACTTCTTCCTCAGCTTACTCGGCATTCATAACATAAGCTCGTGCCGTAGTAGCTGCTTTCCTCTTGGGGCAATCAATTGCTTTGTGTCCAGCCTCCTTGCAGTAGAAACACTTGGATGATCCCCATTCACATTTGCCAAGATGAAAACGGTTGCACTCTTTGCATGGTTGTCTTTCAGCAGGCTTCGGTGCTCCAGGATTTTATGGCTTTGGTGGTGCTGACTTCTTGACTGGACCTTGGGGCTTTTGAGGCCCTTGAGGTCTAGGCGGACCTGTATATGGCTTCTTGTTAGGCTGATTATTACTTTGGTGTAGTTGCCTCTTGCGTTGTAGCTCAAAGTCAAATTCCTTCAAGGATTGCTCAGCCTGATATGCATAGGTAACCGCTGTAGCTTGAACCACAGGATGCATCATCATAAACGTATTTCGTATGGTAGGTTGCAGACCATCCATAAAGTGTCTAATCTTCTCTTCAGCATCCCTGGCAATAAGGGGTACAAAGTGACAACCCCTATCAAATTTCTTGACAAACTCAGCAACAGTCGATTATCCCTGACGGAGGCTCATAAATTCTTTCTATAGCCGTCCTCTAACAGCAGCCGTAAAATACTTCTCATAGAATATCGTTTTGAATTGAGCCCAAGTAAGTGTAGCAAGGTTAACACCTTGCTCAGCTCCTTCCCACCATAAAGAAGCGTCATCCCTCAGCAGATAAGTGGTACACCTCACACGGTCCGCATCTCCCATATCTAAATAGGGAAAGTGTACCTCAACAGAACGAATCCATGCCTCTGCAACAAAAGGGTCGGTAGTGCCAGAAATTCCTTCGGCCCTAGCCTCCGGAACTGATCATAAACATCATGCTGTGGCCTAGGTGCCTGTTGCATCTGTTGTAACTGCTGCTGCAACTGCTGCTGCTGTAACTGCTGTTGTTGTATCTGCTGCTCGAAAAGACGAGCCATCCCCTCTAAAGCGCGAGTAGCAGCATCCCCTGGTGGTGGTGGTGGAGGTGTATTTGCTTGATGATTCACACTGTTTTCTTCTTGGTTCTCAATAGCGGGAGCACGTCTAGGAGGCATTTTATCTAAACATTTTCCAGATTCCAACGTAACCAACATGCATTTAAATCTATGTTCTCTAATCATGTGACATATCCTATCTCATTTTAGCAATTTAAGCGTGCAAAGCATAAATACTCAAAAAGCTAATAAACATGTAGCGTAAACATAACATTCATATTGTCATGCAGGTAACCATATATTAAATCATATAAAGCATGTAAATCTTACAACTTGAGGCTTGACGACTTATCTTCCTGGCGTTGATGGTGGCACAACCCTTTACAGGACCTTTGCTCTAATACCAACTGAAACGTCTACCCTTTTTACTGCTTTAAAAGTACTAGAATTTTTTTTGAACACTCAATTTTTGGCCATTTACATTTACCACATGAAAATATTTTTTTATAAAATATTTTACACCTTTTAAATAAAACACGAACCAAATAGCATTTTAAAAATCAAGTGGAGTAGTCATAAGATGAAATCGTCAACTGTTTTACCAACACTGAAAAGCAATAAGTTTGAAAAGTATAGCCCATACTAAAACTCTCAAAAATCTCTCAAAAAGCATAAATAAATAGTTTTAAAAATCTATAACATTAATCATGATTCATAAGTCGTAAATGCGGAAAAATAGAAACACTGGTCCTCGGGTTGTGTGCGCCTTCAGTCCAGTCAAATCATCCGTCAAGACCTCCCTCAACCTCACCTGCATCCATCACACCTAGTGAGTCTAAAGACTCAACACACCATAATCTTTATAACAAATAATACTTATAAAACCACATGCAACAGTGAAAATACTTGTAAGTAAAAATAACTTTTCAGTACATGCAAACATAAACTTTAACTTTCCCTTTTTCCTCAACATGACATAACATAAACATTTTTCATGATCATAAACATTTTTTCTTTTTCCTTTTCCTTCCCCTTTTTCCTTTTTTTTAATTCAGATCGTTAATTGTGACTTTCCTCATCATGACATAAACCTCAAAAGTCGATGGATCCATCTACATGTAACCACAGTACTGGGCGGCAGGGACATCAGCGACACTCTCACCGTTCAACTGAGCCTTGGCCTATCCTTTTTCGAATAGAAATACGATCGTAGGGGTTCCCTCTGGGGCCTTTTCCCACAAATGGGTTCCCTCGGGGGCCTTTTTCCCTCACGATATTCCCATTCTTACCGTTACCACAAAACTGTTACCACATAACCATTACCACATATTCATAATGATGGAAATACGATCATCGGGCTCTTACTGGGACCATCACCCTCACGATATCTCCAACATTATCGAATTAGTCACAATTACTTCACTTCCTTCAACGTTTTACGTTTTCAATACTTTAAAAAAATCGTGCATAATGTACCATTTTTGTTTTTGAACCCAAGCATGCAACATATCTTTTAAATGTCTTCCTTAAATCATAAAAATCCCTTAGACGTTTAAAAAAATCATATTTTAATCATGAACATTTCATAAACATTTAAAAATAATCATAATATCATAAAAACAGCATTTAGAGCACTGCCATGATGTCTACTAATTTTTAAATGTAAAAATACCTTTTTACCCCTAGACGTAAAATTTCCCGTTTTTGACTTTTTCTTAATTTCATTGACTCTAACATGTCCCAAATAATTATTTAAGCTTACATGAATTTTCCCATAATTTTATTTGGCATAAATCGATGACTTTTAAATTAATTTTTAAATGTGACGTATTAATGCGTTTTAATCTCGAATTAACTCAAACCTTAATATAAAATTCAAAAATTAAAAATTAGACTTATAATAATTATTTAAGCTTAAACCTAATTTTTCATAATTTTATTCAGCTTAAAACTAGGCGTTTCAATTAATTCGCTAATTAGCGTTTCTTGCGGCGATTAAATCTCGAATAAATCCAAAACTCGTTATTTTGATCCCAAATTTTTAACATAACCTTTTTATGATTTATTCTACCCTTCCAATTCATGAGCTGCCCCCGTGGACCCATGGATTTAATTGTAGCTTTAATATTTCTGTTTTTTACACCTTATCGAACACACTGAGCCATCTCCTAATTTAATCGCGCCACGCCCGAGCCACCTTGAGCCACAACCTAGCCAACCCACCTAGGGACCCTACTGACAAAGCCCAGCTTGAAAAACATGCCCCTAGCTTGCTTAAACTCCCTGGAACCGAAACTCAAAATTCTGCATGCTGTTTGTGTGTGTTCCTTGATGCAATAGGGCTCCTAACCCAACTAGGACTCTCCCAGCCGAGCCACCACCGAGCCCACACTACCCCCACCATCCCTGGACCACGCCTGGACTCGAACCAGACCAACTGAGCCCCTGGAACCCTCGCGTGAGCCACCTGGATCAGAAAGCAGCAACGCGCGACTCATGCTCCTCTCATGTTTACAGGTTTCGCTCATGCCTTCCCTGAACCAAACCATACTAGACCTTGCACCACCCCATCTAGGCTCTCCCTAGGACCCTTATGACTCGACCTAGCCCAGCTCAAAGCCCCCAGGCCGAGCCATCTCCTCCCTGCACCAGCTGCTACCCTGCGCTGCCTCCTTGTGCTCTCGAGTGGAGTCCTTGTTGGCAAGGACTCCTCCCAACCCCTGGTTTTCGAGTCCTAGCGTGGTTAGGACTCTTCACTCGACTCATACCTGACCTAGCTAGCCCTGACCCCAAGCCAAGACCCTTCCAGCCCATTCACGTGAAAGCCGAACCCCTTTGAACCCCATGACAGCAAACTGTTACCAGCAAGCTTATATCCTTAGGTTTTGTGGTTTAGGCGTGAGTGTGTGGCTCTAAAATAGGTGTGAACCTCTCTTGATCTTACTTATATCATGGCAGACCCTTAACCAAGAAATATACAATTTATTGGAATCAAAAATCATGTTTTAACATCACCCATGCATGAAAAATGAAATATAATCAAGTGCTCCATGTTTATTCATGCAAAAAGATTTTAAATATTTACTATGGTGTGAAAGACGATAAAGAAAGAATTATGGCGTGTCTTTGCGTTATATACGCATGAAAAAACCATTGACGTCGAAGAACGGGACGAGGAGACGAAGACTAAGAAGTTTCCCTTGAAGTTTTCTCGATTTTTCCTTGCTTCCTTCATGTGGTGTGTGTGTCGTGTGTGTTGATGGGATTTTGGGGAGAGTTTATGAATTTTAAAAGTGGGAGGCGTGAGTTATGAGTGTAGGGGTTTAGTGATTAACAAATTAAATATTAATTAAATTACTAACTAGGCTTTAGGCCTATTAAGCCACTAAATTAAGCACATTAGTCTTAATTAGGATTTAATAAAATATTATCAAGATTTTGTTTAAATAAATTTGTGAATTTATTAGCCGGGTTGCCGAAAAGTTCGTATTTTAGTTGAAAAACCGACACCGATAAAAATTCTGTCCTGGCGTATAAAATCACCTCCAAAGCCCCTTATTTTAAAAAATATGAAAAACCATCAACCATATTTTAAATAATTAAAAATAATTATTTAATAAAAAAATTTTACATTTTTCAGCCCTCGGTCCCCGTTTCTTGATCGTCACTTGAATATTTCTTAAAAATACAATTTTATGCATGATGACAATAATATCTCGTTTAGCATATAAACAAGTATGTCACATAATCGATAGCAATTAAAATCAATTAATTACTCATTTTTCATATTTCCTAGATTTGCATGCAGTTGGATTACGTCGTCTTAATTTTGGACCTTACACTTGACCTTGTGGCATTTGAGGCCCTTGAGGTCTAGGAGGACCCGTATATGGCTTCTTGTTTGACTGATTATTATTCTGATGCTGCTGCCTCTTGCGCCGTAACTCAAACTCAATGTCCTTCATGGATTGCTCAGACTGAAATGCATAAGTAGTGGCAGTAGCATAATATACATGACGCATCATCATCACGTTATTTCGAATGGTAGGTCGTAGTGTTGGGACATCGTATTCTCGTACCCAATATGCAGCGGAAGTTTAAAATTTTTGTTCTTGGGCTTCGTGTGTTTAAAACCATACATAGGGTGTTTAAAAATTATACCTTTGCGTTCTTAACGCTGGACTCCAAACTATTCAAGTTTGAGGCGGATATAGCCCTTCTTGTAATTCTTTACGAACGTCGCTTCAATTTTGATCGCCTAATTAGGTCCACGATCGAAAACTTTGTTCCTCGCTTGGATTGCACTAGAAATCACAAACATTTGTGCGTTGAGACTGTAGCCTCCGAATTTCCAAAATCCGGAGACGAAGCGACGCGGCGGTGGAAGAAAAAAATTGGCCGAAACCTTTTTCAATTCAATCGAGTTTTTGGCCGAGACATACATGATTTTAAAATCATGATTTTATGCTAATTTATTCTTAATAAATCATTAACCAAAATTATAGATTCTTAATCCATAATTAAGCAAATCATATTTGCTTTTGGCCAAAATTTTCTTCCAAAAAAAAAACATGATGTGGCCGTGGGTTTTTTTCATCAAGGAAGGGAATATTTTGTTTGCTTTGTGTGCAAAAATTGTGGCAGTATTTATGAGTCCTAGTGATGTATATATAGAGTGAGACTCCTAATATAATTAGGAGTCTCTCTCCCACAAGGACTCTAATAATTTCATTATATTATAAACTCCCATATAATTAATATATAATATATTTATTAACCTTTAATAATACATGATATAATAATATCATATACACATATTTTATATCACCATATAAAATATATGCATGTATATGTATATTAAATTAAATAACCATTATTTAATTTATAAACTAACTCATTAGTTAATTTAATTCTAGACTTCTCTAAAATATTTATGAGAATTTATGAATGTTAGTAGTCACCACTACTAGCATAATCATTTTATTAGTAAATTCCAAATTCACTAAAAAAAATGATTCCGAACTCATTATAACCCCGATCGACGATCCGAAAGCGCCGATGTACCAAGGATACAAATCTTGTTCATATAATGAAAATTGAAAATTTCGAAGTCCAAATTTTCATTTACCAAATTTAGAACTTACCATATTTGGCAGTTGTTAGTTTTAGTGAACTCCTTCACAATACAGGCAGTTCCACTCTCCATCCTTGTTTAGCAATCACGCCAACTTCCATTTCTTCCATCCTATGGAATCAGTTCATAAAGTCCTTTATAAGCTTCTTGTTTGATCTCCATCAAACTATAGTCGGCAAATTCCAAGTCCTTGAAATTTGACTATCTCAACGGGAACACAGAATCCGATACTTGTGTTACCCTCAATGGTTCAAGGATACGGCTAGCCGTGGGTTCACATCTCTATGTGATTCAGAATAACATTTATTCTTATTCGGGCTTACCCTAGTTAGCCCCATTCTTTGCATCAACACCTTGATAAAAAATGTCAGAAGTTATTTCTGATTGGACCCATCGGATCATGGTAAGAGCGTCTAGTAGCATCGCCCCATGATCCCCTAGGTATCACTGATAGTGCCTGCAAGAACATTTAGTCATGGTTAGCGTACAGTACGGTCCCTTCAACACATATATCCCGATCGAATCTGCAACCATGGGTATATCGAGAGTTGCATATGAATTCGAGAACAATACGATTTATCTTTGAGTACTAATAGTGACATGGTATGTGCAAAAAGGAAAACACCTTTCCCTAAAGCACATTTCTTGCTCTAGTCAGAGATTCCTTGCACTATTAACTCATCAGATCACATAAGATATCTTCACCCATATGCGAACGGTGAATCCCCGACCACAATGCATTTGATCCTACGTATTTCTAAACTACACCCAACCTCGCCACCTGATGACCCTCGATGGAGTCGGTAAACGATCAAAGTGCATGCTAGTACGTATAACCCCTACATTGTCCCGGGTCAAAGGACTAATGGTGTACAACCATAACTGCGGACTATTCCACTCGATAAGTGAGAACCACTTGGATAGTCCGAGGGAGGGTTGTTCAGTGCATCATCATATGATCACTCATCTGTGTGAATGGACATCTCCATGCCCTTGCCAATGAAACATGGCGTTTACATCACAAATGCTAGTCTCAAGCTCGAGCGACCTTTATCCTTGTTTTAGGCGGCTGAATCGACTAAGAACCTGTTTAGAATATACAGTACACTTCCTAATGAGTTTCATGATCTTACGTTGTGACGCAGACCTCATGGTACCTATTGTATATTTAAGGACTTTATCTCTGCAGCTTGCATGTGTATACAGATAAAGTATAATCCATAATCAAATAAAATGGTAAAATATTATTAAAATAAATATTGTTTTTGTAGAACCCGTAAATTAGACTACGTATAAGCCATGCATAATTTCTAGTATTTAAATTAAAATGATTTTCATTGCATGAGTATTAAATTTCTTTTCTTTAAATTTAATTATTTTAATGCAGTATTTTAATTATTAGCTTTTTCAGTTAAATAAGTGAGGCCGGACTGGAGTTGGAGTAAAGAGATAAAATTTAATATTTAGAAAACATTCCTAGAATTTATTTAAGATAAATAATAAGTTATTTTAGTACAAAAGAATGTTTAAGAATTTATTTAATTAACTTGAGGTAAGTAGTAAATAAATTCTTTATGTCCAATAATTTAATTAAAAATCTAAAATTAAATATTTGACCAATTGAGATAAGATAATCCAAGATTATTTTATTTAAAAAATTGTAATTTAACATGTTGGTAATTTAATTTAAAGATTTGGCCATGCATGCAAAATAATGTCTATCCTAAAGTGGTTTATTAATCTACAAAATTATTTAATGGGTAGATAAAACACTAAAGATTTAAAATTCAATAATTAAGAAATATTTTCCCACCCCATTTACTTAGATAAAATCGGCCACCCCTCTTTTTAAAAGATTTAATTTTTATTTACAACTCATTTCTTTAATATCTTTCCTTTCCTTTTCTTGTTAGATAATCCCCTAAATTTTTATTCACCACTAATTAATATTTAAGTAATATTTCTACCATGTTATCTAGCAATATTTCTCTCCTTTTCACCTAATAAAAATCGGTCACTTCTTTTTGGTAGATTTAAATAATTAACAACTCATTTCTTTTAATTCTTCCCTTATCCTTTTTCTTGGGAGATAATTATATCACACTAAATCTTCAGCAAATAATAATTAAGCAATTTCTACCCCATTCTACTAGCCAAAAATCGGCCACTTCTTTTTAAATTAAAAGATTTTATTAGTTGGACAAATTATTCTTTAATTATCTTCCTTTAATTTTTTTAGATAGATATCTTCCCCAACTTTTAAATCACCAACAATATTTAATTAAACCATTTTTCCCTTTGTTCCTAGACCTAAAAATCGGCCATGCACCCTAGAATTATCCCTCAAAATCTCTTGATATCAAATAATATCACAATCATTCCTTACCTCACAAATTAGAAAGATAGAAAGATTCATTCTCCCCATTTATCTTGCAAATTTCCATTAGTCTTCTAGCCATTCCTTCTCTCCATTTTTTCGAAACTTTCAGAGCAAATATTGAGAGAAAATCGTGAGGTATCCATAGAAAAATAAGAGAGAAAATCGAGTAGAAGAAAGGAAGTGAAGAGCACTCCGTCTCCTCCGCGCCGCGTCGTCGTTTCGTTTGTTATTCGTTCAAAACAAACCAAGGCATGTTTATATCTTTTTTTCACTCTTCAATCAAGTCATATATATGTTTTTAAACCATATTTGTTCATGATTTTTAATAGAAAAACCGAAATATTTTAGCAACTACACAACAAAATTCTGCACAGATTTTTCTACTTCCCCTCATGCTTCACGTTGGTAGTTGTTTTGATGGTTTCAAGGTATGGCTCGTTCCAGGCGCTCAAGGATGCTTATGGTCATGTCCTAGGGTATGTTAGGGTCAAGTTTGATCAAGAGTTCATGTCCCAAAACCGTGAGTTAGATGCTCCAATCCGCAAGCGTGAAACTAATGTCATATTGAGTTCGATTTTTTTCAGTTTTGTTGTCAAGGGTGATGTTGCTGATCTTGGCTGCCCTAGGGGCTATAGCCATGGTGGCATCAGTTTTTAAATCAAAACACAAGAACAGCCCCTTCCCCTTTCGGCCCTTCTCATTTTACAGCAAGTGTGTTTCGGGTATTGTGGAATGGTGTGGATCTTGGTTGGCCTATGGCCCTTAGCAACGGTTCAAACCCTACCTCTGGATGTCTAGATCATGCCATGGCCAACCAAATGGCCACTCGACTGGTCCATGACAGCAAGAACCACAGCAACATCCCACGCACAGAATTAGTGCTCTGTTGGGACGCATGATTTGTTTCTGGTGTGATGCGAATTGTGGCTGGCCTAGGGCCCTTAGCCATGGTTCAAATCATTCCCTAGGATGTTGGTAAGAGGTTCTGGTCGGTGGTTCAAGCCCCAATGTCCATTAGCCTCGCAAATGACGCAAGGAAACCAAAGCACAGCTGCTGTATTTTTGTGACAGCAACTTGCTGCGGTGGTTCAGTGGCTCGTTCGAGTACTTGGTTGGCTTTTAACCTATGGCCTTGGACTGGACAGTGCCTCATTGAGTTAGGCAGGTCAAATTTTTGGCCGTTGGTGATTCGGATCATTTTAGAGGTCGTACGAGAATTTACGGTGCAATGTGCCAAAGTGACTCTCGAAAGAGCGTTTCACGTTTTTGGCCTCCATTCGCTAAATTTCGAGTACTGTAAATTTAGGAGCATTATTTCATCATTTTTAAGAGTATTTTAATCATGACTAAACGTTGGTTAGGTATTGGTTCGGGTTGGCTCGGAGTCATGATTAAATACTAAGTCAGTGGGCGTAATTGTCTCGTTTTTGGATTCAATTACAAAGTTTGGTCAAGAAAAATCAATTGCATATTTTTCATGTTAGATTTAAGTCGCAGCGAGCCTAGGAACAATCCAACCTCTTTGGTAAAATTAATATAGGACATTTAATTACGTTATTTAATTATATTACGTGCATAAAATAGAAATTATTCATCTTTGAGATTTATGTGATATTGCTTGTGGCCATTGTACTATCATGGGATTATTACTTCACCCGGTCGCCAGTTACCGGTCAGTTCAGTTGTGTACCACCCCGTATACTGTGGCATTAGTCTGATCAGACGATTAGTATTTCACCCGGTCATCAGTTACCGGTCCCGGTCGTCAGTTACCGGTCAGTTCAGTTCAGTTCAGTTCAGTGCAGTTCATGGGGCCACTTGCGTAGAACATAATCTCAACAAAATTATGACAGGCTATTTTATTACAGAGCTCTATTGAGCAAACAGTTCACTTATGATTTTCAGTTCAGTTATGCACGTATTTATAATTATCCATGATAAGATATTTACAGTTCAATTATGCAAGTACTATAATTCCTCATGACATGATATTTTCACTTCGCATGAAATTTTATTATTATCTATTCACTTGTTATTTACGATATATAAATGCTGAGTCTTTAGACTCACTAGACTTGATTGTTGTAGGTACTGATGATGTCGGGATTGAGAGCGGGGACTAGTGAGCCAGCTCGAGTCGGCAGTAGTGGGACCCGAGGACCTCATTTATCAGTTTATTTATTATTGTTGCGAAAACTCATTTTATTACAATGAATTATTTTATGTTGTCGTTTTGAAACATCATTTACTTCCGTTGCTATTTTTGAACATTAAACTTTATTTATCAGTTTATTTATGAATGAGGCATTTTATTTAATCAAAGAGAAAATGTTTAAATTTTTCCGCAAATTTTCAAGCACGAATTTAGAGGCCTCTACAGTTTTACATTAGAGTCAATAAAGCCCGAGCCACAAGTTGGCTTGCCGGGCACCTACTCTAACAATCTCCCACTTGCCCTATAGCCAACTACCCATAGATCTTAGACCCATTGCTTCGCAATGCTTCTCAAACAAGTGTCCTGATAGGGGCTTCGTTAGTGGATCAGCAACGTTATCTGCGGAGGCGACTCTCTCCACCGACATGTCTCCTCTTCCCACAATCTCTAGGATTACGTGGAACTTCCTCAGTATATGTTTGTATCGCTGATGAGATCTCGGTTCATTTGCTTACGCAACGGTATCGGTGTTGTCACAGTAGACCGGGACTGTGTCAACTGTTTGAGGAATGACACCCAACTCTTGGATGAAATTCCTCGTCCAAACACCCTCCTTTGCTGCGGTCGATGCAGCTATGAATTCGGCCTCAGTGGTTGAATCCGCTGTGGTGTCTTGCTTGGAACTCTTCCTAGAGACAGCACCACCATTGATCTTGAATACAAATCCAGAGGTTGATTTCGAATCATCCATATCTAATTGGAAGCTAGAATCAGTGTAGCCTTCAAATTTTAATTCTACACTCCCGTATACCAAGAACAAATTCTTAGTTCTTCTCAAGTACTTAAGAATGTTCTTTACTGCTTTCCAATGCAGTAGATCGGGATTCGACTTATATCGGCTTGCAACACTCAGAGCATATGCAATATTAGGTCGAGTAGATATTATACCATACATAATACTGCCTATGGCAGACGTATATGGAATGCGCTCATGGTTTCTATCTCTTCCTCAGTCTTAGGGTACATAGACTTTGATAGATTCACACCATGAGACATTGGGAGATATCCTCTCATGGACTCCTCCATAGAGAATCTCCTCAGTATGGTATCAATATATGTTGATTGGGTGAGCCCTAGCATCCTTTTTGATCTATCCCTATAGATCTGTATTCCTAATATATATGATGTTTCACCCATATCCTTCATGGAGAACATACCAGCTAACAATACTTCAGTTGACTGCAACGTCCCTACATCATTCACAATGAGTAGTATGTCTTCAACATAAAGTACGAAGAATGTCACTGCATTCCCACTAATCTTCTTGTATACACAAGGTTCCTCAAGATTTTTGGCAAAATCAAACTCTTTGATAGTGTTGTCAAATCTGAGGTTCCAGCTCGTTGATGCCTGTTTGAGTTCATAAGTGGATCTCTGAAGTTTGCATACTTTATGCTATTTTACTACTGATGTGAATCCTTCAGGTTGAGACATGTAAATATCTTCCTTAATCTCTCCATTAAAGAACATTGTCTTCACATTCATCTGCCATATTTTATAGTCATACTATGCTGCTATGGCTAGCAGTATCCAAATGGACTTGAACATTGCGACTGGAGAAAGGTTTCCTCATAGTCAATACCTTGCCTTTGAGTATATCTTTTTGCTACCAGTCTAGCTTTGAAGGTCAATACCTTCCCATCCGCTCCAAGTTTCCTTTTGTAAATCCATTTGCATCCTATGGGAATAATTCCCTCAGGTAGATCTACTAAGGACCGTACTTGGTTCGAATACATGGAGTCCATCTCGGACTGCATGGCTTGAAGCCATCTAGATGAATCGGTATCAGACAATGCTTCCTTGAAATTTCTTGGATCATATCCAGGAATGGGCTCACCTTGGCCCTCTTCAAGAAACAGGTTCAACCTATTAGGCGGCCTTGAGATCCTTTCGGATCTTCTAAGAGCTTGTGTTTTTTTTATTGACTGTTGGGGTGTGGGTTCTGCAATTTGTGTCCTAGGTGGTTCTCGAATCTCATCGAGTTCCATCATCCCTCCTTTTCTATCCAGTAGAAACTCTTTCTATAAGAAGTTGTCATTCCTTAAAACAAACACCTTTGTTTTACTAGGATAATAGAAGTAGTATTCAACAGAATTCTTTGGATATCCCATAAAGTAGCACAAATTGGCTCTACTATCCAATTTGTCTCCCACTGCCTGCTTCACGTAAGCAGGGTATCTGCATATTCTTAAGCAAGAATATTTGGGCGGCTTTCCCATCCATATCTCATATGGAGTTTTATTCACTGCCTTTGTATGGACTTGATTCAACAACCTTGCTGCTGTGTCAAGTGCAGATCCCCAAAGGGATGGCAGCAACTCAGTGAATCCCATCATAGATCGGACCATGTCCATCAATGTCCGATAACGACGTTCTGACACACCATTAATCTGGGATGTGGCAGGCGGAGTCCACTGTAAGAGAATCTCATTCTCTTTAAGGTAGTCTTGAAACTCAGTACTCAAGTATTCTTCAGCTCGATCTAATCGTAGTGTTTTAATACTTTTTCCTAACTGTTTCTTTACTTATGCTCTGAATTCTTTGAACTTTTCATCAAATACACATACCCAAAAACCTCGAATGGTCATCGGTAAAGGTAATGAAGTAGGAATGGCCAAATCTTGTGCTAACACTTAGCGGGCCACACACATCTGTATGAATCAAATCAAACAGATCATGTACACGTTCCACTTTCCCTAGGAAAGGGGCCTTGGTCATTTTTCTTTTCAGACATGACTCACATATCTCTTATAGAGTTTATGTCTGACGAGTCAAACATGCCCTCTCCCACTAGCTTGTGCATCCTTCTTTGGGAAATATGTCCAAGCCTAACGTGCCACAAATATGTTTGGTTTAGATTATCATGTTTTATTTTTGTTGTCGTTTAAATCGTGTTTACTTGGACATTCACTTATCATTGCCAAAACTTTTCTAGCCTAGATAATTTCTTATGTCCAGGCTTCTAGCAGTGAAACATACATGTTCTAAATTATCATGCTTTGTCAAATTTCAGGCCAACCACCTTCTCAATAGACCCAATCATACTTACACCATGCTCATGGGCAAGAGCCCTATCTTACATGCATGTAGTCATGTGTTCCTTGAAAGTGGTATGCATCATTATGCGAGTTTCATGCACTATGCAACTCTTGCATGTGTATTTGAATGTCAACAGCATTCATATTTCCTCAAACTGCCTCTACAGTTCATTTGACATAGAAGCGAGCATATAACACTTTAACTTGCATACTATGGTCCCACCATCTTACATGCTTTGTCAGTTCAGCAAGATTGACATTAGTGTGAATGCAATTTTCTCCGAATTTAGAACAATTTTCCCAGCCAATCTTGAAAATTAGTGTTTGGTTAGCTTGTTTTAATAACAGATATGAATTAAGCGACGAAATCATAAATATACTGATATAGAAACAGAATAAACGTTACCAACTATTTTAAAATATTTTGTAAGACGTAAAATATGGACTTTTGTTTTTTACGAATTGCCTCCCACTATTTTGACATTTTCACCACCCTCTGATGACAAACGAGAAATTCAATTTCCTTAGTGAGTACGCAAGGCCCAATTGGGAAATTATGATCTCGAATACTATCAGCCAATCATAACTTTCAAAAGGTAGAGCCAAATTGCAACTCCTTGCAACCCTTACGTAATTTTGCCTCACGTTTGAGGAGGGTCCAATAATATGATTCCCTTTCTCTTCACGTGTCGGGCTCGGCCCATCAATGTTGAACCTTAGTGGACGGTCGCCATGAGATCCCCCAATAATATGAGCCGAAGTCAAGGGATTTCCACGTAGTTCACATCAAATATGTCAGTGGAAGTAACAGCTTTCCGGCGTCCAGCCTTCCCAATAATATGAGCCAGACACTGACCTCGAGTAGCGTTCATCATGCAACCATCGTTGATGGAAGGCAAGAAATTATTAAACTTCTTTTAATTATCCTTTTAATGGGCTTGATTTAAATTTTGGATCTCATCCAAAATGAGGGATTTTAATTTTAAAAATTTGTCTCATCATTAATTTAAAAACTCGTGCCATGATTGTTTGTATGATCAACACCACGCTCGGCTCCTTCCCACCATAAAGAAGCGTCGTCTCTAAACAGGGAAGTGGCACACCTCACACGATCAGCATCCCCAATATTCAAATAACAAAATTGTACCTCAAGTGCACGAATCCAAGCCTCAGCAGCAAAGGGATCGGTGGTGCCAGAAAATTCCTTCGGCCCTAGCCTCTGGAACTAATCAAATATGTCATGTTGTGGCCTATGTGCCTGCTGTAACTGCTGCTGCTATAACTGATGATGCTGTAACTGGTTCTCGAAGAAACGAGCCATCTTCTCTAACGTACGAGTAGTAGCATCCCCTGGAGGAGGCAGTGGGCGTGCATTCCCTTGATGGTTCACACTGTTCTCGGCTTGATTCTCATTAATAGGGGCACGTCTAGGAGACATTTTACCTTAATATTTTCCAAATTCTAACGTAACAAAAATGCATTTAAATCAAAGTTTTCTAATCATGTAACATATCTTAATCCATTAATCAATTTAAGCATACAAACATATGTACTCAAAAAAGCTAGTAAACATGTAACATAAACATATTATTCATGTCATCATGCGGGTAACATCATATTAAATCATATAAAGCATGTAAAACTTACAAATTGAGGCTTGATGACTGATCATTTTCGGCGCTGATGGTGGCACAACCCTTTACAGGACCTTTGCTCTGATACCAACTGAAACGTCTGCTATTCGTTTTGCTTAAAAAATACTAGAAATTAATTTTTTTTAAAAAAACTCTCAAAATTCGGCCGAACCATTAAACAAAATATATAATATATTTTTGCGTCATTTAAAAATAAAACAACCAACTAGGATTTGAAAATGCAAAGAAATATCTCAAAACATAAGATCGTCAAACGTTTTACCAAACCTAAAAAGAAATAAATTTGAAAAGTGTAGCTCATACTAAACCTCTCAAACATATCTCAAAAAACATGAATAAATAGTCTTAAAATCTTTAACGTAAATCATAAACTTAAATGCGGAAAGTAGAAGCGCTGGTCCTTGGGTTATGTGCACCGACAGTCCAACAAAGTCACCCATCAAGACCTCAAATATCATAATTATCAATATCACCTGCATCAGTCAAACTTAGTGAGTCTAAAGACTCAACACATCATATCACATACAACAGTGAAAATTACTTGTACTTAAAATAAAATTTTCATACTAATGCATAAACTTTAAACATAAAAATTTTCTTAAATATTTTCATATCAACATATTCATATTCATATTCATATTCATATTCGTGTTTGTTGAATTCAGATCATGATTGCGACTCGTATTCATATTCGTATTGGGCGATGGATCCATCTAGAGAAAACCACAGTATTGTCCGATGGGGACACCAGCAACACTCTCACCGGTCAACTAGGCCTTGGCCAATGTATTAACATATTAACATATTCGTATCCGTATCAATGAAACACGATCATCGGGCTCTCACTTGGACCATAACCCTCACGATATTTTCAACATATCATCGTATTTAGTCACAATTTCTTCACGTCCTTCAACATTTCGTATTTCAATCACTTAATAAAAACATGCATATAATTTCGTTTTTCTTTTAAACCAAACATTCAACATTTTTTTCAAATGTCAAGATTAAATCGTAAAAATCCATGAACATTTAAAAATCATAATTTAACATATAAAAATTTATAAACATTTAAAATAATCATATTAATATATAAAACAACAATTAGATCACTGCCATTATGTTTACTAATTTTTTATGTGTAAAATGTCCATTTTACCTCTAGACGTAAAATTTCACGTTTTTGACTTTTTCTTAATTTCATTGACTCTAACATGTCCCAAATAAATATTTAAGCCTAAATTAAAATTTCCATAATTTTATTTAGCTTAGATAATAGACTTTTTAATTAATTCGTAATTAGTCGTTTTGAAGGCGTTTTTCTCCCGAAAAATTCCAAACTTTAATATAAAAGTCCTAAATTTAAAAATTAGACGTTTTATATTATTTTAGCCCTCGTGAACCATGACTCAACCCCCGTGAGCCGTGTTTCGATTAATTTGCTCATTAAAAACCTTAGCTTGACCCATACTTGGAACCCACGAGCCACGGTCCGATTTTCTCGAGCCACCCTCGAGCCGTGCTGGAACAGACCCTGACCAACCCCCTTAGGCACCCACCATGACCCTTAGAACCCACAGACAGGACCGTTGGCTTGAAACCGAATGCATGACAACAGCTCACAAACTCGGCCGAGGACTCTTGGAAGACATGGACCTTTGTTGCGCCTAGGACCTAAGCCTCCGAGCCAGCCCTTGAAACAACCCTACAGGCCCGCTTCTAGGACCCTAACCCCTTGACCTAGCCCGGCCCGAGGCCCCTGGCCAAGCCACCGAGCCCCTTGCGCACTACTGCAAGTATACGCGATTCCCTTGAGCTTCTCGGGTAGGAGTCCTTGTTGGCTAGGACTCCTCCCAGCTCCTGGTGTTCAAGTCCTAGCATGGCTAGGACTCCACCCTCGACTCAGCCACATCCCTGCCTAGCCCTGGCCCCAAGCCAAGACCAAGCCATGCCTCCATGATCTAAAACCGAACTCCCATGATCGCTTTAATAGAATTTACGCACCAGCTTGTTTCCTTCGGTTATGCAGCGTATATGGTGTGTGTCTAGGACTCTAAATTGTGTAAAAACCTTGCTTCATCATGTCCTAATCATGGCATCCCTCTTAAACACATACAAACATGAATTTGGAGATCAAAAACACAAGTTTAGAACACCTATGCACATAGTTACGAAAATAAAACTTGTGTGTCATGTTTTTCCTTCAAAAATAAGTTTAGGTGATTAATATGGTGTGATAGATTTTGAAAAAATGAAATATGCATGCCTTGCGTATTTAACGCACGATTATTTGTTGATGATTGAAAAGAATGGCGACAAGACCCTAGGCTTGATTTTCCTTTGAATTTCTCGACTTTTTCCTCTTGAATATTGTATGTGTGTGTCGTGTATTTGGAGTGTTTTGGGAGAGAAAATTCTGAAAAGTTGGGCATGAGTTTATGGGGTTTAGGGTGGGTTTTTTTTGTACTTTAAATACTTTTAATTAATCACTAATAAGGCTTAGGCCCATTAAGTAGGTAATTAGACACATTAGTGCTTAATTCAAGTTTTAAAAATAATTTTGTTTAGGAAAGTTAGTGAATTTATTAGCCGGGTTGCCAAAACGTTCGTATTTTTGTTGAAAACCAACACTGATTAAATTTACGTCCCGACGTACAAAATACCTCAAAACCCCTTATTTTCAAAAAATGAAATAACATCAATCATATTTTAAATAATTAAAAACAATTATTTAATAAAAACATTCTACGTTTTTCAGCCCTCGGTCTCTGTTCCTCGATTTCAACTAGAATAACCCTTAAAAGTATATTTTAATGCATGTAAGTAGAAAAAGTACTAACACATCATGTAAGCATGTCATATAATCAATTTAGCAATTAAAATCAATTAGTTACTCTTTTTTTTTCTTCATATTTCCTATATTTGCATGCAGTTGAATTACGTCGTCTTTATTTTGGACCTTACAATTCCTGCCCCCCTTAAATAAAATTTTGTACTCGAAATTAAAACTTACCGAAAAGCTCTGGATAGTGACTTTTCAAGTCCCTTTCGGTTTCCTAAGTAGCTTCCTCTTCTGAGTGATTCAGCCACTTGACCTTGACCATTGGAATGACTTTGTTTCGAATTCTTCTTTCTTGCCTTGCCAAGATTTGGACAGGTATTTCTTCATATGTCATATTTGGATTAAATTGTAGAGGTTCATAATTTAGCACATGTGATGGATTCGACATGTACTTTCGCTGCATCGAAATATGGAACACATTATGAACTCCAGAAAGCATTGGTGGCAATGCCACTCTATTAGCTAGTGTCCCCACCCTCTCCAAAATCTCAAACGAACAAATAAATCTTGGAATAAGCTTGCCTTTCTTGCCAAAGCGCATTACACCTTTCATAGGTGCTATTTTCACAAATACATGATTTCCCACTGCAAACTCTAAGTCTCTTCGTCTTTTGTCAGCATAACTCTTTTGTCGGCTTTGTGCAGTCTTCATTCTCTCACAAATTTTGACTACAAGCTCGACAGTCTCTTCAATCACATATGGACCAATCTCTCTTCTTTCACCAACCTCGTCCCAATGAATAGGAGATCTACATTTTCTTCCATAAAGTGCCTCAAACGGAGCCATCCCAATTGATTATTGAAAAATATTATTGTAGGTGAACTTCACAAGAGGTAATTTTTGTTCCCAACTGTCTTGGAAATCAATAACACATGCTCGCACTAGATCTTCCAAAATTTGTATAACTTTTTCGGACTGACCATCGGTGTCACGCCCCGTGTCCGAAACGTCGCTGACATCCGGAATTGTTTAATTACTTGAAAACAATTAAGTCTCGTATCAAAACAAACCAGTCTTTTTCATAAAATAATATTTTCTTTTACAATGACAATTGAATAAACATTACATCAGAGTTTTTCTAAAACAGAAACAAGGGAAAATAAAATTCTTGAATCTTGATTTCGATCCTTGATTTGCCATCCCCAAAAAGCATCTTGCTCTACCTCATTCAGTTGTTCCTCGTTTTTATCTGAAATTTGTAAGGGGTGAGTGTTATGGGAAACACTGAGCAAGTGGGGGCTTATCGATATCCAAATATACATATAGAACTTAGTCTTTAAAACATTTCTTTAACACTCTTTTAAATCTTATTACTTTTAACTTACAAAAACTAATCGAATATGAGACAGAAGTTAGCAGCTGATTCAGAATAATTCAGAAACAAATCAGATCATTTCAGAACAATTCAAAGACAGACACAACACTGTTACTCATCTCATTTCCATGGTCAAATTGTCCCACATATGTTAGTCCTCTAAGGGGTGAGGCCAGAACATGATTTTATACCCACAAATGGGAGCCAGACAGATTATGGTTTTATACCCACCAATGGTGGCCAGACAGAATTACAATTCTCGTCTCATTTCAAATTCAAATCGTAACAGTGCAACACAGAATTCAAAGTTTACCAGACAGAATGTATCAGAATTTTCAGATATCAGAGTTTCAAACAGATTCAGCGCAATCAAAGAATTTCGAAGCATAGAAGAAACGTATAATCGATCAAAATTTTAAATAGAACATGCATCATATTTTCGAAAATGAAGACACACATATATGCATGTCATGATATACATATTCAAGTTTAAAAACACAAACGAATATACATATCCAAAAACCCACTTACCGAATTTTGAAGATAGGTTCGAAAATTGTAGATTTTTGGCACGAAACTTCCTCTCGGAATTTGGGCAGTACTTCGACGTGACTTTAACCAATGCGATCTTCAATCGAGCAGCACATCGTCACCGGATAGCAGCTCTGGACTGCACGAAAATTCCCTCCTCATCTATTCTTGATTTCGGCCGAGGGCTTGTAGGGTGAAGAGGGACCGAATTTTTTTGCTTGTTTTTTGAATGGTTTGGCAATGCATGGAGTCTCATATATAGAGGATAATTTTTGCCCCTTTGTCTACCCCTTGGCCGCCCCCTTGTGCCCCAAGAAATAATAATTGTGGCCAAGCTCCATACCAAGCACCAAAGGACTTCTCTTGCACCATAAATGTGTCCTAGTTCCTTAGCTTTTCCCACAGCTCCTTTATGAGTTAACTCAAAGGTCATTTCGTGCATACTTAATTTGTCCAAACCTTCAGCTCCTCCCTTAGATCCCTTTTTGGCCTTGTTAGGACAAGCTCGATTGAGCTTCTTCGAGCTGAAAGATCGAGTCCTTGAGCTGGGGTTTTACTCCTCCAGTGACAAATCTTCGATGGATGCGGTTACTAGCAGCTTGGCTTCATGTTGAGTTAATCTCCGAACTTTGAAGCTACTTTCTCGAGTTAAGTTAGCTGAAATCTAAGTTCATATTTAAGTTTATAGTTAGAATGAAAGTTATTGAGCTTATATTAAATTAAATTTCAAGTTGTGTTTTTCTTACATGATTTGCTTCGGATCGAATTTTCCAGGTTCTCACATCCCTCCCTGCTTATTGAAAGTTTCGTCCTTGAAACTTGGATTAGATCGAGCTTTTGAATAAATGAGGGTATTGTGAGCGCATTTTCTCTTAAAGTTCCCAAGTGGCCTCCATTTCAGTATGATTTGACCAATGAACTTTGACATAAGGGATTGTTCGATTTCTCAACATTTGATCTTTTGTGTCAACTATTTGAGTTCTTCATTCAGGTTTCCTTCAATCATCAGTGGTGTAATTTTAAGAACATGACTCGCATCTGGAACATATTTCCTCAGCTGCGAGATGTGGAAAACGTTATGTATTCTAGACATTTCAGGTGGTAAAGCCAGTCGATAGGCTAAGGTTCCCACTTTCTCCAGAATCTCGAATGATCCCACATAACTTGGGTTTAACTTTCTGGATTTACTCAATCGCACCACTCCCTTCATAGGAGAGACCTTGACATAAGCCTTTTCACCGATCTCCAATTCCAACGGTCTTCTCTTCAAATCTGCCCAGCTCTTTTGTCTATCTTGGGCTGCCTTGAGTCTTTTTTTGATTATGGTTACTTTGTCCATAGTTAATTGGACAAGCTCTGGTCCAGTAACAGCCTTTTCTCCGACTTCATCCCAGGATAGGGGCGACCTACACTTTCGGCCATACAGAGCCTCATACGGAGCCATCTCGATGCTACTGTGATAGCTGTTGTTATAGGCTAATTCTATCAAGGGTAGCTGTTCACTCCAGTTTCCAGGAAAATCCAGAGCACATGCCCTCAGCATGTCCTCGAAGGTTTGAATTGTTCTCTTGGTTAGGCCATCAGTCTGAGGATGATAGGCCGTACTGAGAGTGACTTTGGTTCCCATAGCCTTTTGAAAACTCTTCCAAAATCTTGACACAAATCTTGGGTCTCTGTCAGATAATATACTTACTGGGACTCCATGTAGTCTCACTATGTTGTCCATATACAAGTTAGCTAGCTTATCCAGGTTGTAAGTCATTCGCACCGGCATGAAATGCGCAGACTTGGTCAATCTGTCAACGACTACCCAAATTCCATCGTGACCTTGCCTTGATCTTGGTATTCCTACTACAAAGTCCATGGATATGTTATCCCACTTCCATTTCAGTATTTCCAACGGTTGTAGAAGTCCTCCAGGTCGTCGGTGTTTTGCCTTGACTTGTTGAATGGTTAGGCACTTGGAAACAAAGACAACCACGTCTTCCTTCATTCCGTTCCACCAGTAATTATTTTTCAGGTCTCTGTACATTTTGGTGCTTCCTGGATGTACTGAAAATGTAGCGCCCTTACCCGAGCCACTACTAAACAGACTAATAAGCATGCAACATTAAAACTTAATAACAACAATTAAACAGCGAAACAAAATACTTAATCATCTTACAACCCAAATTAAAACAGAGCAAACAACAGCAGTCTTAAACATTAATACAACCATATCGAAACATAATTCTAAACAATAAAACGATGAACCAAATAAAACCTCCACTAGATCACCACCGAAAACTCAACTGCTCTAGCCACTGCCCTGGTCGTCCGAACCGTCCAACCTAAGACCTGCCCCGTGGAATGGGGTGCCCAAGATGAAAACAAAGACGTGAGCGACAATCGCCCAATACAAGAATGTACGAGTATACAAACTGATATGATGCATGCGAAATGCAATATGCTCGGATAACAAGGATCAAGTCAAGAATCTCATGCTCAGTCTAGAGGCGCCTGAGTGTGTAGTCTCTGATCTGCCCTAGGCATGTTTTGGCTCCCACACTCATCAACAAGACGTGGACCTACAATGTCCAGGTCATCAGAGCCCGCGGGTCCCGTCGGACACTGTAGCTCTCGATGCCCCATCGTCCACAATACAGAATAGGGCTGAGCGGCCCCAACAAACGAGGTATATCTCAAAAGATATCAGGCTCAACATGATATGTCATGCATAATATGCCAAAGCAGTAAAACATGTATAATGCAACACATAAATATGCAGCATATAAGTGTGTATACTACGCTTGGATATCTCAGTCAGTACATCATGTACCTCACTAAAACAATCGGACAGAAAGCTCTTAACCTAGACAATACCAACAATATGAAATCACTATCAAACCAGATTCTGAATTACTAAACATGCTATAAAGTTTTTCCTAAAGACTTTAGAATTATAACTGCGTCCGTCGTCAGCCCGCTGATGATGTCTCGATCTCAGTTCACCGACCCTCCCTCGAGTCGACACTAGCTCCGAAACTTCCCGACACCAAAGTGCCCTAGAAACTGGCTAGAAAACCTAAGGTAAAAGACTAGAACTCTCTCTCTAAAGGATACGGTGTAGGAAACAAAAGAATTCGGCTTCCATTTATAGGCTGCATCCGGACTAGTTCGGAAATCCAAATCAATCTTAACTGCCTCGTGTCAGAATCTCATTCGTCTGGTTGGATTTCTCGAGATAACGTAATCGGAAGTAGATCGGGTTATCCATTTAAAATTTGGTGGATCTAACAGATTAATCCCAAATTATCAATTTGTTAATAATACTTAATTAACAAATCTTTAATTATCTCTTAATTAATACTTCATTCAAAATAAGAATTCGGGTTATTACATCCTCCCCTCCTTAAAAAGATTTCGTCCTCGAAATCAGAACTGAAGTACAAAACAACTGAATAAAATACAACTCATGATTACAAAGATACAACTCAAAACAAATGTGGATACTATGAGCGCATACGACTCACTAACTCCCAAGTCGCCTCTGCAGTACCTCGACGTTGCCATTGCACTAGAACAAGTGGAATGGTCTTGTTTCTGAGCTTTTTCTCTTTCCCACCCAGGATTAAAAGTGGCTGCTAGACATAAGTCAAGTCTTCTTCAAGTTGAACATCTGTCGGACCAAGAACGTGCGGTTCATCTGCTACATACCGTCGTAGCAAAGATACATGAAAGACATTATGAATGCTAGACAGATACGGCGGCAAAGCCAATCGATATGCCAAATTTCCAACACATTCCAAGATCTCAAAAGGTCCGGTGAATCTTGGGGCTAATTTTCCCTTGAGTCCAAATCTCATCACCCTGCGAAATGGAAAAAAAACTTTAAGGAAAACTTTTTCCCCTGACTGAAACTGTAGAGGTCTACGCTTGGTATTCGCGTAACTCGATTGACGATCTTGTGCCGCTTTAATTCTCTTTTTAATCAATTCCACTACGTCAATCGCTTGTTGCACTAATTCAGGTCCTTGCACTTGTCGTTCTCCTACTTCGTCCCAAAACAATGGAGTACGACAACGTCTACCGTATAATGCTTCGAACGGATCCATACCAATGCTGCTGTGGTAGCTATTGTTATATGCAAACTCCACAAGCGGCAGATGATCATGTCATGCTAGTCCAAAATCTAAAGCACAAGCACGCAACATGTCCTCGAGTGTCTGAATAGTCCTCTCAGACTGACTATCGGTCTCTGGATGATAGGCAGTACTCAGACTCAATGTCGTTCCCAACGCTTTTTTAAAACTTCCCAGAACCTTGAGGTAAAGCGTGGATCTCTATCACTGACTATACTTGTTGGTACACCATGATATTTAAGAATCTCTTGGATGTATAGTCTTGCCATACGATCGAAACTATATTCTCGACTATACGGAATGAAATGTTCTGACTTAGTCAGTCGGTCCACAATAACCCAAATGGCATCACAATTCTTAGAAGACCACGGCAAGTGGGTGACAAAATCCATCGTCACATGCTCCCACTTCCACTCAGGCATAGGAAGATTCTGAAGTAATCCTCCTGGTCGTCGATGTTCAGCTTTCACTTTCTCACAAACCAAACACTTGGCTACAAACTGGTAAACACTTTTCTTCATACATTTCCACCAAAACCTGGTCTTCAAATCCTTATACATTTTCATGCTTCCAGGGTGGATACTCAACTTACTCCTATGGGCTTGAGATAAAATCTCGTCTCTTAATTCAGAATCTTTTGGAACTACGATTCTTTCCGATAGACACAAGGTTCCATCTGTTTGGAACGCAAAGCCAGATGTGTTGTCTCCGTTAGCTAACCTTGCTAACTTTTTCACTTTCGGGTCAGAAAACTGAGCTTCTCTGATTTTGGCATACAACTTCGGTTCAGATAAAATGCTCGTTACTCGAATGTGTTCCATTCCTTTCTTATGCCGGAAGTGAAATCCCAGAGAACAACAATCTTGGATTACACTTGATATGAAACTTGTCTGAAGTGCACATAATCTCACCTTGCGACTAGGAGCATCAGCTGTAAGATTCGCTGATCCTGGATGATACTTGATTTTGCAATCATAATCCTTTAACAAATCCATCCATCTTCTTTGGCGCACATTCAACTCTGCTTGAGTGAAGATATACTTCAAACTCTTGTGATCTGTAAAAATCTCAAATCTCTCTCCGTAGAGATAATGTCGCCAGATCTTAAAAGCAAACATAATCGCTGCTAATTCCAGATCATGAACTGGATAATTCTCTTCATGCTTTTTCAACTGTCTGGATGCATATGCAATCACATGACCATTCTGGGTTAAAACACACCCAAGTCCTTGAAGTGATGCATCAATGTACACAATGTACCCACCTGATCCAGATGGAAGAGCTAAAATTGGTGCAGTTGTCAAAAGTTGACGCAATTCATTGAAACTATTTTCACAATCATGTGTCCATTCGAACTGCACATTCTTACACGTCAGCTGTGTCAATGGTTTGGCAATCTGAGAAAATTCTGAGATAAATCTCCGGTAATATCCTGCCAAACCTAGAAAACTTCTTATCTCTTGAGCTGATTCTGGTCGTGCCCAACTCAACACTGCTTCGATCTTGCTAGGATCCACTGATATGCCATCTTTGGATATAACATATCCTAAGAAGACAACTCTGTCGAGCCAAAACTCGCACTTGTTCAACATAGCAAACAGTTGGTGATTCCTTAAGGTTAGCAACACAATCCTTAAATGTTGTGCATGCTCTTCAAGGCTACGAGAGTATACCAGTATGTCATCAATAAAGACAATAACAAACTTGTCAAGATACTCCTGGAATACTCGGTTCATCAAATCCATAAATACTGCTGGAGCATTCGTCAAACCAAACGGCATCACTAGAAACTCGTAATGCCCATACCTTGTTCGAAATGCAGTCTTAGGGATATCACGTTGATGAACTCGAAGTTGATGATACCCAGACCGTAAATCGATCTTCGAGTACACTGAAGTTCCTTGCAGTTGATCAAACAAGTCATCAATCCATGGTAACAGATATTTATTCTTGACTGTTACTCGGTTCAATTGTCTATAATCTATGCAAAACCACATAGACACATTCTTCTTTTTAACGAACAACACTGGTGCTCCCCAAGGAGACACACTGGGTCTAATGTACCCCTTGTCCCGCAGATCTTGTAACTGTTGCTTCAACTCTTTCATCTCCGTTGGTGCCAATCTATAAGGCGCTCTGGAGATAGGTGCGGTTCCTGGTACCAACTCTATCTCCGCTTCCACTTACATCTCCGGAGGAAATCCAGGAATCTCATCGGGGAAAACATCAGGAAATTTATCGACAACTGAATGTTCTTCACGTCGATCACATCCTTCGATACGTCAACAGCATAAATGAGGTATCTTTCTCCTGCTTTCGCTAAAGCTCGTTGTGCCTTTACAGCAGACACTACTGGCATTGGAGGTCGAGCTCCCTCACCGAAGAAAAACCAATTCTCGTCTCCTTCTAGACGAAACTCAACGAGATGTTGATAACAATCTACCGTCGCTCTATACTTAGTCAATATGTCGATTCCCATAGTACAATCGAAATCTTCCATAGCCAATATCATCAAATTGGCAGACAATTATTTTCCCTCAAACTCTAACAAACAGTCTACTACAAATCGCTTAGCTAAAACCTCTTGTCTCATCGGTGTAGACACCGACATCAAAACATCTAATGACACGCAGGGTAGTTTATTCTTCTTAACAAACATTGATGCTATGAATGAATGCGATGCGCCAGTGTCAATTAATACATATGCAGGAATAACACATAAAACAAAATTACCTGCAATGACTCTCTCGTTTTGCTCAGCTTGTTCTTGGTTTAGAGCAAACACTTGTCCTTGAACTCGTGGACGTTGCTGAGATCCTTGTGATATTCCACCACGACGAGAACCTTGAGCAGGAAAACCTTTCTATTGCACAATGTCCTCAGACTGTTTTCCACTGTAAGACCCTGCCATATAACCTCCGCCTATACTCTGATTCTCCAAATTAGGACAATCCCTCTTCATGTGACCAAAACCACCACAGTTGAAACAAGCACCTGTTACTTTTCGACAATTTTCTGTCTGGTGATTTCCTCCGCAGTGGCCACATTGCAGTTCTTTCCTACCAAAGTTGTACACCCCTCCAGAACCGAAAGAAGAAGAAGATGCAGACTTCTTGAAAGACTGGCCCCTTGGTCCCAACGAACTAGAACTTTTGCTAGCTTGCATAGCCTTCCTCCTAGCAATACTGATCTCTGCTTGACGACAACGATTCACTAATCCTTCGTACGAAGTAGGATCGTCACAGACTGAAACCCGATCAAAAATCTTCTGGTTCAATGCTCCGTAAAACGCTTTTGGTAATCCTCAATGCTCGAATCTCCTTGCTTAATGGTCAACAGTTCCATCTCCTTCGCCTGACGAAGAGTTGGTGGAAAGTGATGATTGATGAAGGCCTGACGGCAATGTTCCCAACGAATCCGCCCATGCTGCTGAACTAGAATGGCAGAAACAAGTTTCCACCATTTCCGAGCTTTTCCTTGGATCATGAAATCAGCTACCTCCATCTTCTCGCCCTCGTCATAGTGCAGCACTCAAAAACACTGCTCCATGATATCGACCCAAGCTTCAGCAACATCAGCATTCTCATCTACAGTCAACGGTGGAGGTCCAATCTTCATGAAATCCATAATGTTGACACGGTTCCTACGTCTCCTTTCATCATGATCTCGGTGACGTCTTCCGTCACGATCTCTACGACGAAGTTCTCGGCCAGTCTCATCGTCGCCATAACGACCATGTCCCACACTTCCGTGTCTACTTCCATCTCCTGACATCTGAAAGGAAACAAAAATCAACCTCTAAATCCTCAAAACAGAATTACTAATGTCCCAAAAATCTTTGCATGCTCTGATACCACCAAATGTAGCGCCCTTACCCGAGCCACTACTAAACAGACTAATAAGCATGCAACATTAAAACTTAATAACAACAATTAAACAGCGGAAACCAAATACTTAATCATCTTACAACACAAATTAAAACAGAGCAAACAACAGCAGTCTTAAACATTAATACAACCATATCAAAACATAATTCTAAACAATAAAACGATGAACCACATAAAACCTCCACTGGATCACCACCGAAAACTCAACTGCTCTAGCCACTGCCCTGGTCGTCCGAACCATCCAACCTAAGACCTGCCCCGTGGAATGGGGTGCCCAAGATGAAAACAAGGACGTGAGCGACAATCGCCCAATACGAGAATGTACGAGTATACAAACTGATATGATGCATGCGAAATGCAATATGCTCGGATAACAAAGATCAAGTCAAGAATCTCATGCTCAGTCTAGAGGCGCCTGAGTGTGTAGTCTCTGATCTGCCCTAGGCATGTTTTGGCCCCCACACTCATCAACAAGACGTGGACCTACAATGTCCAGGTCATCAGAGCCCGCGGGTCCCGTCGGACACTGTAGCTCTTGATGCCCCATCGTCCACAATACAGAATAGGGCCGAGCGGCCCCACAAACGAGATATATCTCAAAAGATATCAGGCTCAACATGATATATCGTGCATAATATGCCAAAGCAGTAAAACATGTATAATGCAACACATAAATATGCTGCATATAAGTGTGTATACTACGCTTGGATATCTCAGTCAGTACATCAGGTACCTCACTAAAATAATCTGACAGAAAGCTCTTGACCTAGACAATACCAACAATATGAAATCACTATCAAATCAGATTCTGAATTACCAAACATGCTATAAAGTTTTTCCTAAAGGCTTTAGGATTATACATGCGTCCGTCGTCAGCCCGCTGATGATGTCTCGATCTCAGTTCACCGACCCTCCCTCGAGTCGACACTAGCTCCGAAACTTCCCAACACCAAAGTGCCCTAGAAACTGGATAGAAAACCTAAGGTAAAAGACTAGAACTCTCTCTGAAGGATGCGGTGTAGGAAACAAAAGAATTCGGCTTCCATTTATAGGCTGCATCCGGACTAGTTCGGAAATCCGAATCAATCTTATCTGCCACGTGTCAGAATCTCATTCGTCTGGTTGGATTTCTAGAGATAACGTAATCGGAAGTAGATCGGGTTATCCATTTAAAATTCGGTGGATCCAACAGATTAATCCCAAATTATCAATTCGTTAATAATACTTAATTAACAACTCTTTAATTATCTCTTAATTAATACTTCATTCAAAATAAGAATTTGGGTCATTACAGAAAATCTCGATTTATTTGCCTCGGCCATTACTTCTTCTCTAATCTTATCGATATTGGGCACATACAACCGTCTTTTCATCCAAAGGATATCATTTTCATCAATTTGAAATTCTGGAACTTTTCCTTCTTGGATCTGTTCTTTAATTTTAAGGATGGAGCTGTCTTGACTCTGCTTCAATTTAATGGTTTCCCGAAGTCCTGGTTGCGCTGATAGTGAAGATAAGCTTACTTTTCCAAAATTTCTTCGGCTCAATGCATCTGCCATCTTATTCGCCTTACCCAGATGATAATTGATTACCAAATCATAATCTTTTAGAAGTTTCATCCACCTTCTTTGCCTCATGTTTAATTCTTTTTGGGAGAAAATGTACTTAAGGCTCTGGTGATTAGTAAAAACTTCGCATTTCACTCCATAAAGGTAGTGCCTCCAGATTTTAAGCGCAAATACCACTGCGGCTAACTCCAAGTCATGAGTGGGAGAAATCTGCTCATATGGTTTTAGTTGCCGTGAGGCATAAGCAATTACCTTACCCTCTTGCATAAGTACACACCCTAATCCTCCCTTTTACGCATTACTGTATATAGTGAAATTCTTACCATCCTCGGGAAGAATTAGTACTGGTGCGGATGCAAGTTTTGTCTTCAGGGTTTCAAAACTTCTTTCACATGCTTCATTCCAAATGAATTTCGAATTTTTTTTAGTAAGTCTGGTGAGTGGAATGGCTATTGAAGAAAATCCTTCCACAAATTTTCTATAGTAACCAGCTGAACAAAGAAAACTTCTTACTTCGGTTACTGTTTTAGGTGGTGGCCAATCCTTGATTGCCTCTACTTTCTTAAGGTCTACGGATACCCCAAATTCTGAGATTATATGGCCTAAGAACACCACACTTTTCAGCCAGAATTCACACTTCTTGAATTTGGCATAGAGTTCCTTCTCTCGTAGTGTTTGTAAAGTGAGACGCAGATGTTCTCCATGTTCTTCCTCACTTGGTGAGTATACCAAGATATCATCTATAAAAACGACCACAAACTTGTCGAGATATGGTTTGAATACTCGGTTCATAAGATCCAATAATGCTGCAGGAGCATTTGTTAGTCCAAAAGACATTACTGTGAATTCGTAATGTCCATATCTTGTCCTGAAAGCAGTCTTAGGTATATCCTCTGCTTTGACCTTTAACTGATGATAACCTGATCTTAGATCGAGCTTTGAGAACACTTTGGCTCCTTTTAGCTGATCGAAAAGATCATCTATTCTCGGGAGGGGGTACTTATTTTTTATGGTGATCTTGTTCAACTCCCTATAGTCTATGCATAGCTTCATGCTTCCGTCCTTTTTCTTTACGAATAACACTGGGGCTCCCCACGGAGATGCATTAGGGCGGATCTGCTTCTTGTCCAATAAATCCTACAGTTGTTCCTTTAACTCCTTTAATTCAGCTGGAGCCATTCGATATGGTGCATTTGAAATGGGTGCAGCACCAGGGACCAAATTGATTTCAAATTCTACTTTCCTATCAAGTATCTCACCCGGTAACTCTTCGGGAAAAACATCTGGAAAATCCCAAACAATTGGAATCTCTTCCAAATTTGGGACTTCTTTTTCTTTGACCTCATTGATCACTGCCAGATAAATTTCTTCACTTTCTTTTATAGCTTTCCATGCTTGTGAGGCATATAATAGAGATTTTCGTTCTCTGAATTTTCCGTGATATAAGATCTCCCCTTTAGTAGGAGTCTGTAGTCTAACATTTTTCTTTTTGCAGTCCACAATGGCATGGTGTTTAGCTAACCAGTCCATTCCAAGAATGATGTCAAACTCAATCATATTGAGTTGAATCAGTTCTGCCTCAAAAATTTGTTTACTGATACAAAGTTTACAGTTTCGATACACCTTGTGAATTTCAATTGTTTTGCTAGCAGGTGTTGTAATAACCGATCGTTCATTTCATTTATTATGAATTACGGTATTTTATGGTGATGGTTTATGGCTTTACATTATGATAAGAATGGTAATAAATGTTATAGAATGGAATAGATAATGGATGGGTAGAATAGAAGGTTGAATTTGAGTTAAATAGGTAATGGAAGTGTTGAAACGGTGTGAAACTATGGCAGTAGTTGTGATTTTTAGCATAATGTTTTGTATTGTGATCCAAATGATGTGAGGCCACTTCCATTAAAAAGATAAGATACAAGGCTATAACTTTCATGTTTTGAGTTTTGTTCAAATCATTACGGAAGATGTGCCAAAAGTGGCCCGAATGTTGTCGTGTGTATCGTCATTCTTGTACTGACACATGTTGGGAGATTGAGCATAACTTTTTACTCAGACCTTCAAATGACATGAGGCAAATTGGAGATGCAAGCCAAGACATAGGGCTACAACTTTCATGTTTACCACTTTTCCTAATTCCGAAGGGAAGAGGCGTTTCGGAAGCGATCTTTGATGTGGCTGTGCGCAGAGCGGCGCCCGAGCGGTAAGATTTGACCGCCCGAGCGCCTAGCAAGTTGAAAAACGTGTTTTGAAGTTTGAGAGGCATAAAATCGAATGGGGATTCATTTTTACTCATTTTTCTCTCTTCTTCTTCTCTTCTCTCACGGTTTGGAAGCTAGGGTTCCTCATTTCTCTTCAATCCAACTTCTTCCAAGAAATTAATCTTTGGTTGAAACCTTAATCTTTGCTTGGAGATTAGAAGTTCTTCTCCTCAAGAGTTTAGGAGCAAGGTAAGAAAGCTTGTTTCCTTGGGTTAGTGATTGAAAGGAGAATATTGGGTTATTTGGTTTGAATGTTGAGGTAAGATTGTTAATTTAATGATTGATGGTATTATTATTATTATTGTGTTGTAGGAATCCCTCAAGAACTTAGCAAGCACTTGTGTATTGGGTTGTAAGTAGACTTTTCCTTTGAATGTATCTCATGAGCTATGTATATGACAAATGAAGTTTCTATTGATTTTAGCTCCTTTAATTCATTGATTATGTATATTGTATGTATTGATATATTGAAAAGAAATGGAATTGATGCCAATGGCAAAGTAAAGGAGCTAAGGTTTTAGCACGCACGCCACGTGTTTGATAAAATGTTTCAATGAATGTTTTTATGGCTTGATGGTTATATGGTATTCTGGTGTTACCTATGGTAATTCTAAACCCACTTGACGGAAGTTGATCAACATAATGACATGTACTGTGACTGATTTTGACTGAGACGTACATGTATACCATCGACGGATGACCTATCAATGCCATATAAATGAAAAGAAATGAATTGTTGTATAGATTCCATCTTATAATTGTTATTTATGGATTTTATTGATTGATGGCATATTGTGGTTAAGAAATGATAAGGATTCCTTCTTTACAATATGGTATATGTACTTGTTATTTGAAGGTCTACTTGCTGAGTTTTTATAACTCATTTCAGTTATGTTCATGAGATGCAGATGCAGGTAACAAAGAATAGAGACGACGGAGTGTCAAAACAAAAGAAGAAGAAGAACCAGTGCCAATCTTGGAGGAAATGATAATGAAGTATATTTTGTATTAAAAATAGAAAAGTTATTTTGGAGTGCAAACTTGTTTTGTAATGGTTTTTGATAACGTCATTTGCTACTTTTGATTATTAATATAAGTATTTTGATTGTTATATGGAATGTGGTCTTATTGACATTATTTGAAATATTTTGCTTGAGACAGGTGGCAAGTTCTTTTTATGGGGAAACTCTGCCAAAATTTTTAAAGCTCATACTTTCCTCGTAATCTATATTTTTAAAGCTTCCACATTATAGAGTTTATTTTTTTTGATATGGATAAGGGTGTTACATTTAGTGGTATCAGAGCAAATGTTTTTGGGACCAATGATTTCGCACACGACTTCTTCTGTTTGCGACATTTCGGTATGTATATTTCTGCATCTCATTGATGTACTGATATGACGATATGTATCTTTAATTGTATAAAGATGATTTAAAATGATTTTAAACTGAGATGCAATGTAGGAGATGCCACCTAAGAGGAAAGCTGTAGAGGGAGAAGATAGTTCCTCATCACGAGTTGTTGATGAGTTTAGTAAGTTGCTCAAGGAGCAAGACAAAGTTCATGGAGAACAGATCCAACAGTTATTGAGATTGCAGAACCCAGTGCATGGGAGAGGTAGAGGCCTTGTGGGACAGGAGCCTAGTTCAGATGGAGCGTATGACAGGTTTAAAAGAATGAATCCACCCGAGTTCGTGGGAAGTGTGGATCCTCTTG